>NC_088423.1:73053570-73361383 GCF_034236695.1 Oncorhynchus nerka
CCACTTGAATTGTGGTGTTTTAGTGGTTTTTCGTTTGTACTTATTGTATGCAGTTACATTAAATTGTTTTATTTGAAATACATTTTCTTTCATATTCTATTGTTACCTAAGACCTTCATAAGCACAACCAATGATTATTTCTGCAATGGCATATATGAAATGTATTTATTAGACTGTCAGAATGTTTACGTCCAAAAGACTCATCACTTGCTCGAAGGGGGGTCCCTCGAGGCCAGGCTTTTCTAGTGGTAAATGGTTTGACCATCCAGATCTGTTTACACTTGATTGATATCCAGATACAATGGGTCCCTGACTACCTCCAAAGGTGGTCAGAAAGATCTGATGGCAATCAGATCACACTGCGTCCTTTAATCGTCTACACCTATCTTTAAAATGTGTGCACAATCAGAATGTGGACAAGATCAGGACAAAGGATGCATGTTAGCACCAGGTGTAAACTGGTAGCTAGGCAGGACTGCTTCTGGTACAGTAGCAGTATTGAGTGTATGCATTATAGACATTGAATGGTTTGTGGGAAATCATGTGTGAGTTGAATTACAGTAAGGTTGTATGGACAGGTATCTGTTTGCTTATATTCAGGTTTCGATAGTGTTTTAAGGCTTGGGGTGAAATGTGTTGATGATATGGTAGGCTGCTCATTTAAAATGTGATAGTTGATATTTGATCATTATAGGAGGGGGTTTTGACAAAGAGGGGTTGCTGATCCTTCCAGAGTTTGCATTGAATGTGAAAATATAGATACATATACTACTGTACCTTCCTTGAGAAAAATGCATGAAGTAGTTGACACATTTCTCCATGTCAAAATGGGGGATCACATTCCTGGTATTGGTATGGTCACAACTCTATGTCCTCCCTCAGCAGGAACAGACACATAGAAACTAAACTAATGTTCAGGGTATTTTCTTTGGTCTCATAGTAAAACCAATGGCGTAACAGGTCATGTTGCACATAGGCATTGAGTGGAGGCATAGAAAAGTTCAACTGAAATATATCATATGTTTCAACAAAAAAGCGCCAATATGTAAAGTAAGTAAATTGTCTGAATAATATGAGTGTTATTTCCACACTTTAAGGTTGACCATTAACCACCATGGTTTTGTTTACTTCTGAATCAGTCAGCCAGCCCCCTTTCATGCTATACCGATCACTTCTTAAAGTAACACGGGGATGTATCAAACTCAGATGCCATATTTCACTATCCCATGAGTACTATATGTCAGGTAAGGTGTGTTGATTGTGATCTTAGTGTCTTGCTTCTGGGAGGCACTTGATTCAACAGTGTTACTCTTGTTTCCACCTGGCTGGTCTTTCAAGAATGACTAGATTCATACTGGAGCCGATCTGATAGTCGAGCTCAGACCTCAGCAGGCCTCCAGGGAGAAACAGTTCAAGCCCAGAATATTTAATTATCTCATGACCTGGCATCCTCAGCATATCAAACTGCATACAATGACAACCACACGACCCTAAAGCTCCCAGACAACTCAGACACGGATGACAAGTTCATATCCTTTCAATAACAAGGCAACATACAAAACATGTATGTATTCTACTGACTTGTTAATTCAGTGTTTGATGTCGGAAGGCTGGCTGTAGGTTGTCTGTTCCTTTCTGATGCTTTCTGTTTGTTTTGTAAGAGAGAGGCTCAGGGAATTGGGCTCTCCTATCAACCATTGGCTGCATTAGACCCTCAGAAGACTGTCACTACACTTCTATGAGGATACTTACTGACGTGGTGAAGTGGCTGTTGTTGTAACCAACAACAAAAGCTGTTGTCTGTCCTGCATCACCACAGCCGTGGAATGTCATAGACTTTTGTTTTGGCAACTACCTCACGGAAGAGCCAATCGTCACCCACTGACAGACAGTCTTGTATCACAGATAGTCTGTCCCAATTGTACAATTATTCTGTCTGTTGTTGGAGTTCTCTGGAGTGAGTGAACAGCAAACTGGTTGTTTGACATTCGTAATGTTATCTGATCCCACTGGGCACACACTGGTTGAATCAACGCTGTTTCCACCTCATTTCAATTACATTACGTTGAACCAACTTGGAATATATGTTGAATTGATGTCTGTGCCAAGTGGGATGTTACTGTAAACCTTGAGGCATGATCTTGTGTTGGAAGCATTTTTTATTTTTTGAAGGACTTAAAGTGTCCTTCATATTGTTGAAAATATGTCTGAAACAAGCAGTCATTGTGGGGTTCAGAGTGACTCAGTGATGATGAGGTGTAAACTAAAATGACTGAAGATGAGGAAGTTTTTACTATATTTCAGGTTCATCATATAGGGTAACACTGACTAACACTGCTAAAGAGAGATAGGGAAATCTGACTCCTGAAGAACTAAGGCATCTTTAAGATTTAGTCATCTTTGTAGTGAATGGTGGTTTTGGGGTGTGAATGGGGGCCAGTGGTTGTGGAAGGCAGCCACCCTCTCTCTCCCTCTGGGTCTTATAAGGCTCCTGACAGTCAGGCTGGGTGATTAAAGCCATCTGCCAGGGGCCACAGCCCCCTATTGAGATTCATTAGCTACCTCATCATTAACGCTCTCACCCATAGAGATCATACATCAATCAGCATGCCTGCCCATTAACACTGTCTACAATTCATCTTCCAGCAGTGTCAGTCTCTCAATATGTATTCTGTAAAATGTTCTTTCTCTCCCATCATGAATAAGTAGTTGAGGTTTGTTATGAAACTTCATCAGAGGTGTCATGCCCATAGGGGGCACAAGGGCACTTGCCCCCTCAGATTTGTCATCTTAAATAAAATAATAGTTTTTTTGTTTTGTTGAATTAATTACTAAACTTAAGAGGGGGTACACTGACTGGACCAGGCAAGGTGTACCCCACCCCCGTAATAAGTGGTTCCTTCCAAGGTGCACCACAGAGAAAAGATATGCAAGGCAGGATGCTACATACTCTACCAGGATTTCCCAAACTCAGTCCTGCTTTTAGCTGCCGGTAATGGGCAGGACTCACAGTCAAAAGTTTGGACACACCTACTCATTCAAGAGTTTTTCTTTATTTAGTCTATTTTCTACATTGTATAATAATAGTGAAGACATCAACACTATGAAATAACACATATGGAGTCATGTAGTAACCAAAAAAGTGTTTTTGTAGATATAAATAGATTTTAGATTCTTCAAAGTAGCCACCCTTCGCCTTGATGACAGCTTTGCACACGCACACGCTTTGGCATTCTCTCAGCCATCTTCCTGAGGAATGCTTTTCCAACATTCTTGAAGGAGTTCCCACATATGTTGAGCACTTGTTGGTTGCTTTTCCTTCACTCTGCGGTCCAACTCATCTCAATTGGGTTGAGGTCAGGTGATTGTGAAGGCCAGGTCATCTGATGCAGAACTCCATCACTCTCCTTCTTGGTCAAATAGCCCTTACACAGCCTGGAGGTGTGTTTTGGGTCATTGTCCTCTTGAAAAACAAATGATAGTCCCATAATGTGCTAACCAGATGGGATGGCGTATCGCTGCAGAATGCTGTGGTAGCCATGCTGGTTAAGTGTGCCTTGAATTTGAAATAAATCACAGACAGTTCATTAAACAGTTTAAACTCACATTACATAAGTTCATAAATAGTTTCATCTTTACTCATTCTTTTTATACAACAATTAGATGCAAGCTTCATAACTGAGACTCTTGTATAAACAGAGTTGTGGTAATGTGGCTGTATTGTCTCTCATGAGTTTCACAAACATTAAACTAAATGGATCGGTCGTAGCTGGATTCTTCCCCGACCGTGTACACCTTCTCCAAAACATGTACATTGTTCAGTTCTCAAGTTCTATGCTGGAGAAGAGGTTCCTTTGTTCTCCTGTTGCCAAGATCCTTTTTATGTCTCTATTTTGTTTTGGTCAGGGAGTGAGTTTGGGGTGGGCATTCTATGTTTTGTGTTTCTATGATTTTCTATTTCTATGTTTTGGCCGAGTATGGTTCTCAATCAGGGACAGCTGTCTATCGTTGTCTCTGATTGGGAACCATACTTAGGTACCCTTTTTCCCACCTGTGTTTGTGGGAAGTTAACTTTGTTTGATGGCACATAGCCTTAAGCGTCATGGTTTGTGGTGTATTGTTTATTGTTTTGTCGGTGTCATTTGGAATAAAAGAGAAAATGTACGCTCACCACGCTGCACCTTGGTCCAGTTCTTTTAATGGCCGAGACACCTGTGAAACCTTCTCTCTCTCTCTATACTGTCTGGCCATGAGGAAGAGAGTCTCCTACAGGAATTTACGACCTGAGATAACAGCAGCCTGGCAGCGAGAGAGAGGGGGGAGGCACGCTACACCCAAAGAGGGCCACGTCATGACAGTTGAATTGCTGCAAAGAAACCACTACTAAAGGACACCAATAATAAGAAGAGACTTGCTTGGGCCAAGAAACACGAGCAATGGACATTAGACCGGTGGAAATCTGTCCTTTGGTCTGATGAGTCCAAATTTGAGATTCTTGCATTTCAGGTGAAGCTGGTTGAGAGAATGCCAAGAGTATGCAAAGCTATTATCAAGGCAAAGGGTGTTTACTTTGAAGAATCTCAAATATAAAATATATTTTGATTTGTTTAACACTTTGTTTGGATACTACATGATTCCATATGTGTTATTTCATTGTTTTGACATGTTCACTGTTATTCTACAATGTAGAGAATAGTAAAACTAAAGAAAAACCCTGGAATGAGTAGGTGTGTCCAAATTTCTGACTGGTACTGTATGTCTGTAAATGAGTTTGATTCAGCTATGAAGCCTATTGATTATTTTTTGATGAATAAATAAAACAAAAATGTTTTTTTTGTTTCTGTAATACTAGCCACCTGGCCATTTTATAAAGTTGGCTTTAGCTAGCCAGCTAGATAGGTTCCCAATCTCCCATCCTCATAACTCCTTACCAAGCCATTTCAGGCTATCAGTCAAGTTAGAGTAGCTTGTCTAACTATCGTAGCTGGTAAAATTGTTTGACTTTAGAAGAGACAAAAATTGATTTAATTATTGGGTTATGATACTACATCCCAGTGGCAGTTGTACTAAACTCCTAAGGCATAAAAGTTCTTAAAGAATCAATGTGGATTATTGGTTAAAATGTCAAGATTGCAGAGAAACACTGTTTCAGATGTTTGAAAAATGCTACATTTACTGATATTTGGACCTCCCTCCCTCCATCCTCATGTACTTCTTGCCCCTTCTAAAATAATGGGTGGATGACTCCCCTGTTCATCATCACCATGTCATGCTTCTTTCCCATCTCACCAACAGGCAAGCATGCATTTTACCAGCTTAGAGAAGAATATCAAGAGGACTTGAGAACACAATTTACAGCAGACAAAACAAAGCCAACATTCCAGATGTCTTTGAAATTCAGTCTCGTACCTTCTAGCGTGTGCCGTTAGCATTTCTACAGCTAGAGGGCAGCAGAGTACCATGTACAGTTTTGAGAAAGTTCTCAATAGTTGGTCGGACTACCTATTTTCATTTTTCAATATTATCTGAAAGAACAAGATATTCTTCAATCTCAACTAAAACATTCTAAAAGTTATGCAATTGAGACCTGAGGTAAAACAATGAATAGTGTCTGAGGCCAAGGTCCACTACTTCCAACTTTACAGAAAATCACTACAGCCACCAACCATGACAGCTTAATATTTTGCAATTGTAAAGTTACTACCTCATGACCATTTCCCGCTCCCCACTCCCATCTTTCACCAGTTACTGCATGAGTTCACCCAAGCACAGGACAAGAATTTCAAGAATGGTCATTCTCTAAAGCCCTCACAAAAGCCCTCCCAGTGTGTGTGCTGCTTGGACTGACAGAGGGGCCAGAGATGATCCCCACGCATTTAAAAGGTTGATTTGTTTGTTCTCCACAGAATGGCGACAAATGCAGGTCACGACCTGGGAACAATGACCTGCCAGTCTTGCTGAGAGGATAAGAAAGCCTTGTCTCTACTCCCTTTCTTCTGCTGTAGTCAACTGTAAAATACCTTTAAAAATAATGTAGTCATATCTCCTAATGAAGCCTGGATTGCACCTTCCCACATATGGTGTCATCTCTTTAACACAAGGGATCAATCATGTCCTTTCCCCCTGAGACCTTGGAGGACCTGTCCTGCGGTGCTTTGGTGTCAGGTGCTGGACACAGGATCAATAGGCTTCAGCAGGAAAATACTTGCCCACTCATCCCCCATTAAATATGGGGGGCTGATATTGACACAGCTGCTTTGGCCAGACAATAAAATAATAAGTAGGATGAATGAGGTCACACTGAGAGGATCATAAAGCATTCACGCACCACTGAGGTCAATCCTTTCAACTTCCTCATACAACTAAACACTCTCCAAAGTTGCTTATTTTGTGTACCTAAATAGATTAGAAGAGACAGATGTGATCAGCAGTATGATTTACAGAGACAATAAGAATGTGAGATTAACTAAGGATAACTTTATTTCATTTTAGCAGGGTTTTTAGTCTCAGCAAAGTACAGTTGTGTACATACAGAGAGGTAGCGGCAGTATTTCTTCTCAACCCCCCACTCCAAAACGCCTGGAGGAGGCACACAGCCAAAGGCCTCTTCTTCATTCTATATGGCAACAGCCTTGGACACCTTCAGAAATAATCCCTCGGACAGTGCAAATCATCACAGTGTAGCTAAACAGATCGATTGTCAATACAGCTCACCTGTAGAAAGTCCCTCATCATATAAACTTGCATAACAGAGGACAGTCCCCTCCAACAGATAATAGATAGGCACAACAGATGCTTATAACAGGTACTGACTGTATGGTCATATAGCATATTAATATGCTCCCACAGGTGCACATAGAAAATACAAAGGTAGGCAACACAAAAATAAATGTTAATTTTACATTAGATTGACTCGTATGTCCAATATTAACACTGTTTAGTTCTTGGAGGATATACCATAAACATAAATAGCTTCTTCTCACATTGTAACATGTTTCTGGTAAAAGTCATATTTCTATGAAATACAGAGATGAATCACTTTTAAACAAAAGTAAGGAATGTGTTTGTTACTATAATGCAAAAAAATGGATTATTGACGATTTAAACAATAATCTCAGGAGTAACAGAGCAGTCCCAGTAGTTAGTGGAAAAGCCCAACTAAAAATACACAGTAGAACCTTGATTTGAGAACGGTGATCTAACCAGTCTTTATAAAAGTTCTACTGTATCTTATTTTAATAAAGGCAGGGTTGAATACTGCAATAAGTCAGGAGTCATAAACCTGAAAACAGAAGTGATAAAACAGAGATGTGTCCTGTAGACCACACTAACATTATGGATGGATTACTATTCCTTATTCAGGTTTAAAAAATATACAAAAAAAGCATCTGTATAAAGAAGAATCCCTCATACAAATTTCCCTAAAAACATATTGCCCTTCATTCAGCCATTTCTTCATATATTCAAAAGTAAATAAATAGCTAATATTTCACTCAAATCAATTTAAGGCCTTACACTCTGCCTGACTTCATTACAAAATTGAATTGATGTTCTAATGCACAATACAAAAATGAATGTTTCAAATGAAATTTGTTGCTATCAGACTTGATAAGCGGCTTAACATATTTGATTAAAGATATAAAATCTAGTGTGGGATTAATACATTGATACATTTCAATAAGGCATAAGAGGTTACAGAATGCTGTCCTTTAGATTGCATTACAAGGTGAATAATTGGATTCCCTTTACATCTCTTTGCTGGATCATTCATAAGATGTAAGAAGACACATGCAATGATTATCTACAAACTTAGAAATTGTGCTGATAATTAAACTATTGCTAAATTATAATCAATAATTTACAAGACATTGCAATTAATCAATAACTATTATCTAGCCATTCCCTCTCAATCTATGTACTGTAAAAGGAAAAGCAAACACACATCACTATGCTATTTGACCGGTTTGCCAAAAGCACGTCGTGACCTGAAAGTGGTCTCTCTGAATAGGAGTCAGTCCACTTGGTCCTTCTGTAGTTTTAGTAACATTCTCTTCATTGTGTTGGTTCACAAAGAGAATGTTGACAGGATGTTGTCTTGACTAGAGGAGCGTTTATAGCCAGATGAAGAGCGGAAGTAGGTCTCTCCGTCCGTGCTGATGTCATCCTCATCATCATCGTCGTCCAGAGGAGCAGAGTTGGTCTTACGCCTTCAGGGAGGGGAAACTAGTGTTATTCTGGGTGGAGGGCTGGGTGAGGTAGTTTACACAGTATGAAAGAGTTACCGTATGATAGAAAGTGGGCTAAAGCCTACACACATTGCATTTGACTATGTTCATGTTAGACTACATTGCTCAGGAAGGTGTGATTAATACCCTAGGACAGTGGTAGGGAATGTGTTCAGATCAATTATAGTGGGTTCACATAATGTGTGTGCAACTGTGAAACTTCATAAACATGTGCTTTACACTGGAATTTCTTGGTGCTGTTAGCTTCAGCTGGCTAGAGCTGCATTATAATTAACTAGGTGAACAAATACCAAAGCAGAATGAGCATGTTCTTAGCGTCTTCTGTTAGCCGTGTGTATTTAGCATTTTTACCTCATCTCGCTGCGCAGGGATTTGAGCTGGCTCTGGAGCTGCTCGTTGGCCTCCTGCTGTTCATCCAGGTCTCTCTGCAGCTTCTTCTTGCCGTGTTCCAGCCGGTCAATCTCCTCCTCCGCCTCGTCCATCTGCCTCTTCAGGGCCTTCAGACGCAGGTTCAGCTGCAAGAGGAACACCGAGGGTTAAAACAGCTTTTTGTGTGTGTGTGTGTGTGTGTATATATATATGTGTATGTTGCATCCTGACCTGGTCCTTCTGATCCTGCAGTGAGTGGTGCTCTTCATCAACTTGCATCATCATCTCCTTCACCTTCCTCTCCAGCCTCCGGTTCACCAGCTGCAGGTTGGCACGGTCCCTAGAAAACACAGCATCATGGGTAAGACTACCGATCTGCTACATGTCACATACTGTAGCAGTCCATAAAACACTCTGGAAACCACAAGGTAATTGGCCATATGCCACATACTGCATGCATCTACACATAGTATGCAGTATAACCTAAAGAATGTAAAACTAAACTAACCAACCCAAAGAACCAAGGTTAAGTGCAATGTGACCTAATTAGAGCCAGACAGCTTCTGTAATGAGTCTGTAGGCAGCACTGGTCCCTATAGCAGGACCTCTCTTCTCCCTCCAACCCCTACCCCAATCCCACCTCTCCCTAGGAACCCAAAACAACCCCAACCCTAACCATACCGCTCCTCTCCCTCCAGCCTCTCCTCCAGCTCCTGGATCCGGCTCTCCAGCTGGCTCACCAGGCCCTCCTTGTTAGACTTCTGGGAGCCCTCCTGATGGGCTATTCTACTCTTCAGGTCCTTATTCTGTTAGAAACAGTGTGAGAAACAACTTTGATACACAGTCTTAGTTCTACTTTATTAGGTAATGTTTTGGTCAACAAGAACATTTTCAGAGCAGGAGTATAGAGATGGAAACAGAGAAGGACAGATAGAAGACAGAGATGGATTAGATGAGTGCATGTTTTGGTATGTTCTGGTAATGGACATTTCACAGATAGACTGCTGTTGTTTCCCCCCAGACAGGAAGGGAAGAAGGAGCGGGAAGAACAGGGCCGTGTGTACCTGTCTCTCCAGAGTCATCTTGTCACATTCCAGGTCCTGTCTGCCTGCCCTCTCCTGCAGGAGTTCATTCCTCATCTGCTCCACCTGTCAATCAGAGCGGAGACCTTCATCTCAATAGTTACACAACCTGAGAACACAATTATTATGAGAGGCTGCTCATGTGTCGGTAGGAAGACCCCTTCCTGTATGTGTAGGTGTGCAGTTGTTGTAGTGTCTTACTCAAGGTGGAAGGAGCCTTCCTGTAGCTAATTGGGGGTTTGGATATTCTTATTTCGGTTGCATTCCCCTGAACTGATCTCACGTCAGCTCTCAGTAATCTACATTCAGGTAGACTCAGATTTAGATTAACCTATCATAGCTAGTGCTGGGAATGCACTGACGCCTCTCAATTCCTCAGGGAGTTGAACTTCTTCCAAAAGCCAGACAGAGAAAAATGTAAATGTTAGCTTTTAAGCTTGACTATTTCTGTGAAAGATTAGAAACTGAGAATAATAAACAACCTTTGACTCAAACTTACAAACTCAAACTGTCAAACTACTTCATTGTCTCAGAGAGAAAGAGAGAATGAGAGAGTGAGAGAGAGCAGGAGAGACAGACAGACTAGTTCAAGAGAAGGTAATACAGATGTGGATGGAAAAAAGACAACTAATCAACAATTGTTTTTGCGAGGGAAGCTTAGTATGGGTGATATTTTATGCCAATTAGTGTGTGAAGGTGGGCTGCTCTGATGAACGATGGGCCACATAACTGGTGTGCCCAGTTCAGTGCTTGAGGGAGCTGATTCAGCAGACTGGAACATACAGCAGAAACTAATCTGCTTTGTGAGAGACGGCGGGAGGAGAGAGGAGAGATTACTCTCATTTAGACAGGAGAAGAGCACCTGGTGCCAGGAGAGACGCAGGTGTTCTTCCTGCCGCCCCTGCCCCCTCCCTCACTCCAAGCCATCATGGCCATGGAGACCCCACTCTCTCCGTCCCCCTCTACCCCTGACCACCACCACCACCACCACCACATCCTCCTATCCTATCCTCATCCACTTCACTAGGACTGTACACCACTCCACTGTTGCCTTGGCAACTCACCTTGGCCCAGTGTTGCAGTAATGCCACTTTGTCTAGTGCTACTCTTTTCTCTGTGCCAGGAGTTTCTTGCCTTTAAGGAAATGTAAGTACTTGTTCACTCCTTTAGGCCTCTCATACTTTTGTTCAGGTCTTTACATTTTCATCCATTTCAATGTTGGAGGACTGTGCAGACATAGCCCTTTAATCTTACCATAGCGGCACAATGAACCTGACTGTAAAATAAATGGTCCTATCTTTGTTAGACATGAAGAATGCATCATGATTGCATTGGCAGTATGTAAATCAATGAGAGCACAGTGAATTGCAGAGGTATTGCAACAGGCTAGATCCTTGGAGGTAAATGCACTCAGCACGTGTTGAATAATACAAACACATCCTAGAAGAAAAAGCTTGTCCTGTACATGAATTGTATCTGGAATAATGTCACTTCCTCATGAAAAAGCACCAGTCCAACAGTCTCCTGATCTGAGTTAGCAACCCTTTCTGACAACAACCCTTTCTGACAACAACCCTTTCTGACAACAACCCTTTCTGACAACAACCCTTTCTGACAACAACCCTTTCTGACAACAACCCTTTCTGACAACAACCCTTTCTCCAGGAAGCATGTACTCTGATCTCAATCTGAGTTTATAATGGCAACATCAGCAGGTTTATCAGAGGGGAAGGAAAGCTGCAGTGTTTAGGTCTGACTCCCTCAGGATGTGAGAACTATGATCAGCCACAATAAATGGATTTGTCCCTGAGACGCAGTCACAGCTAAGTGAATTCCATAGCCATAAACTCGATACATTTGGCAGTGTGCATATTTTGGCTGAGGTGGTGCATTAAAAGGGGTCTTTTGTGACTGATGCATGAAAATTGGATTGGCGCTTTTACACCGAGCAGGCAGCCTGCCAAACTGAACGATTATGCAAGATCCTCTTACATGGCAATAACCCCTCTGCTCTCTCCAGAACACAAATGAACTGGGATAGTGGGATTTTTGGGTGGCTGTTCCACACACACACACGCGCAATGAAGAATGGCTTGGTGTGTAGGTCTGTGTGTGTGGGTATTTGAGCTGTCGATGGCGGGAAGGGATGGCAGACAAGCACAAAGAACTGATACGGGGTGTAAGCTTAGATGTCACATTATGCCAAGCTGCTCTGGAATGACTGTACTTGAAATGCTTTCTGTCTTTTGCAGATGATAATGAAGTTCATGAAGTTTAGGAGTGTGACTCCCGGTCACAATAGAGTCAGAGACAAATTGGTGAACCATGGTTAATGAATGTTAGAATGCACCACTGACTGGAGGTCAGTTAGAGTGGTCAGGGACTCACCTGTTCTCTGCCTCGGTCTATCCTGACAATCAGCAGGTCTCCACTTTGCTTTTCCTCATCCAGATCCAGCTCCAGCTGATTGATCCTGTCCTGCAGTACACAGCATCAACATTGACATGGTAATACCAATGACATTATTATTTGACCTTGCTGTAAACATGGGGTTGTTTTTCTGAATGACAGCTTTAGATTTCCTTCTGCCGTGTTTGCCATCACACCACAGTCAACAGCAGAGGCCTGCAGTACACATGACTTGTGTCTATAACAAACTCAGGAAAGATCCCAGCTAGCACATTTGGTTCCTTGGAAGTTGTGGGATTGTATGTTTTTGATTTCACATTGGTTATGGGAAGCAATACATTTCCTGACCGATAAAACTGAACGTTTTATTTAAACGTTTTGAGAACAGAAGTAAAAATGTTGCCTTTTCTGGGAACGTGCATTTTTTTGGTTGCAGGGAGGTTCTGAGAATGTTTTATTCTGGTTCCTTGAATTTTTTCCTGGGAGGTTTTATTAACGGTCTGAGAACAGAATTTATAGGTTATTTGGAGGTTTTTAAATAATTTAATAAAAATGTTCGCTGAATCATTTAATAAGACTTTTAATAACATCTTATTTTGCTTTAACTCTTTAGCACAGATAGGACACACAGAAATGAATTTCCTTAGACATGAATCATGCAAACACATTTATTTTTTATAGTGACACGGCATCAGTGAGATTCGAACCTATAAATTGTTGCATCCCCAGTTAAAGGAAGGAGGTTCTTTTTAGTTATTGCAAAGAGAAACTCGACAGTATAAAGCATTAACATCATGGAAACGGTTTATTTCCAACATGACAACAGATACAACATAGCCAGTTCAATGAGGGCCTGACAATTAAGCTATGCGCATCCAAACAGATACATTCTTCCAATATCAGGCACTGAACATGTGCATACCATTTTAACCAGAAGCAGCATGTTATTATGCACATCTCTCAAACACTACAGATCCTCCCCTGTAACTTCAACTAGTTGAGAACCTTACTCTTGTCACGCCCTGACCGTAGATTGCATTATATGTTTCTATTTTTTGTTTGGTCAGGGTGTGATGTGGGTGGGTATTCTATGTTTGTATGTCTAGGTTTTGTATTTCTATGTTTTGGCCGGGTATGGTTCTCAATCAGGGACAGCTGTCTTTCGTTGTCTCTGATTGAGAACCATACTT
The DNA here is from genome assembly GCF_034236695.1 of Oncorhynchus nerka. Classification (NCBI taxonomy): domain Eukaryota; kingdom Metazoa; phylum Chordata; class Actinopteri; order Salmoniformes; family Salmonidae; genus Oncorhynchus; species Oncorhynchus nerka. The sequence goes on from NC_088423.1 coordinate 73,066,867, forward strand.
AGGTAGCCTGTTTTCCCACTGTTAGTTGTGGGTGGTTATTTTCTGTTTAGTGTTGGTTGCACATTGCAGAACTGTTTCGGCTACGTTTGTGTTATTTTGTATTCAGTGTTCAGTCAGTTAAGCTAATAAATATGAACACCTACCCCGCTGCATTTTGGTCCAATGACTCTTCTTCCGACGAAAGCCGTGACAACTCTCTTATTTTAACTTTAACAATGTTTATTTTAACAACTCCTAAGTACATAACCAATTTACTGCGTTAACATTCCAGGATTCTTCAAAACAAGTTGTTACATATTTCTTTGTTAAAAAATAAAATAAAATTATTCCCAGTAGTCCTTTTACAAGTCCAGCCTCTGTGGTGGGCGTTTGTTACGGACAGGACGGGGTCTCAGAACAACATTCTGAGGCTTCCACCAAGGCGCATCTCAACTGTTTCAGCAGCTGTGCTCTGAGGCATATTGATCGCATTGTCCATCTCAATGTCATCAACATCATAGTTCCAAGATCCTCCTACATAAAGAGAACCATCTCCCTGTGCAAGAGCATCACCTTGTCTCCTTGGCTTGATGTTCAACATCTGATTCATGTCTTTTCACAAAGTTACCCTCAACATTAACCATGTATGTAGCAAGAACCAGAACCTTAGTTATCACACCATTCAACCATATTTCTCCTCCCCTGTAATTCTTTACCAAGACCTCTTGAACAACAGAGAAGGATCTGACCTGTGGTTTGCCACTGACCCCTCAGTCTGTTCACTCGGCGAGAACTATGGTTTAATCAGGGACAGCCGTGTACGAACCTGTCTCTTTAAGAACAGCTCTGCTGGCGTTTTGCGTGTTCTAGTATGTGGTGTGTTGTGGTAGCCATATAGGAAGTTAGCAACACAATACTGTAACGTCATACCACCTACTGCTCTGTTCTTAGCTAGTGACTTCTTAAGATTTTGCACTAGCCTTTCAGCTAACCCATTTGAAGCTGGGTGATATGCAGGTGGCGTGGTATGCTTGATACCATTCAATTTTAAGTACGTTTTCATTTCACATGAAGTGAATTGTGGGCCATTATCTGTGACTACTTCCTGGGGCAGACCATAGGAAGCAAACAGATTTGAGTACCTCAACAGTTTTAGCTGAAGTAGTACTCTGCATGTGTACAATTTCTGGCCATCTAGCATAAGCATCCATAACAATCAAAAACAATTGCTTGTGGTCTTCTGCAAGGTCTAAGTGAATTCTCTCCCATTGACCTGATGCCCATTGCCATGTACTGGCAATTTTGCAGGCATGCTACACTTCTGCTTGCATATGTCACAGAGACTTACTTCAGTTTCAATATTTTCATCAAGAGTGGGCCACCAGAAAATACTTCTAGCTAAGGATTTCATCTTAACTACACCCCAATCACTCATGTAGTTCTGCCAATAGTCTGCTTTGCAGGCTTTGTGGAATCACCACCCTGAAACCCCAAAGAATACAATCATCTTCAATGGTAAGTTCAAACTTTCTTTTGACATAAGGTTAAAAGACTTCGTCTGGTCATGGTTTGGCCAACCTGACATTACATACTGCTTAACCATTTTCACTCTATACACTGGATTTGGTGTAGGACCCCTACAATCACCCAGTGGGAGTCTGGACAACGCATCTGCATTGCCATGCTGCCATGTTTCTAAAATAAAAGACCATCGCTGCATTCTAGCTGCTGCAAGTGTTGGGACACCTGTCTTAGGACCAAGAATCATAAGAAGAGGCTTATGGTCTGTCAGCATGGTACATTTCCTACCATACAGATACTCATGGAATTTCATGAAACTCCAAACACCAGTCCTAGTGCTACTTTCTCTATTTGAGAATAGTTCCTTTCTGTTTGGGAAGCATCCTAGAGGCAATTGCTATAGGTTTCTCAGAACCATCCTTCATTTAGTGAGACATCACAGCACCTACACCTACCGCTGAAGCATTTACAGGCTAGTATGAGCTGTAGCTCCGGGTTGTAGTGAACTAATACCTGGCTAGTAAGTAAACTCAGCAAAAAAAGAAACATCCTCACTGTCAACTGCGTTTATTTTCAGCAAACGTGTAAATATTTGTATGAACCTAACAAGATTCAACAATTGAGACAAACTGAACATGTTCCACAGACATGTAACTAACAGAAATTGAATAATGTGTCCCTGAACAAAGGGGAGGTCAAAATCAAAAGTAACAGTCAGTATCTGGTGTGGCCACCAGCTGCATTAAGTACTGCAGTGCATCTCCTCATGGACTGCACCAGATATGCCAGTTCTTGCTGTGAGATGTTAACCCACCCTTCCACCAAGGCACATGCAAGTTCCCGGACATTTCTGGTGGGATTGGCCCTCACCCTCACCCTCCAATCCAACAGGTCCCAGACGTGCTCAATGGGATTGAGATCCGGGCTCTTCGCTGGCCATGGCAGAACACTGATATTCCTGACTTGCAGGAAATCACGCACAGAACGAGCAGTATGGCTGGTGGCATTGTCATGCTGGAGGGTCATGTCAGAATGAGCCTGCAGGAAGGGTACCACACAAGGGAGGAGGATGTCTTCCCTGTAATGCACAGCGTTGAGATTGCCTGCAATGACAACAAGCTCAGTCAGATGATGCTGTGACACACCGCCCCAGACCATGACGGACCCTCCACCTCCAAATCGATCCCACTCCAGAGTACAGGCCTTGGTGTAACGCTCATTCCTTCGACAATAAACGCAAATCCGATCATCACCTCTGGTGAGACAAAACCGCGACTCATCAGTGAAGAGCACTTTTTGACAGTCCTGTCTGGTCCAGTGACGGTGGGTTTGTGCCCATAGGCAACGTTGTCTGGTGAGGACCTGCCTTACAACAGGCCTACAAGCCCTCAGTCCAGCCTCTCTCAGCCTATTGCAGACAGTCTGAGCACTGATGGAGGGATTGGACGTTCCTGGTGTAACTCGGGCAGTTGTTGTTGCCATCCTGTACCTGTCCCGCAGGTGTGATGTTCGGATGTACCGATTCTGTGCCGGTGTGGTTACACGTGGTCTGCCACTGCGAGGACGATCAGCTGTCCATCCCGTCTCCCATTAGCGTTGTCTTAGGCATCTCACAGTACAGACATTGCAATTTATTGCCCTGGCCACATCTGCAGTCCTCATACCTCCTTGCAGCATGCCTAAGGCATATTTACGCAGATGAGCACGGACCCTGGGCGTCTTTCTTTTGGTGTTTTTAGAAAGGCCTCTTCAGTGTCCAAAGTTTTCATAACTGTAAACTTAATTGCCTACCGTCTGTAAGCTGTTAGTGTCTTAATGACCGTTCCACAGGCGCATGTTCATACATTTTTATATGGTTCATTGAACAAGCATGGAAACAGTGTTTAAACCCTTTACAATGAAGATCTGTGAAGTTTTGGGGATTTTTATGAATTATCTTTGAAAGACAGGGTCCTGAAAAAGGGACGTTTCTTTTTTTTTGCTGAGTTTAGATGTCTCTTAGCTTCCTCAAAAGTACTTTGGCTTTTCTGTGACCATTCCCATTTGACACCTTTCTGCAGTAGAGCGGTCACAGCCTTAACTATGGTAGACAGATTTTGAATTAATTTTCCATAATAGTTAAGTAACAAAAGAAAAGACCTGAGCTCAGTGGTGTTTGTAGGAATGGGAGCCTAATAGCTTCAGTTGTCTGTTTCATGGGGTGCATCCCCTCTGCATCTATCACATGACCTAGATAGGCTATGCTGTTCTGGAAGAAATAACATCTCTTTTAACCTTCAGATTTCAGTCTTTTTAGCACTTCTTCAAGATTTCTCATGTGCTCTACTGTGTTACGCCCTGTGATAAGTATATCATCAAGATAGTAGATTACCCCATTTATACCTTGTAGGATCAGATCAATTATTTTCTGAAAAATAGCTCGAGCACAGGCAACACCATAAGGAAGCCTGTTGACCTTAAACAACCCCTTATGCATATTCATGGTGAGATAATGCTTAGAGCTCTCCTCTAGTTGTCCTGGATGGTATGCCTGTGACAAATCCAGCTTTGTGAACTTCTCACCCCGTCAGCTTGGTGAACGAGTCCTGTGTTTTTGGTAACGGATACTGATCTACTTCCAGCCATGGATTGATAGTTACCTGTATTGTCTGTTTTCGGTACACACACACAACTGGAGCAGCCCATTCACTGTAGTTAACTAGATTAAGGACCCCTTCTGACTCCAATTTGACAAGCTGTTTTTCAACAGCTTCTCTAAATGCAGAGATTTTCCCTTTTAGAACTTGTGACTCTTTACTGTACGTTTTTAAACACAAAGTTTGCAGGTGTTATGTTCCCCAGTTTCCGTGTTGTTGTGTGTTTGTACAGTTGAAGTCGGAAGTTTACATACACTTAGGTTGGAGTCATTCCAACTCGTTTTTCAACAACTCCACAAATTTCTTGTTAACACACTATAGTTTTGGCAAGTCGGTTGGGACATCTACTTGTGCATGACACAAGTAATTTTTCCAACAATTGTTAACAGACAGATTATTTCACTTATAATTCACTGTATCACAATTCCAGTGGGTCAGAAGTTTACATACACTAAATTGACTGTGCCTTTAAACAGCTTGTAAAATTCCATAAAATGAGGCCATGGCTTTAGAAGCTTCTGATAGGCTAATTGACATAATTTGAGTCAATTGGAGCTGTACCTGTGGATGTATTTCAAGGCCTACCTTCAAACACAGTGCCTCTTTGCTTGACATCATGGGAAAATCAAATGAAAACAGCCAAGACCTCCACAAGTCTGGTTCATCATTGGGAGCAATTTCCAAACGCCTGAAGGTACCACGTTCATCTGTACAAACAATAGTACACAAGTATAAACACCATGGGACCACGCAGCCGTCATACCGCTCAGGAAGGAGACGCGTTCTGTCTCCTAGAGAGTGCGAATCAATCCCAGAATCGCAGAACAACAGCAAAAGACCTTGTGAAGATGCTGGAGGAAACAGGTGCAAAAGTATCTATATCCACAGTTAAACAAGTCCTATATCGACATAACCTGAAAGGCCGCTCAGTAAGGAAGAAGCCACTGCTCCAAAACCGCCATAAAAAAGCCAGACTACAGTTTGCAACTGCACATGGGGACAAAGATCATACTTTTTGGAGAAATGTCCTCTGGTCTGATTAAACAAAAATAGAACTGTTTGGCCATAATGACCATCGTTATGTTTGGAGGAAAAAGAGGGAGGCTTGCAAGCCAAGGAACACAATCCCAACCGTGAAGCACGGGGGTGGCAGCATCATGTTGTGGGGGTGCTTTGCTGCAGGAGGGACTGGTGCACTTCACAAAATAGATGGCCTCATGAGAAAGGAAAATGATGTGGATATATTGAAGCAAAATCTCAAGACATCAGTCAGGAAGTCGAAAATGGGTCTTCCAAATGGACAATGACCCCAAGCATACTTCCAAAGTTGTGTCAAAATGGCTTAAGGACAACACAGTCAAGCTATTGGAGTGGCCATCACAAAGCCCTGACCTCAATGCTATAGAACATTTGTGGGGAGAACTGAAAAAGCGTGTGTGAGCAAGGAGGATTTACAAACCTGACTCAGTTACACCAGCTCTGTCAGGAGGAATGGGACAAAATTCACCCAACTTATTGTGGGAAGCTTGTGGAAGGCTACCTGAAACGTTTGACAAAAGGTAAACAATGTAAAGGCAATGCTACCAAATACTAACTGAGTGTATGTAAACTTCTGACCCACTGGGAATGCTATGAAAGAAAAAAAAGCTGAAATAAATAACTTTCTACTATTATTCTGACTTTTCACATTCTTAAATAAAGTGGTGATCCTAACTGACCTAAAACAGGGAATTTTTACTAGGATTAAATGTCAGGAATTGTGAAAAACTGAGTTAATATGTATTTGGCTAAGGTGTATGTAAACTTCCGACTTCAACTGTATGTGTTTGTACGTGTGTGCATTTCAGGATGGCTTCCTGGATTCCAAAGCAGCTGATTGGTCGGCTCATCACTAATTTGAGCTCTGACCCCGCCCTCTCGTCAGGGGAAACAGCTGACTGCAATTACCGACTCCTTCTTCTGCAGCTTTAAAAGCCAGTGTTCCTTGTGTTAGGAGAGAGATGTCTGGTGTTGGTCTGGTAAATTTGTTGAAAGTGGTTTTGAGCTGTTCCTGTAGAGGTACAGTGCCTTGCGAAAGTATTCGGCCCCCTTGAACTTTGCGACCTTTTGCCACATTTCAGGCTTCAAACATAAAGATATAAAACTGTATTTTTTTGTGAAGAATCAACAACAAGTGGGACACAATCATGAAGTGGAACGACATTTATTGGATATTTCAAACTTTTTTAATAAATCAAAAACTGAAAAATTGGGCGTGCAAAATTATTCAGCCCCTTTACTTTCAGTGCAGCAAACTCTCTCCAGAAGTTCAGTGAGGATCTCTGAATGATCCAATGTTGACCTAAATGACTAATGATGATAAATACAATCCACCTGTGTGTAATCAAGTCTCCGTATAAATGCACCTGCACTGTGATAGTCTCAGAGGTCCGTTAAAAGCGCAGAGAGCATCATGAAGAACAAGGAACACACCAGGCATGTCCGAGATACTGTTGTGAAGAAGTTTAAAGCCGGATTTGGATACAAAAAGATTTCCCAAGCTTTAAACATCCCAAGGAGCACTGTGCAAGCGATAATATTGAAATGGAAGGAGTATCAGACCACTGCAAATCTACCAAGACCTGGCCGTCCCTCTAAACTTTCAGCTCATACAAGGAGAAGACTGATCAGAGATGCAGCCAAGAGGCCCATGATCACTCTGGATGAACTGCAGAGATCTACAGCTGAGGTGGGAGACTCTGTCCATAGGACAACAATCAGTCGTATATTGCACAAATCTGGCCTTTATGGAAGAGTGGCAAGAAGAAAGCCATTTCTTAAAGATATCCATAAAAAGTGTTGTTTAAAGTTTGCCACAAGCCACCTGGGAGACACACCAAACATGTGGAAGAAGGTGCTCTGGTCAGATGAAACCAAAATGGAACTTTTTGGCAACAGTGCAAAACGTTATGTTTGGCGTAAAAGCAACACCCTGAACACACCATCCCCACTGTCAAACATGGTGGTGGCAGCATCATGGTTTGGGCCTGCTTTTCTTCAGCAGGGACAGGGAAGATGGTTCAAATTGATGGGAAGATGGATGGAGCCAAATACAGGACCATTCTGGAAGAAAACCTGATGGAGTCTGCAAAAGACCTGAGACTGGGACGGAGATTTGTCTTCCAACAAGACAATGATCCAAAACATAAAGCAAAATCTACAATTGAATGATTCAAAAATAAACATATCCAGGTGTTAGAATGGCCAAGTCAAAGTCCAGACCTGAATCCAATCGAGAATCTGTGGAAAGAACTGAAAACTGCTGTTCACAAATGCTCTCCATCCAACCTCACTGAGCTCGAGCTCTTTTGCAAGGAGGAATGGGATAAAATTTCAGTCCCTCGATGTGCAAAACTGATAGAGACATACCCCAAGCGACTTACAGCTGTAATCGCAGCAAAAGGTGGCGCTACAAAGTATTAACTTAAGGGGGCTGAATAATTTTGCACACCCAATTTTTCAGTTTTTGATTTGTTAAAAAAGTTTGAAATATCCAATAAATGTCGTTCCACTTCATGATTGTGTCCCACTTGTTGTTGATTCTTCACAAAAAAATACAGTTTTATATCTTTATGTTTGAAGCCTGAAATGTGGCAAAAGGTCGCAAAGTTCAAGGGGGCCGAATACTTTCGCAAGGCACTGTATATGTGTATACCATAGTACCTAGTGTTTTTGGTTTATTGAAATTGTTCAATACGTTTGAATTATTCTGTTCATTTGTTCCCAGGGGGGGAAGGGGAAGGCACCTTGGTAGTTTTTAGGCAAGAGGCCTGCAGGCATACATATACCCGTAGTATTTACTCTCTCTGCACACTAGGTAAGACCTAGGCGGACCACCCCGCTGTATTTTGGTTAGTGCGCCAGGTGATGCTAAGAATAGGTAACCAGTGGGTAGGCAGGTAAGGTAGGAGAGGGAACTTTAACTTTTCTTTGGTTCCGTCCAGCCCCTTTTCCCCACCTTACCGTGTGAAGGAAGAATAAATTCCTTGTAAACGGTAATATTCTCTGCCTCTGTCATCCTTACCCGCACCTACAATCACGTCCCTTTTTTCCCCACTCCACGGGGAGTTGAGTTGTAGCCGGGTGTTGCGTTCCCTCAAAGGTGTATGTAACAGCAGGGCTCAATTTCACCTTCTTGAACCTGCGGTTATACAACCTCTATCACAGAAACTGCTGCACCTGTATCAACTTCCATTTTGGGTCTCACATCTACCCTTACATACACAGTACGGTTTAGTAATGTCTTTACCTGTATTTAATGCAAACAGGTCAATTCCTTTTACGTTACCCAACTCAGTCAGTGGCAAACAGCCGATGTCCCTTTATCAGATGTCTGGCTCATGTGAGATGTAATGCTCATCTCTGTTGCAATGACGTTCTTGCCTCTCTCTCGCTGGTGTTCGTTGCCCTGGTGCTGATCATCGTCTTCCTGCAGTCGAAGTAAGGAGGCCTCTCTCTCTGTAGCATCCAGGTGCTTGTTCCATTTTGTTTGCTTCGTAATTTTTTTTTTCACTTGACACTCCCGACAGGCCCTGGCTATGTGTTCTTCTTGCACTCCCGACATGCCCTGGCTATGTGTTCTTCTTGCACTCCCGACATGCCCTGGCTATGTGTTCTTCTTGCACTCCCGACAGGCCCTGGCTATGTGTTCTTCTTGCACTCCCGACAGGCCCTGGCTATGTGTTCTTCTTGCACTCCCGACATGCCCTGCCTATGTGTTCTTCTTGCACTCCCGACATGCCCTGGCTATGTGTTATTCTTGCACTCCCGACATGCCCTGGCTATGTGTTCTTCTTGCACTCCCGACAGGCCCTGGCTATGTGTTCTTCTTGCACTCCCGACAGGCCCTGGCTATGTGTTCTTCTTGCACTCCCGACAGGCCCTGGCTATGTGTTCTTCTTGCACTCCCGACATGCCCTGGCTATGTGTTTTTCTTGCACTCCCGACATGCCCTGGCTATGTGTTCTTCTTGCACTCCCGACATGCCCTGGCTATGTGTTCTTCTTGCACTCCCGACATGCCCTGGCTATGTGTTCTTCTTGCACTCCCGACATGCCCTGGCTATGTGTTCTTCTTGCACTCCCGACAGGCCCTGGCTATGTGTTCTTCTTGCACTCCCGACAGGCCCTGGCTATGTTCTTCTTGCACTCCCGACATGCCCTGGCTATGTGTTCTTCTTGCACTCCCGACAGGCCCTGGCTATGTGTTCTTCTTGCACTCCCGACAGGCCCTGGCTATGTGTTCTTCTTGCACTCCCGACAGGCCCTGGCTATGTGTTCTTCTTGCACTCCCGACAGGCCCTGGCTATGTGTTCTTCTTGCACTCCCGACAGGCCCTGGCTATGTGTTCTTCTTGCACTCCCGACAGGCCCTGGCTATGTGTTCTTCTTGCACTCCCGACAGGCCCTGGCTATGTGTTCTTCTTGCACTCCCGACATGCCCTGGCTATGTGTTCTTCTTGCACTCCCGACACTCAATCCTTGTAGCGGCACTCATTTGGCTTGTGCCCTTTTCCCGCGCAATGGTAACATGGTTTACCTGTTTTTCTTCACGACTGCATTTTGCTTTAAAGGTATTTTGTGAGAACTGCTGTGCACTTTCTTTAATTCAAAAGTATTTTGTGTGATCTACGTTTAGTAAACTGTTTCTCAGCTCTGCACTTTAAACACAGCACACATCTATCACGTAATGACTCAAACTGACCAAATTTACATGTGGCTAATGCTTTTCTTAAACTAGCCAAGTACTCACTAATAGACTCTCCCTTGAGTTGACTCCTTGACTGAAACTTTCATCTTTCAGTAATTAAATTTGTCCTCGGTACGTAGTGACTTTTCAACAGTGTGACCGACAATCTTGTGAGACTTTCTGCCAACAATAAGAAAAATGGCTTTTGACTTATCCTCGTACTTGAGCCCATTAACTTCAAATCTGTTCGACACTTTCCTCAGTGAAAATCCTCGGCCTTGCCGAACATCATCGTCGGTGATAGCTTTTCTACACAGACTGTCTTGACGGAGCTTGCACTTTCTTGCTCGCGCTTGTTCTCCTTCAGACAAAAACTCACATCCCCGGTTAAAGGAAGCAGATTATTTTTTGTTATTGCAAAGAGAAACTTGACAGTATAAAACATTAACATCATGAAGACGGTTTATTTCTAACATGACAGCGGATACAACATAGCCGGTTCCAAGCTGAGTCCATCTGCACCCGCTCAAAGGTAGCACACTTGAATAACCTGGCCAACAACCAATGAGGGCCTGCCAATTAAACTAGGCGCATCCAATCAGATCCATATTTCCAATATCACACACTGAACACGTGCACACCATTTTAACCAGATGTGCATAATAACATGCTCCTTATCTCTCAAACTACAATCTTATGTTCTCTATCCATGGAATTAGTCCACTCAACAAGTACTGCCATTTCCACAGAATTTGTCTCTTAACGTTCTTTGAACTATTTAAGAACATGCCCAATGTCAAACCAGTTGGAGAATGTTCCTAGAACATTACAAACATTTTTATTGAATGTAACCATGTTTGAACTTTTAGGAAACATTCTGTTCAAGTAATGAAATACCAAGAAAATGTTATTTTGTCATTCCTTAAATATGCCAGGAATGTTCTAAAACCAAGTAACTATCTTGCACCATTCCCAGAAAGTTGTTGTATGCAAAATAACCATAGGACAACGCTGCTCTCACCAAGCTCTAAGAAACATATGGTTCTCAGAACGTTATGTGCTAGCTGGGAACTGTTCCTTTCTCAGGACTGGAGTACAAACAAACAGACTAAATGGAAGGACTAGCATACACTGACTGAAGACTCAAAGATAACCAATTAATACAGCCCAGAAAGTCTCCATGAACACATGTATAGTTTAGAGACAATGTGAAATGAATAATTAAGATATACCTCCATGAGTTTGACCTGTCGGATTTTGTCATCCTTGGAGTGGGCTTTGGTCTCTGCCTCCACCTCCAGGTCATAGACTTTCTGCTCCAGGGCCTTCTCCTTGAGCACCGAATCATCCCTCTCCCTCTTACACTGCCTCAGGTCTTCTTCCACATGGCTCAGCTGCAGGACACACACCACACATACTTTTAAAACAGAATGGAAATGGAAAACAAGTTTTGTGAATGCCTCCTATTCATTTACCAGTACACCACAGCGAACAATAAACCACACGTATGTGTCATACTGTTACAGTAACATCCATACCTGTCATGCATGCTTTAGCAATGCAATTTCAGCAGTGGCCACAAGATGCCATCTGTTCCTTTAACAATAGTGACTTAAGAGAAACTTTCACAAACACTAGCCTGGTGAGTGAAGAAAATGAAAGAAGAAAATACATTTGTCTTTAGCATGTCTCAATGTGCATGCTTATAAGATGGATGTCGGGGGTTGGGACAGACTGGAGATCTGAAGCAGATGAAACAGTGACCTCATCACCAGGCTTTAGAGGAGTGTGTCAGTCGGGAGGAGGATGTGGGGTCAGTCATTCCTGCTCTCACAACAATGACACTACATCCCCCTCTTCCTGTAGACCAGCTGGACAAAGATACATCAGCCTATCCCATCTGTGCATATACATTACACTGGGTAGACTACAACACAAAGATGAACCATTAGCAGAAAGTCCTCTCTCTTCTGTAAAACGGACACATTTCTATGGAAAAACTGAGCATGTTATGGCTCACAATTCCAATGGTGTTTGAACTGTGTTGGACTGAGTCTGGCCACCTGTCTTTAACCTACTGTAGGAAATAGGTTTTCTTTAATGACATTCTGCAGGGGTTAGTACCTCAGACACACAATGAGGGAGGACATTATTAGATCAAATAAACAATGCTTATCCCATAACCAACAAAAACATTCCAAAGATTCCAAAGTGTTTAGTAGGTCAAACCATACCCAATGAGCAAGTGGCCCTGGGTTATAACAACATTATGTGGTGCAGATCACAGCTACTAAGGAGTTATAGTTAGATTGTGAAAATGAACCACAGTAATTGGAAAAATATTAGCTGGAGAATTCCTAAATGAGGCAAAATGCCATGAAGAACTTAACAGAGGCTCAATCCAAATTTCATAAGCCTACCTAGCTACAACTCCCTTAATGTATGAGAACAATGGATGTAATGTAAGATAGTCACAGCTAATAATTTGATATTGTTCAATTAAAAGAGGTTCATAAATTCATCCTAGTGTCTGAAGTTCTAGATTGCTAAAACATTCTGATGCTTCACCAATAGAAAAACAATGACTCAGATTTATTTTACCACCCTCCACAGCTCCAACTCTAAACCACAGATATCTATGAAAATATACATTATCTAACCTCTTTAACCCTCTAATACCACCAGGCCACCAGGCATCTACAGCTGTGACCTTCTGGTCCAGTTCAGGGCAAAGGGGAAGTATAAGAGGGGAGAGGACACATTCCAAAGCCATGACCTCACTGTACAGACCCTGCGTGGGTGTTTACAACACACTGAGTCAGGACAATGGCTCATCCTCCATTGTCATGGGGAGCACTGGCCAACCCACCTCCTCCTGCAGGGACTTAGCAGCCAGACGGGACTTGTCCAGCTCCACACCCCGTTCCCTCAGCTGTCTCTGAAGCTCAGCCAGCTCCCGACGGTTCTTCTCCTTGTACACGTCTATCTGCTCCTGCAGCTCCTGGGTGGATGACTGAGAGGCCTCCACGATCTCACTCATCTACAGGGAGAGAGGGAGAAGGTATAGTTAGCCTTGCTAACAAACAGACATGCATGCACACATTGACACATGCATGTGGTGTGATATTTGATTGACTAAAACAAGGATGTCCGAAGGCCTTTAGTTGGTCCACTCACCTCCCTCTGTAGTTTCTCCACTGTGCGGTCCAGCAGACTCCTCTCGTCCTCTACCTCATTCTTAGTGTTCTTGAACTGTTCTTTTTGACTCCTCTCCTCCTTCAGCCTCTCCTCCAGCTCTCTGTGGTCATGGTTCAGCTTGGTCAAGTTCCTCTGTAACAGAAAGAGTTTAGAAAGATGGGTCAGAATGGTAAGGAGGACCAGCACTTATGCTTTATTATTCTCACCAGTAAATTCTCCCGAGCTTGTGGTTAAAGCCTGGTCAATCTTAGCTGTACATCCTCTAACCATGTCAAAGCCTGGTCAATCTTACCTGTACATCCTCTAACCATGTGGTCAAAGCCTGGTCAATCTTACCTGTACATCCTCTAACCATTTGGTCAAAGCCTGGTCAATCTTAGCTGTACATCCTCTAACCATGTGGTCAAAGCCTGGTCAATCTTACTTGTACATCCTCTAACCATGTGGTCAAAGCCTGGTCAATCTTAGCTGTACATCCTCTAACCATGTGGTCAAAGCCTGGTCAATCTTAGCTGTACATCCTCTAACCATGTGGTCAAAGCCTGGTCAATCTTACCTGTACATCCTCTAACCGTGTGGTCAGAGCACGGTTGGCACGTGACATCTCCTCCTCCTGCTCCTTGATTTCTTCCAAAGACTCTTCCAGTTGCCTCTTCTCTATCTGTGAGTTTACACATACACATTAACATACACCAGCATAAGACAATAGGTAACAGATCTGACCTTCAATGTGAAAAGTTTTATTACTGTCAATCTGATTGACACTCCTGTGCAATTTACAGTGGCTCTCCTTTATATAACTAGCAGCTCATGTTACACCCGAGGATCTGTCTTTTTCAGCCATCTATTTCCTGTGTTTGAGGGACGCAAAATACACTTAAATCTTGCTGAATTGATTGCTTTCATTTTACTCCTGCGACTGTTTCATACTTTGCTTGTGCCTGTCTTTTTTATTTGTTAACATTACGAATGCGGAAATGCTTGTAATGACCTGTCAAACACACCCCGGTAACGGCTGAAATGGGGTCAATGGAATACAATGTCTTTCAGTTGAATCTATAATAATGCTAAAGCTTCATCAGGGATTTAACGCACCGCCTCGACACTTACATCACAAGAAAGAGAAGAAAGAAAGAATTGAATACAGTTGAAATGTTTACAAATTACATGCACTGAAAGGATTATAGTGATATTATGTCTGATCTCATAAACAATGTAAAGTCTCTTTAGATATGTTTAATCTAGAGCAAAGTGTGTTGATTTTTAATCCAAGGATATCCTGCTATTGATACACTTGTTTAATTATGCAAGAGAACTTGACAACAACAGTAATTAATGAGGCAGTCTAGACAGCGCATGAGAGTGAGGGTAGGGTAGACAGAGAAAGAATTTGGTAGTTGAAGCCCTGTTATGTTAATGTTGCCATATATGCAAATACACCCTGTGTGTTTATGCAAATGAGGCACATCAACTATATATATATATATATATATATATATATATATACACATTTTAAGTCGGAAGTTTACATACACCTTAGCCAAATACATTTAAACTCTGTTTTTCACAATTCCTGACATTTAATCCTAGTAAAAATCCCCTGTTTTAGGTCAGCTAGGATCACCACTTTATTTTAAGAATGTGAAATGTCAGAATAATAGTGGAGATAATTATTTCTTTCAGCTTTTATTTCTTTCATCACATTCCCAGTGGGTCAGAAGTTTACATACACTCAATTAGTATTTGGTAGGATTGCCTTTAAATTGTTTAACTTAGGTCCCACCTGCAGCAAAGCACCCCCACAACATGATGCTGCCACACCCGTCCTTCACGGTTGGGATGGTGTTCTTCGGCTTGCAAGACTCCTCCCTTTTCCTCCAAACATAACGATGGTCATTATGGCCAAACAGTTCTATTTTTGTTTCATCAGACCAGAGGATATTTCTCCAAAAAGTACGATCTTTGTCCCCATGTGCAGTTGCAAACTGTAATCTGGCTTTTTTTATGGTCGTTTTGGAGCAGTGGCTTCTTCCTTGCTGAGCGGCCTTTCAGGTTATGTCGATATAGGACTTGTTTTACTGTGGATATAGATACTTTTGTACCTGTTTCCTCCAGCATCTTCACAAGGTCCTTTGCTGTTGTTCTGCGATTCTGGGATTGATTTGCACTTTCGGCCACAAAAGTACGTTCATCTCTAGGAGACAGAACGCGTCTCCTTCCTGAGCGGTATGACGGCTGCGTGGTCCCATGGTGTTTATACTTGTGTACTATTGTTTGTACAGATGAACATTTCACCTTCAGGCATTTGGAAATTGCTCCCAAGGATGAACCTTATAGGTGGAATAATCTGTCTGTAAACAATTGTTGGCAAAATTACTTGTGTCATGCACAAAGTAGATGTCCTAACCGACTTGCCAAAACTATAGTTTGTTAACAAGAAATTTGTGGAGTGGTTGAAAAATGAGTTTTAATGACTAAAACCTAAATGTATGTAAACTTCCTACTTCAACTGTATACATCTACAAAAACTGATACAATAAGATAATGTATATACAGTATGAGTGGATTTATGTTTTTCTTTCTTTATTTGACAATAAATTGAATACCTGAATTCCAACCAAAATCCCTTTGTCCATGCCAGTAAATGTTTAATGCGCTGTAATTCATGTGATGGATTATACATATTCTAAAAGTTTGGAGTATCTTCATCCACTGTCCAACAGTTGCAATTATGCAAATTGTTTAAAAAACATTTGAACAATTTCTATGACCGTTGCTACAGTAGTTACAGTACATTAGGTTTCTCTGTTCCTCACCTCAAGCCGGCCGACTCTGTCCCCCAGCTTGCTCTCCTGTAGCTTGGCATCATCAATGATATGGTTGAGTTTGGCCACTTCGTTCTCCAGCTCCTGTGCCCGCTTTCTCAGCTTCTCGGCCTCCTGGCTAAGACGTCCCGCCTGGCCCTCCACTGCCCCCTTGGCTGCCTCCACTTCAGCCTTCTCCTTGCCCACTGCAGCACTGCTCTGGAGAGCAGACAGAAGGGTCAGTACAAAGTAAATACAGGGTAGAAAGATGCAACGTTGCATAGAAAAGGACACAATACTGGCTTGATAACTGGTTAAAAACAAAAGTCTACGGTCTTATTTACAAGGCAACTCAAATTCCTTCACAGCTCCTTCATGACAAGCTCAAGGGGATTTAAGAGGTGGATGCATGACAATAACTCTAAGCCTCCATTCACCTCCCATTGAACTGCCTCTACTGCTGTAGCTTGGCCCACACAAAGACAGCATGTCACCCGCAAAAGGCTGGGGAGATTGAGGTGAATGGTCCAGTCCAGTAAATCCATCCACTTCATTCTGAGTCCCCTGAGCATGACCAACATCAATGTCTCATTGGCTTTATCTGCCAGAGTTGTACAGTTGTGGGGCTGCTGCTTAAGCCTCATGGCTCTCGCTTGTTCAACGCTTGTCACTAAACAGGACCAAATTCCATAATTAGATGACCCACTGTTGGTGGCAGCCTGTCTTTGTATGAACTTGGCTGCTGTGGCAGGACAGTGTGAAAGGAGGTCCCTGTGTGCTTTGCCTCTGCCCAGTTTTATCAATGGAGAGCCTGCCCTGGCTAGCCTGTCTGGGCTGCTGCTGTCCTAAGGGAGAGCAGTCAATGCACTCAGGGAAACCTGAATTCTGTCTTCATGTAACCTGTTAGCTGACAACAACACACTGCACTCTATATAGGCCCGCATTAAGTTTTGCATAGAAAAACAGATAGCAGGTTTTGCTGTGATGACGCTGTCAGAGAGGGATTTACTTTATATCCTGAAAGTGACCGTTTAAGAAGATATAGTAGCAGCCAGGCTCCCAAATATTTGTTCAAAAACAAGAATATCTGGAAATGAGGCAATGCTTGACAGAATGCCAGATGACAGGTTTGACAGTTTCTTGTTCTGTTTACTAAAGTGAGGAATACCCATGCTGCACTGGTCCACAGAAACAACCAGGAACTGACGTTCATATGGGGTTGACTACTGATACAAAGGGCCAGGAGTTTTCCCTAACCAGGAAAAACTAGAAGCCCTAGATAAGTTATACCCAAGGCCTAAGTTTTTCCTGGTTGGATCACATGGCTCCTGGCCATTCTCATTACAGTACTAGGCCTATATTTAATTGACTAAATATGATTATGTAAACACGTTTTATATTTAAGCAATAAGGCACGAGGGAGTTTGGTATATGGCCAATATACCACGGCTAAGGGCTGTTCTTATACACGAGGCAATGCAGAGTGCCTGGATACAGCCCTTAGTTATGGTTTATTGGCAATATTTTTTTAATTATTTTATTTTACCTTTATTTAACTAGGCAAGTCAGTTAAGAACAAATTCTTATTTTCATATATATATATATATATCATATATCACAAACCCCTGAGGTTCCTTATTGCTATTGTAACGATGTGCGCTGAGAGTCGGGAAGCAAGTTCAGGGAGTGAATAAATTTAATAAATAATAAATAAATGAAAATATAATACAAAACAAGAAACACGAACAGCTCACAGACATGAAACAGAAACAATGACACCTGGGGAAGGAACCAAAGGGAGTGACATATATAGAGAAGGTAATCAGGGAGGTGATGGGGTCTGGTTACCAACGTAATTAGAACAGTAAAAATACATGTTTTGTCATACCCGTGGTTTACGGTCTGATATACCACGGCTTACAGCCAATCAGCATTCAGGGCTCAAACCATCCAGTTTATAATGTAGGCTATCAGTTTTCTCCCCATTCATGTTATACAGTATGCAGGCAGGGAGGGACTTAGCAGGTTCATTATGAGGAGGAATGTCTGCTCCCAGGGGGATTAGAGGCAAATGGTGCAGATTAACACACTGTGGTTCAATTCCCCTTAGCCTCGCCTGGACAAGCAGGCAGGCAGACAGGCACCTCTCACTGGACAGGTCCAAGAAAAGCCTATGCCTACACACACTGCACACACCTGACGCACATACCCGTCACATACTCCGCTCACACCTGACGCACGCACACAGATGCATCTGTTTCACACACACACACACACACACACACACACACACACACACACACACACACACACAGTGCTCCAGGTGAGCACCAACGCTGACTCACCCAGTGGAGAATGAAAAAACATTCACTAACGAAACAGCATGATAAATAGCAGACAGCTAATGTCATGAAACTACTTCAATTACAAGTCCTGTGATTATCAGTCATAAGTTTAGTTAGATACAGATGTCTTACTAAATGGGTGTCTTAAAAGGAATCTGACTTAGTGCTTGGGAATGTGTTTGAATCCCCTCTTCTGTCATTAGAACCACTGTACTATGGTCCCTTAGTGACTCATTATCTGTCCACAGAGCTGAAAGAGTCCAAAGTCCGACCACCTCGCCCCCTCAATCATCCCCTCACCACTGGGTGAGTTGGAGGACCCTCATTGGTCACTGAGGCTTGGTGTTCCAGTGTTTGAGCGGAGGGTGGTAGGCGAGGGGTTAAGGTCACCCAGTGGAGGGGAGAGCATAGAAGACAGATCATTAACCACCCCACCTCCAGGACCCACTGAGGTCTGTTGGGCCTGTTCCCCCTCCCCGACACCCTTATCCCTGCATGGTCAGCTGGGGCACAAGTACAGACTGACTGACTGATATGCAGGTGTCACTGGAATTACCTACATCCCAGACCAGGATATTCTCACACAAAAAAAAAGTGCTTAAAATGTGTAAATGAAGGCAGTGTTAAATTTTTCGAAACATTGGGCATATCCCAAACATCTTTCACCTGTCTAGGACTGTACAGAATCCAAGGACAGCAGGGGGTAGAAGCTTGTGAAAAACCTCACTGTTTTACAGGTCACTTCGCCTACTTAGCTAGAATATGTGAAGATTGTAGTATCATCTCTGTATTCAAACTAATCAACTGGGGCTGTGGGTAGAGGGCAAGTTGAGGGGGAGGGGAGCATACAGAAAATGTAGACTCATTGAGTTCTCAGTTTTTTTTCTCATACAAACATCCCCTCACCCCCTCTTTCACTGTCCCGTTTCCCATCCTGGGTTCTTTGAGAGTCCAGTCTGGGCACTACCACTCAGAGGGTGAAGGGGGAGAAAGACCCATGGGTGGTGGAAATTCACAGGGTGCCCTGGTGATCATTGTTCCTTGTGTTTGCCATTTTTTACTCGCTCAGACTTTTACAAAGCCTTAAAATTAACAATTGGAGAGTTTAATTTCAAGGGCTCTCTTGTGTACTCTTAAACTGTGTGTCTATAGTCAGGCATTAACTACCATTGTGCGGCCAGTAAAAAGAGTGGCACTAACAATGCAGTGAAGTATGCATGGCCCAGTGTGCGAGCTCTGAGCTTTTACAGGGTGCTCTCAGGTTGCTGGGAACACACACAAACCCCTGCTGAATCTGCTTTGGAGCCCAGGGAACAAGCAATGGAGGGGTAATCCCACATCCAGCAGAGCCCCACTCTATTCACATTTATAGGCACATACATATCCCTTTTTAAAATGACAAGAGTGTTAATCCATTCTAGATCCACTGTCAAGAGTCAGTGTGCAGCAGGTAGGACGGAGTCAGGCGCAGGACACAGAACTCAGTAACAACGTACTTTACTTGGAAAATCACAAACAAATACCATACAGGGAAAAATATTCCAGCACGACACAACAGAGCGACTACTTAACAAAGAACAAACACATACCAAACCATGTGGGAACCAGAGGGTTAAATAGGGAATAAATTATAACGTAATGGAAACCAGGTGTGTTAAATCAAGACAAAACAAATGGAAAAAGAAACGTAGATCGGTGGAAGAAACGTAGATCGGTGGCGGCTAGAAAGTCGACCGCGGAAGTTGTGACTTCCACAACGCATCAAAATAGTATAATCTGACTTTTAACTGAATCAAAATGTTAATCTTTCAACAAATCCTGAAAATAAAGATTGTGGTGTACTCATGCCCTTGTCAGTGAGTAGCATACCCTCTGATTGGTTATCACAGACAAACTGGTGTCATCTATACTACAGAGATTAAAGTAAAAGTCCTGGCACACCCCTAAACACATTTTATGTGTTTACTATCACATGCATTCATAACACTGAACTCAACCTTTTATATGAGTGCACTGTTGTGGGCATACAGCATCACAAGGTTTTAGAAATAATACCTATTTCAGACAGTAACACTCACAGTGCAAGATTGCAGTATATCAAAAATAAGTAACTATAATGGAGCACAGTGTTCTGCTCCCTCTGCTCTACCATGGCCTTGGGAAAGGTACAAAGCAACACTTATTTGATTGAGCTGACACATTGTCAAGTTGCTATAATGTCCCAGCAGCATCCCTGACAGAAAGGCTTTGGTTAGGAGCCGAAGGGCAGAGTGTTCCCCCTACATAATCCAGGACCTAGGCCAGGATGCAGAGAAACACAGGATATCCCTCTACCCCAGCTGTAACAACACACGGGTGGTGACATCGTTCAAACAGACACATACTGGCCACAACCACAAGTGAATAAAATCAACGCTCAACACCACATCCTTTACAATTATTTACTTCAGTCTACCTTAGTTAGAGGGTACTGTGAGCCAAGGTTGATGCGGCCTCATAGTTTTATGGTCCTGTTTTCAAATTACTTCCATTCATGTGCTCTCCCTGAGGGAAAAGTAAATATGGGATAAGAGGGGAAGTCGAGATAGGCAATCGGGACTAAATAGAAGCACAAAGATGACCAAGGTCCTTCCAGGAACGGGTCATATCCTGTGTGATATCAAGTTAATGGTATTCAACACCATGTATTCTGTCTTCAAGGAAAGTGAATAGCATCACAGGTCACTCAAGCTTTTCTCCGGCAATGAATAAGCCTTAGTTTGTTTCACCAGCAAGAAGGTATGCATTACAATAGAGACGCTCTCCAACAAAAGGCACATAGACTAGTGTCTGCCTAGTAAAGACAGGTTTGTGATGGCTTGGGAGAAAAGCTTGCAGTGGAAATTAAAACTTGCTGCTTGAGGAGCACTGGCATCTCTCCAGTCACCATAAGATGCCAGCAATCAAATCTTGTCTTGTCCTTCGGGACATGGAAACAGAAACCTTTTTAAATGGAGTCTCTATTGCCGGGCCAAATGATAGGATTTCAGGGGTGTTTGGCTTTAATAGAGAATTAAATAGGCCAGTGCAGTGAGAAGGCAGTCACAGTAGAGCTTTGAGGGACACTGGCCCTTTGTGTCAAAAAAATGGAACCAGAGAATTAACATTTACTGTCACAAAACTCCAAGCCTCCCCAGAATGTGGCATTATTACAGTTTAGCACTTCGCCAGAAGGCCAGTGGCTTCAAAAGAAGGGAGTGGGATGACACAATGTCAAATTCCACACACAGTACTCTATTCTGATCTTAAATGGTTGATATGAGGCCAACCCAGAGTGATTATAATATCAAAAGACCCTTCAGAAACTCATTATAGTAGGACAAAACACTGACATTGAGCATAGTACTTCTTTTAACTCTTGGACGAAAGCCAGACCTTGGGGAATCATGCTGCCTGGCCGGGCTGGAGGAAAATCACAGGCAAATGACTGGGCTTTGAATGTCAGAGCTGAGGTCAGATCCTGCTGGAGGGAGAGTGACCAGTGCCACTTGCAACCTGAGCAGACTACGCCACAGGAGAGTAAGTCCATGTTAAATACTTTGCCTGTACTTGCCAGTACTCCCTACTCTGTTGGATGTTGAAAAGCAATGTACCAACACAAAACAACCTATTGAGTGGAGAAACCACATATTTCCTAAGTCTCGGTGTGAGCGAATTAGCTTTCTACCTCTGGTCTTAAAACTGAGGTACATCACAGTCTTGAGCACACTGACCCTCTACTCCACACTCCTGGGGGTATTTGTTGGAATCCCCAAAGCCTTGCATGCATTTTGGCAAAGTAGGCTCCCTCCCCACCAGCTCAGCTCTGCAAGGCAGTGACGCAGCAGAGGAACAATAGGCCCATGAATTCAGGCTACAGCCTCACAGCAGAGCGCTATCATCAACTGAGGAAACACACTGCCTCCTGTGGGACTCTTTACCTTCAAACAGCCCTGAGGAGGTGCTCACCAGGCCACATGGCTTCAATGATTACACACAAAAAGAAGTCAGTCACAGAGAAAATAAAGACAGGCAGGAATCACTTAAGTGGAGGGCTAGAAGCTGGGGGATGGAGCTGCCAGTGTGTCAGGGGATGTATGAGATAGGGCTATAAGGGCTGAGGCTTGGGACGGTGGCTATGGAATGACTGTATGGTTAGGGTGGAGGGAGGGAGAGGATCAAGGCTGAGGGATGAGAGTGGGCTGGAGCCGGGAATGGGGTTTGAGCCTGGAAATGGGACTAGGGGCTAGGGCTGGTACCAGAGGCTGGGGCTGGTACTAGAGGCTGGGGCTAGTACTAGGGGCTAGGGATGGTACTAGAGGCTGGGGATGGTACTAGAGGCTGGGGCTGGTACAAGGGGCTAGGGCTGGTACTAGAGGCTGGGGCTGGTACTAGAGGCTGGGGCTGGTACTAGGGGCTGGGGCTGGTACTAGGGGCTAGGGCTGGTACTAGGGGCTGGGGCTGGGACTACGGGTTGGGGCTGTCTGGGGTTGTGGCCCTCTGAGAGAGCATTGAGAATCAGGAATGTCTCTGAGAGGGGGTATAACAGCAGCCCCCTGAAGAGGCATGGTCACGTCGCACCCCTCCCGACCCCACCCACTGGTCAGAGCTGGAGCATTGTAACAGAATATGCAGGAGGGAAGGGGTCTGCTGGGTGCACATTCTCTAACCAGCCAGAAACATTCTCTGACACACCCTTCTCTCTGCTCACTGCACCTTATCAGTTCACATTTTCACATTCCCTCAAGTCTCACTGTTGTGAAAAACCTGACACAGAACTGATCTACAATAAGTAACTTACAGTAAGTAGACTATAGTCTGATTATAGATTCTCTATGCATACTGTTGTTTGACCTCTATAGGTTCTACCTCTATAGATTAACATCTAAAGAATGGACCATGCTACAACTCAATAAAAATACAATTGAACCTAAAATGCAATGACACAAAACAGACACACATATTTTCAGGGAGATGTCCACTCCATAACTCATCTGACCCACTTTATTCAGCATATCCCAACCATATCCCAAACCCCTGCTGCTATTATTGTGTGAAACAAACTCATCATTCATCTACTGAGGTCCACAATTACCCCTGCCCTTTCAATGGATGAACAGAGAGAGAGGAGGAACAGTGAGGAACACTGCACAACTCATGAACTACAGCTCATTAGATTAGTGACGGCTTGCCACTGCAATTAACGGGCAACAGGAACAATTTAGTGCTCCAGTTTCCAGCATTATTCTCTGCATGGGGCAGCACTATCAATGCACATTTCATGGCCGAAGGAGAGAGGAGCAGCGTTTCGATGGGAGACAGGACAGATGAATGCCAGACCGTGCACACTTTATGCTAAGCAATTCAGCAGGCTGTGCGGTTGCTCACTCACATGCAGACATTTATATTACTTTCAATCCTGCCAATGCCTGGTGGATAAAAGTACAGTAGACTGAAATTGACATAAATAGTTTTTGTGTGTGACAACCTAACAATGGATTGGTATTTTAAGGGAAAGGCCCAAATTACTGAAGATAAACTCAAACTGATAGCAGCCAAACTGTCTGAATACTGAGTAACAATAAAGTCAGACATCTTGTAATTTATTTATAAAGCACTGGTGGTGAATTCTTGATGACAAACTCTTCCCCTCAAGCAAGAACAACAATATCTCAGAAGGGGCTGGCTGCTGTGTCGGCAGGAGGAAGTGGGGGCAAGGAGAGGACTTCGAGGCCCTGACACAAACAGGAAGCATGTGAGCCAGGCAACACCTAGTCAACACAATGCTCCTCTAGCCTTGTCGGTGGTTCTCTTATGCCCCTCTCCTCCATTAGCCCTATTTATGCTCTTACCTCACTGTCCTCTCTACCACTTCCCTACCCTGTCTTCTCTTTACTAGTCCATTTGCCTCTCCCCATCCCCTCTCCCAAGTATTTTAAAGGCTTTGTTTGGTCCTATTTTTCTTCCTGTTGAGCCACCCAGTAAAATCTGTTTACAGCTAAATCACACCTCAACATCATGAAATACGTTCTAAAGCATCTTAATGACACTATATGTCATCTAGGATAAACAGAGTCCAATAAGTTCCCATGAAAAGTGATGACAAGTTGGTTTAACTGGATTGGATAGCTGAGTCTTTTTTAAATCTTGGTTGGTTCAGCTGAACTACAGAGAAGGGAGTGTTTTTTCCCAGCACAGTTGAACCGTTTTCAGACTTGTTTTTCAGCATTCAGCTGGGGTTGTTATTACAGTGTGTGCAGTGAAATGCAGTTAGGCAAGTGCAAGAAGAGAGAGGAGTAGAGCAGTTCATGTATAGAACTATGACATTCTCTTAACACTGGCACCATGCAGTCAATGATTCACTAACTCCTAGAGGACTTTCCAGAAATTCATTCAAGTATGCATACTGTATGTAACATTTTAATCTCAATAAACACAAAGGCCTGATTTGCTTATAATAACACATAATGAGGGTTTCATTTCCTCAATAAATAAACAACGGAGCACTAAAGTTATACAAATTCAATGGCCTTTGGATAGCAATCATTATTTACTTGTTCCAAACCAATGAAATATCTTAACAGCTGGTAGACAATGATGGGGGCGTAATCTTATTTTTCCAATTCCAATACACAGCAGTCATAACAAAAACAACTTAAAGCATTTTTTTGTTCGAGGTAACACGGTCCTATTGGGTTAGTTACTAAAATATAGCTTAATTTTGAGGCACAACTTTGAAGCTGGTCGAAATTTCCTGGTCATTTCACTTCAAAGCTATCGAATATCTACTGATGCCGAACATATGGCAACAAAAACCTTCCCAAACAAACCTTCTAAACAAACACTTTTACTACCCAAAGTACACGTGATGCCCAAAGGGTTTGCCCAAATCTCCCATTAACATCAATACACACAGCAAACAGGTGACGTCTTGAGGACATTCGGCGACATTTCCATTAGATCCCTTAAGGGTTTCGACACAACGTTATCCCACTGAACTTTCTAAAAGCGTTGCGTGATGTACCCAAGGGAACATTCTCCAGGGGACCTTTTAATTGTTCCAGGTTTGTCGAGGGGATGTTTTAAGAAAGTTCTTGGGACATTGCGTCATGGTCCTCTGGAGGTTTTGTCTAGTTTCTGGTTAGTAACGGGGCCTTCCCGAGGACGTTTTTGGGCATTCTTGTGATATTGTGTCATGGTCCCCTGAAAGTTCTTGGGACATTGGGTCATAGTTCCCTGGAGATTTTTGTCACGTGATGGTCCCACGTGTCCCAAACCATTATAAGTAAAGTAATGAAATATATGGGGGTTTGGGGGTTTTAAGGTAAGTGGTGGGGTGATGTATAAAGAAAGTAGGGTGCGTGTGCCCTGGTTAAAATGTTTTTTTTTGGTGGGGGAGAACGTTTCTTTGCAACCATCAGGTGGCGTCCCGAGACAAACCGGGAACTAGACAAAACCTCCATGGAACCATGACACAGCGTCCAAAGAACGACCTAAAAATGTCCTCAGGGACATCCCTGTATCAACCAGGAACTACACAAAGCCTCCAAGGGACCATGACACAAGGGACCAAGAATCTCCTAAGTTACCTGTTTGGCCTTCTCCACAGACGTCTGCAGCTTGCGGATCTCCTTCTCATACTGCTCCCTCAGTTTATCCACCTCCTGGTCGTGTGTGGCCACCTCCTCCTTCAGTGCTCCCTTCAGGGCAGTCAGCTCCCTCTCCCTCCTCCTCAGCACCTCCTCCTGCTCCTCCTTGGCCAGAAGCACCTCCTGTAAGGCCAGCTTAATTTGCATCAGCTCCTACATAGGAGGAGAGGAGGAATTGGTGACAGTGTCTCGCTAAAATCTCACCCTGAGATTAACCGCTACCTTAACAGGTGACGTGCACAGAAATCTCCAGCACTGCCATTATTGCTGAGAAATTCTGCTTCAGCAAATGTGCCAGTAAGAATAACATGTTTACACATTACCAACAATGGCACTACAATGGTATTGACATGGTGGTTATTATGGGACTGCAAAGCCCTTTCCATGCAGGCCGCTAAGCTCCTCTATGTCAACGCTCTCTCCTCTGAGAGTTGTGGGACCTGGCCTGTGTTTTACCTCCATCATGGCATCCTTCTCTCCGTCGGTCACAACCGTCTTGGCGCCATCCAGCTCGTCGTGCATCTCTGACAGCTGGTCCTGCAGGTCCCTGATCTCCGTCTGGTACTGCTCCCTCTCCATCTTCACCTGGAACAGCCTGCCCGACCACACAGAGCAGCATACAGTCACAACACACACACCATCACCTGAACACCTGCACCCTGCTTCACACAATGGAACGATACCACCTGCGCTCTGTCAGAAATGCCTGTTCTCCAGGCTAACAGGAGCTATGATGAGCACCTGGGCACTGATCTACCAATCACATCACAGTCACACCACCTGCCCTCTTCAACACAGAGAGGGTCTGTTTAGTGACAGGGGGTCATGCACGCAGATGTAGAGTAAGTAGACTGAACACTACTTATTCGCCAGCTCAGTGTACTTATTCCCACATACTGACATGAACCTTTTTCAAAATAGAGAATCCATTCTTGAAAAATGTAATCAATTATACAATGGCTGAGAGTAGTTGAGTGATTCTTTCTAAATAAGGCAGGCCCCTCTCTGTCTCTGTCTCTTATTTCTATGGAGTCCATGACATCTCGTCTCTATGTCGTTAGATTACAGGGGAGTCTGGCTCCACAGGGCCTCCACTGTCAGCTGATATCCATCAGGACGGCCAGTCTCTATTGTGATTGTCCATGATCAGGATCAACAAATCCATCCCCAGGTTTAACAGACTGGTCCAACATCAACAGACATTTAAGCCATGATGATATACACTCATCACTTTGTAGGGCTTTGGTGGGACTCTGCAGTGTACATTAACACAACATGTCAGAGGAGAAGGAGAACTATAGGGGGCCATTATTTTCAGACTAAGACAGAAACTCTAATGGCTGAAAAGAGATTGCAAGCCCAAGGAACACATTATAATCATCCTGAGACTACAGAAAACAACCTACAACTTTCTCCTCCACAAAAAAAAAGAGATATAGATAAACAACTTTCCTCCGATAAGAGTCTTAAATCTGAGGATTATCCCCATTGTGCTGGTTTCTTAAGCCGGGCTTTGTCAACCTGTCACTCCTTGCCTCACAGTGTATGCCCTGGTCTGGTGGTCAGTCACTTACTCCTCCAGTGTGGTGCGGAGCTCAGCCTCTGTTTTGGCCAGTTTGTCCCTCAGTCGGGAGCATTCCTCCTGGCTCCTCTCCAGCTCCGTCTGCAGGACCTTCACCCCCGCTCCGGCCTTTTCATGGGCCTCAGTCAGACCCATCTGCTTCTTTAACACGCAAGGACACACGCACACACACACTTTAATAAAACACCATTCCTCTCACCACACCAAATAAATATGAAATGCATGGCGTTCATAGTACAGTATCTGAATGACAGTTTTGACAGTATCTAACCAACAAACTCAGTGGCTGTGATGTCAACTGGTCCGCTTAAGTTAGGTATTAGCACCAATAGGATTATTGTGTCTTAAGAGGCGGGAGCCAGGGATTCTCATGCCCTGCACAGACATCCAAGATAGCAGCTAGGTTCAACATGTCTGACATGGCATCATAGTATTACCTTGGTTTGCTCCTCCAGCTGCTTTTTCAGTTCAACAACTTCCTTCTCTAGTGCTACCCTCTGTTCCTGTAGGGCTTTGGCTTGAGTAGCCATGTCAGGAGACTGGGAGGGGGAACAGAGACAGGAGTTATATTTGAATCCATTTACCTTTTCAAAATCACTCACAGTATGTTTGCACGATAGCATTACTCTAAAATGTCTTATTTTCGTAAAATACAAACACATGTTGGTTGCTTTGGTTCATGGCAGATCTCAGTGAACAGAAGGAAGGGTGGTGACTAGTTTCTCCCCATAATGCACAGGTTTATACATGGCGGTCAGTGGAGGCTGGTGGGAGGAGCTACTGGCTCATTGTATTGGCTGGAATGGAATATATGGAATGGAGTCAAACATGTGGTTTCCATATGTATGATGTGTTTGATACTGTTCCATTTATTACATTCCAGCCAATACAATGAGCGCATCCTCCTATAGCTCCTCTCACCAGCCTCCACTGATGGAGGTGGTAATTACAGTGGCTGTTGTCAATGCCAGGTAAACACAGCCTGGTGCGTTGTATGCTGCTCACCAAGTGAAAGCTTCTGGACTAAGGCTAAGATAAGAGGCTCACAGATTTAGCTGTTTGTTGAGCTAAATTACAACAACTCCACAACAATGCCTCACTTTGTTGTCGCTCCCCGCCGCCCGCGACTTTAATGTCTGTATCTTCTCAAACACCAGGTTGACCTTCCTCTTAGTGGTGTCCTCATTATCAGTGCTCCTGCGGGGACACACACACACGCACACACACAGTCAGAACACAGGTGCACTCCCACACTCGGCTGATTTGAAGGTAAAGAGGGGTCTCTGTGTGTGGGGTAGGTGGATCAGATTAGGTTCTAATCCCAGACTGTTCTGGTTCCTGCTCTGCCGGGGACCAACTGCTTTGATGTGTCACCTCGCGACCCGGTCAACCTCATTATGCCCATCCATTAGGAGGCACACGCAGGGGAATCCCTGGCCCTGCTATAGAACCTGGCTGCACCCTCTCTCTTCCTATATCGGCCACAACCAGGGGAAAGGTTCTATGGTTCCATTCCATTCCACTACCTGACAGGGAAGTTCAAGCCCCCCTCCTTCATGTTTTATAACTTCAGCTGGTGAATGTTTGTCCTTTCTTTGATGACTCAGTGTCAGAACACCACTTCCATCTGTGTTCCTTTCCATTGACTTCTGACCCTTGACCTGTGACCTGACACACCAAAAGCAGTTTCCTGAACTCACTGGGCATCGAAAAAGCCTGGAGCACACATGGAATGTAGACACTGAGGAACTGAGGCACTTTAGAAGTTTAGGATTTAAAATACAAAACTTCTAAAACCATGGACACACATGTACAGCCCAACCATGACACAATGCTCTGTGAGAGAAACAGAATTTGACCTGGGATTGGAACTCTAAGATCCAAATTTACTGGTGCTGTGATTGACATGTTATCCTATTGGATATATGCACTGGACTTTCAGACTTGGCTTCTTGACGAACATAACCTAGACTAGGTTAAAAGCCTTTTAACCTAGTCTAGCTATAACACTTTTAGAGCGTGAAACCAAACTTTAGCTGGTGTACCTTGGTACTGAACAACAACGAAACTGTCTAGCACCTCATATTACTACTTAATCATATAAACCATCATGTATCACCCTTACCAGTTCATCTATCTTAAACCATGAAGTACACCATAGAGATACTAATCTGATTGGGTATCTATGTGAGATGCTTCCCACTGATAACTCCTCCATTTCCCCCTACTGTAAGTGATGGGATTTACAGCGTAGGGTGAAAGGAGAACATCAAGAATCAGGTGATAAGCAGAGCAGGGTTGATACCCTACATTCCTCAGTAGAGAGGGAGAGAGAGACAGGGAGAAAGAGAAATGGGAAGACGAACAAACACCACTAAGCAGCTGCATCGACCACAGCTTAGAAATGGAGGAGGAGACTGAATGGGAGTATAAATTCCTTCACTTTTATCACAAACAGTCAGACTCAGATAAAAAACGTTTAAGTGCTCCCATGGTTTTTTTTTCTTCAAATGGTGCATTACTTAAAGATGCACTATGTAGAAATTGTTCCTCTATTTCATGTTTGCAAAATGTTTCATAGTTTGCTTCATTTCAATTTATGTGGCAAAAGAAGCAAGTATACTGTATAGAATCATTGTACTATCTAAACCCCTGTGAAATATGTTTTTCATAACTAAAAATATTGTATTTTAAGATGTTTGAAGCTGGTGTACAAAACCGAAAGTAAAAAAGGCAAAAACAAAATTTAAGATTGGGAAGTATAGAAATAGCGCACGTAGAACATATCTACCACTGCTTTTAATGAGAATGACAGCGCTATAACACATATTTCTATGTGAATTTCTATGTAAATTTGGTGGGGTAGCCCAAAAAGTTACATATTGCAGCTATAAGAGTGTAACTTGGCACATGCTATGTTTAGACTGTGCAGTTTACTGCCCGCAGCATAGTGAAAGTGATACTCATGGCATCATCATGTTGCCTACTAGTGTATATTTTTAAAAAATCTACCATTAATACCCTTTAGATTTAATGGACATTGCTGTAAAACTGGAAATTGTTGTGTGATAAAATGAACCAGGAACATTACATCAGTGAGGTAAAAACTCACCCATCCTTGAGGTAATTAAACAAAATCTGTTTTGCCGTCTCTTCATGTGTTTGTTGTGAAAGCTCCTGCTGACCTTTCAAAAGATCAGGTGTCACCTGGATGCAAGAGGAAATAAGCAGAGTCATCAGAGTTCTGACAGATAATTTCACATGCAGTTACGTAGTAATAGAGAATGATTTGTTAAACAACTAACCTAACTGTAATCATAAATAATGTATTGTTTACCTGCACATCCATCTCTGCATTAGGCTTCTTGCCAAAGTTAGAGGAAGGCTTGGATAGTGAGGTTGTAGCCACACTTGTTAAAATCTTTGTGTTTGGTGAAGAATGACCATCCTCAGCATCTGTACTGTCCAGGGGTAACGTAGAGGAGCGATTTAGCACCACCTTATACCCCTGGATGGAGCCTGCTGCTTTAGAGGTCATGCTCTGAGGGGAGCCTGGAGCACTGCTACCACAGGCCGAAGCTTTGGCACTAGGCTTCCCCTCCACCGCTGTCACCCAGGAGTCTTTACTCCCAGACAACTTCTGCAGATGTAGCTGTGAGGGGCGGAGGACGTGCTCCGTGGACCTCCCCTGGTTCTTGCTAAACTCATCCATGTATTCCGATTCTCCCCGGAGGCTAAAGGGGAGGGCGCTGTCCACACTCCTAGAGCGCTTCCTGTCCTCTGGATTGATCCTGTTCCTGCGGCCTGCCCTGCCCCGTCGCTGGTGACCACCATCCTTACCGTCAAACTTATCGATGAGCTCGTCCACGCCGGGGATGGAGCCTGTGTCGATGTCTCGGCCCGTACCGGGTTGGAAGGGGATGTAGCGTCGGTTCTGGTGGCGGTTGATGGTATCTGCGTACAGCGCCTCCAGCTGATCAGTAGAGGAGGTAGAGGAGTGGCGGGAGCGGGACGAGGACTGCAGCACGGGGCCGCTAGAGTCAACTCTGCGCAGGGGGAGGACGTCTGGTTCATGGCGGCTGCGCTCCAGACTAGAGTTGGCACTGCTAATGGAGCTGGCGGAACGGCAGGAAGCCTTGGTCTGCTCACTGGGAGGTCTGGACACAGCATAGGGCTGGGGTATGGGGACGCGTTGGGGCAGCTGGGACTGGGGTGGAGACTGAGACTGGGGAGGAGACTGGGGTTTGGATTGTGGCAGAGACTGGGGTTGGGGTTTGGACAGGTGCTTGAGTTTAGACTGGGGCTGGGCCACCTGGGTCTGAGACTTAGACTGTGGCTGAGCCAGCTGGGCTTGAGGCTTGGATTGAGACTGGACTAGTTTGGTTTGAGGCTTAGAGGGGGCTGGCTGGGGCTGGGGCTGGGGCTGGGGCTGGGGCTGTGTTCTCTCCTGCAGGCCAGGGCTCCTCCTATGATCCAGGCTGGATGACCCGGCATGGGCGACTACTGGGGAGGTGGATCTGGGAGAAGAGCCCTGGTAGGTGCTCCCAGTCTCCGCCAGGGACATCGGCCGGGGAGGCAGGCTGTGGTTACCATCCAGGTTCAAGGTGTTGTTCTCTGGGTCATAAGGCTTGAGGATCTCTGGGTGTCTCTGGAAGTTCAGCAGGGTGGACGCTGGCTTCTTCCCCTGCTCTGTGACTCCATTGTGAGAGCCCCCAAACTGCATCTGTTTCTGGGACCTGTACTCAACAAAGGGGCTGTCAGAAACAGCCTCCCTGCTTCCTTTGAAGTCATACTCATGGTAGTTGTCAATAAAGGAGCCCTGTGTGTCATTGTAGCCGTTACTATTAGGATCTGTATAGGAGTTGGACCCACGGTCCTGGTTGTTCAGCACCACGTAGGGGTGTCCATCAATCCCCTGGACCCTAATGCTGAGGCCATAGGAGCCAGCTCCATTGTGAGGCCTGGAAGAGCGGGCCGGTTGATTGACTCTGTACGACTCCATCAGGAATGCAGCAAGAGAACAAATCCCTCTTGCTGGATCAGGCCCACCTCTGCAAAAAAAGGGACATAATCAGCAAATGTTTCACTGCTCCATGGCCTGCTAATGAGAGTTTAAAGCCTCACAATATTTGATTATGTCATCTGGTCTAATTTTACTTTTTTCTGTACTTAACGGTCTCTGTGTCTAGAGAGTGGTTCCACAGAGAGCACTCTAACTGTTCAGCTCCACCACAGGTTGCCTAGCAGTTAAGAGCATTGGGCCAGTAACTGAAAGGTTGATGGTTTGAATCCTGAGCTGGCAAGGTGGAAAAATCTGCCATTCTGCCCCAGTTAACCCCCAAAAACAACAACAACTGCTCCCCGGCCACCGATGACGCCGATTAAGGCAGCCCCCTGCACCTCTCTGATTCAGAGAGGTTGGGTTAAATATGGTGCAAGGCATTCAGTTGGGCAACTGACTTGGTACTCCCTTTTCCTGCCAATGAAGGAGTGAGGCACTACACTGCCCTAAAATAACATAAGAGAGGCCCGTCTTTATCAACACACTGAACTTGAAAAACAGTGAGTCAACAATTCCTACACTCTTTTGAAGGGCAAATATGACCAGGTACTGTATACGAAACCATAACAAGCAGGTTACCAACTGGCATCTTAATCCGCTGTAATAGGCTGTTACTAACAGGCATAAGTGAATAATTATATACATGGTGTGAATGAATATTTACTGTACATAAAGGTGTATTCAGGTCTAATGGCCTAACAATAAAAACTGGTATTACAGCATAGCGACAGACTCCAACGATATGTCACACTACACCTGGAAATCCTATGATTGAGCGTAGCCGTAGCCTATACAGTAACCTTCTTGAATGTCTTTGCTAGTGAATGGTGTGTGTGTGTGTGTCTGTGTGTGTGTGTGTGTGTGTGTGTGTGTGTGTGTGTGTGTGTGTGTGTGTGTGTGTGTGTGTGTGTGTGTGTGTGTGTGTGTGTGTGTGTGTGTGTGTGTGTGTGTGTGTGTCTGTCTGTCTGTCTATCTGTGAATCTATTGAACTAACCTCTGCCAATCCTTGTAAAATGCACTGTGATTTGCAGTCCCTGTAGAGGGCCCTGGTCGGTGTAACAGTGTACCATAGGAGGAGCAGGGTAACAGACCTACAACAGGGCCATTGTCATCAACCCCACTTAACACCACAGCATTAAGAGAGGCACTACACCACTGAAGACAGGAACCTGTGCTGATAGGTTCAACTGTTTTCTACTATACTTGCCAAAAATATACACAAGTAACTGAATATTTAGACCACCTTGATACTATTGGGTATTCACATTATAACACACAGATATGGTAGAGATCAAGTTCATTGGTCTCAAGTATCTGAGTGTCTTCTCAGTAAAGAAATATAATATTTGTGAATTATCTACCAGATTACAAGTAGTGTGTAGTCTGAAGCTGAGGACAGAGCATAGGGCCATTTGACCCTAAGAAACAGGTCTGTATCAGCTAACAGGAAGGCCATCAGAGACACACAGCATCCCAGACATCAGTGGGCACCATGTGTTTGTATAAGAAACAGGTCTGTATCAGCTAACAGGAAGGCCAGCAGAGACACACAGCATCCCAGACATCAGTGGGCACCATGTGTTTGTATAAGAAACAGGTCTGTATCAGCTAACAGGAAGGCCAGCAGAGACACACAGCATCCCAGACATCAGTGGACACCATGTGTTTGTATAAGAAACAGGTCTGTATCAGCTAACAGGAAGGCCATCAGAGACACACAGCATCCCAGACATCAGTGGGCACCATGTGTTTGTATAAGAAACAGGCCTGTATCAGCTAACAGGAAGGCCATCAGAGACACACAGCATCCCAGACATCAGTGGGCATCATGTGTTTGTATAAGAAACAGGTCTGTATCAGCTAACAGGAAGGCCAGCAGAGACACACAGCATCCCAGACATCAGTGGGCACCATGTGTTTGTATAAGAAACAGGTCTGTATCAGCTAACAGGAAGGCCAGCAGAGACACACAGCATCCCAGACATCAGTGGGCATCATGTGTTTGTATAAGAAACAGGTCTGTATCAGCTAACAGGAAGGCCATCAGAGACACACAGCATCCCAGACATCAGTGGGCATCATGTGTTTGTATAAGAAACAGGTCTGTATCAGCTAACAGGAAGGCCATCAGAGACACACAGCATCCCAGACATCAGTGGGCACCATGTGTTTGTATAAGAAACAGGTCTGTATCAGCTAACAGGAAGGCCAGCAGAGACACACAGCATCCCAGACATCAGTGGGCACCATGTGTTTGTATAAGAAACAGGTCTGTATCAGCTAACAGGAAGGCCATCAGAGACACACAGCATCCCAGACATCAGTGGGCATCATGTGTTTGTATAAGAAACAGGTCTGTATCAGCTAACAGGAAGGCCATCAGAGACACACAGCATCCCAGACATCAGTGGGCACCATGTGTTTGTTTAAGAAACAGGTCTGTATCAGCTAACAGGAAGGCCATCAGAGACACACAGCATCCCAGACATCAGTGGGCACCATGTGTTTGTATAAGAAACAGGTCTGTATCAGCTAACAGGAAGGTTTGTATAAGAAACCAGCAGAGACACACAGCATCCCAGACATCAGTGGGCACCATGTGTTTGTATAAGAAACAGGTCTGTATCAGCTAACAGGAAGGCCATCAGAGACACACAGCATCCCAGACATCAGTGGGCACCATGTGTTTGTATAAGAAACAGGTCTGTATCAGCTAACAGGAAGGCCATCAGAGACACACAGCATCCCAGACATCAGTGGGCACCATGTGTTTGTATAGACAATGGGCTCTTATCAGAGACCTGTAGGCTCAGCTGATAATGTCCTATTTCACCCCCAAACAAACAAACACATAGGTGAATGTCATGAATGGCCTGGTGTTACAATAGCAGAACAAATGGTGATAGGGATGGGAGGGCTATGATAAGGAAACAAAGGTGACAGCAGATAATGTCACTTTGTAATGAAATGCACAGACATGCCCGCAAGGCCTTTGAGGAATCTCAATAAATCACTCTTTCAAACTGAAAACGAGTGTTGTATACTGCTCTACAGAACTGAACCAGCATGTTTATATCAGGTGTGACAGGGAGAATAGAAGCGATGCAGCAGGCTCTTCCTGATTCTATTAATACTCAGAGGACAGAACATCATACTTTCCAACCATTGATTGGAAGGAAGAACAATGAGGCCAAGTTAGCCCCTTATCCAAAAGGAAAGGCACTGTGGAGGACAGAAAGCAGCAGAAGACGACACAATAGCCTCTTTCACACGAAGTATCACATGTATCCAACAACACAAGGGCTGTGAGGTGTGAGTGCAGCTCTTTTCCTCTCATTGTGTTACTCTCTGCAAGGGAGGAAACACTTGCTGAGCCAACTTCTCCCCCCTGCTCCCCTGCAATCCATAACTAGAGCACTACCCTCGCCACGCTCCCCCTACACCTCAGACCAAAGGTCAGTGCTGAGAGTGGGTTAGGATGTCAAGGCCCTGCCTTTGATCTTTCCAGGGAAACATTGAGAACAGAAAAAAGGAGAATAATCTACATGTGCAGTGCACTAACTGATTATCTACATCCTGGGGGTGTGTTGTTATCACAATACACCATTCAGGCCTGTAAAAGACAACTATAGGAGAGCACATTAGGACACTGCCTTGATTGCAGATTAAAAACTGAATAGAAAAGAGTTACATTCATGGCAGATTTGATATTATTACTGTACTCGTGACAGATTGAGTGTATTCATATTCCAGGGAGAGCTATTAAGCCTTAGAAATATTATGCAATTCATAATTCAAAATCCCTTAAACAGATTATTTATGGAACAATATCAGTTACTAATAGCATGTTATGACATGTAGATCTCATGCATTCATACCAAGTAAATAACAGAAAGTAATGGAAAACCAGGAGAAAAGAGGCAGACATCTTATTCAAAGGAATTTGCTCTTTGGTAAATATAGCCATACATGACTTTAATAATTTTTGCATACTGAATACATGAATTAATCTATTCATATTACAGAATGTGGTATATGATATTAAAGAATGTGTAACATGTTTGATTAAAAATAATGTTTTAATGCTGAATAGATTCATTTAGTTTACAACAATTCTTCAAATTCTAAATACATACTGAAAGTAATTTATACAATGTATAAATTGTATACAAACATATTCCTCTTTAATATCTATTGACTTAATATAATTATTGTGTAAAAAAAATTGCACAGATAATTTAATTGGAGCAGGGCAAGATGAGCAAAGTTTTCAAAAGTTTATACTGATGCTTTGGTTTAGGGTACAACAGGTGGTTTAACTTTTTATTTACATTAACATGAAATAACACGATTTTTTAATGTAGTTTTCTCTATGATTATTATTTTAAACAAGTAAACAATTTATCTGCATATGTGCTTAAAGCAGCCACTGCCCAGTCAGTAACCTAAAGTTCCCACGCTATGACGCATTCAATAACTACTGTAACAAAAAGTGTAAGAAGAGAAACTTGTCACTTACCAGCTGCGCTTTACGAACAATAATCGCGTATTAGTTGTTCAATAATGGCCAAAAGTTTAAGTGACATGCTCCACGGAATTGTTCAAAATCTATTTGTTGCAGGTCATGTTTACTGACTCAGTTCAGTTTAAAGACGCCTGAAGCTCTGCAATCCCCGCCCCCTGCTAAGAACTCTGTAAACCCGCCCATCTCAAACCCTACTGCTAAACACTAAACCTCAAAACACTGACCTAGGAACAGATCGACAATGCCAACCTGAACACTCCCAAATTTTCTGTTTGACAAAGTATCCCTTTATCAGTTTCGAAGATACCGGTACTCTGTTGTGAGCCACAAGTTGCAACAGTTTAGTAGGCCGTCATTGTAAATAATAATTTGTTCTTAACTGACTTGCCTAGTTAAATAAAGGTTAAATAAAATTTAAAATTTAAAAATAGTTAGGCCCTGCTAAAGTCCATCATGCTGATTTGAGTATGAATAGCCCATGTTGATGTTGATTGCAATTTGTGAATTAAAATTAAAATGTATACTGTATGGAACACGTCATAAGGCAGGGTCCATCACGCACTATATCGTCAACATTAATCATAAATGAAAATATGGGTGAGCTATTTGTACAAAATCCTTCAGGCCCAGTTAATGGGTTTTCCATTAGCCCAACTAGGGATTTGTGGTTATAATAAAGCTACCAAAGAAAATATAACTGAAAAGTCCGCAATTAATAGTTGAACTTGTTTTTTTGGTTGTTTATTTAAAATTATTATTATTTGTACGCAGATAATGTATGTTTACTGAAGCATATGGATTCACTATACTGTGTGGACCACTCCCAATTTTCTCATCTATTTTTAAGACCAATAGCGTCATCTAGTGGATAATCACTTACCTCTATGCAATTTGCCTAGTGATTACTCTGGCTGCTGTTATACACTGTTATACAGCACTTTAATAAAGTATGAAGTCCGACCTACAAGAAACCTCCCAAATTAGCAATGTTTATTTGTGATTTTTGTGAACATTACAGTGCTATAAAAGAACACATTACAGAGTTATTACAGTATAATAACATATATTTTTATATTTCTATTACAATACTTCCCATCATTTTTTACACCTAGTTCCCAAGCATGATGATAAAAAAATGATAATTCTCATTCTTTAGTTGCTCTGAACCTTGAGAAAGAAAACCCCCCGACAATTGCCCTCGGTCCTTGTTGTAGCACAGAGTAGGCATTTCAATGGCTCACACAAGGACTTCAATAAACATTAAAATCGCAGTTCTTTTGTTTAGAGGATAGCAAAGGGCATCACGCACATTTGATTTGTTCCTTAGCTGCCCCCTCCCTTTGTTGTGGCCCACTGTGTTTTCATTTCTGTGTCTGTGAGAGGACTGAGAGTGTGGGCTGTAAATGTGTCTTTAATCTCAACTCTCTGGCGCTATGTTGTGTTACAGTGCTGCACAATAGGGGCTCTGTTCTCCTCCGAGGTGCAGCAGCTGGGACCTCCAAGCATGCTCAGTAGAGTGCGCTGTCTG
Organism: Oncorhynchus nerka; assembly: GCF_034236695.1. Taxonomy (NCBI): domain Eukaryota; kingdom Metazoa; phylum Chordata; class Actinopteri; order Salmoniformes; family Salmonidae; genus Oncorhynchus; species Oncorhynchus nerka. Next base: position 73,105,440 of record NC_088423.1, read on the forward strand.
ACCCTGGCTGAGGGAAACTGGAGGCATTCTAGAAAGACAATGGAACACAATGGCTATACAGTCAGGTCACAGTCAAGTTGGACTCTTGTGATGGTGTGGCGGATGTTTTTATGTAACATCTTTCTATGTAAGAGGGGAAATTGTCCGTTGCGAAAGCAATCTGGGTTTAGAAAAGAAAATGTACGGAGCTATAGATACTTAATAATAAAAGAGGAGTGTTGACAGATCATTCTGTGGGAAGGAACAATCAACAAACACAGACCGACAGAAATACAGACAGACCTAGAGACAGAGATAGGCTTGGGATCCACTGCGTGGCAGTAGGCCCTCTGGTTTGGCTCCAGAGATATGAGCCAAGACTCATCTGTCAGCAGACACACTATGGCTCACTCACAGGCAGCCAGAGCCACAGGAAGTCAGCCTTCAAACAAGGTGGTCCCACTCTTATATAAAACATGCCCATGACTCTAGGTGACCGCAAATAAACACCCCCGGACATGATAAAAGCAGGAAGGAATAAATACACCCACGCACACAGGCAGAAACACACAATCACACACACACACACACACACACACACACACACACACACACACTACAGGGGAAGTGGGGATATACGTAACTTTTGACTCCAGATTAAATGCTGTTTTAAAAGATGACAGTCATAATTCACAGTGCATAATTTAAGCAATCCACAGACTTTACAGCAGTCAGCATCTTCTCTTGTCTGTCACCTCTGCCATTGCTCTGAACTTGGATCTGGCCTGTCAGGATACCGTGAGGAATTGTCTCACAATCTCACATACAAAAGGATAATGCTCTGCAGATGTGGTGGGTCACTGAGACAACTTCTGGGATTTAAATCTGTCTTATAATTGGACAAAGAGGGCTGACTGATGTCACAACACAAATATGTGCAGATGACTTCCTAGTTAGGAGTGGACAGCCAACACTATGCTTCTGCAAATGTCCATGCAAATATCCTCATGTTTGCATGTCTACCACTGACCTGCATGCCTGTTGACATTCTGTTTAAATGCAATGGGCTCCTTTTAAGATCTTATTTGTGAATGACAAGTGTGGCATTTTTATTTTATTTCATACTTGTGAACAACGCACACAGCAGCTGAATTTAACAAAATGTGTTGTCTATTCTTTTGTGATGCCTTAATACTTAATACAAAAAGTTATACACTCTCAAAGTTATTCTATAAGTGAGCATAAAATGACATTCAAAAAGAAAACAGCATTTTGAAAAATGAGACTAAATGTATGCTGCTATCACACTTTATTAAAAATAGAAACATATATTCAATACAGACTACAATGGTCCACTGATATTGTTTTAAAAATTAGTAACATACTATAAAACACACTCTTGCACAGAGTTCCTCATTTGGCCTAGATCCACTGTAGAAAAGTCTTCTGAGGGGGAAAACCTGGGAAGGGTTGTTGCGTCAGTAGCTCACTTGAGTGAACACATCATGGGACTGTACTTGTATTGAGCTCAATCAAATGCACCACCAGCAAGTCATTTCATAAAACAATCACACAATTCTAAATTGAATGTAAATAACTGGAAAATGAAAGGTGGAGAAACAGAAAATAAAGATGACGTCCAAAGAACGAAATAAATCCACATACAATTGTGTTAAAAAAGATGGCACATTTATTGCTACATAAATGTTATTTACATGCTGTGTTTTCTGTTACAGAGACAGACAGTTACATTTCTTGTTGCTGGTTTTTGATGTGCATCAACAATACCTAGACTTTTTGGACACAAGTACATATCTTTTATCCACCAACAATAGAGACTGAAGATCACACCTTCATGAAATTTGAGCTTGTACAATACCTCAATGTACTAGACTGCCAGCTACAATCCTACTATGTTTTCAGATGCTATTTGTACGTTTCGGTTAATAATGGACAGGTTATGGATAACCGTGCATTTTACTATCTAATATAGTAAAATAAAGTAAGAAACTTTTTACTCAAAACTTTCGATTAAAAAAATCTAGAAAGAGTAATATTTAGAATTCAAGAAATGTTCTTACAATATTATTGTATAAAAGACTAACTACAGTGAAAAATAAGCCAAATGTTTTTTTTTAAATCTTATTTTTGTTATTTTTTCATATATTATACGAGGAAAACCATCTGGGAATACAGAAAAGTCTAACATAGGAGCAAAGAGACAGACAGCAGAACATTAGAAAATGACGGGGGAAATGAGAGAGCAGGCAGTGACATACATTATAACCTCAATCAGAGTCTGCCAGCAACATGAATACAAGCTCATGAATACTGAAATGATGAACAAGGCCACATGCAGTCAGAGAAAACACGACAATACGTTTCCAAGTTTATCACAAAAAGAAAATGATTGTAAAATCAAAAATATTTTTTATAAACTCCTTGGGTTGGTTTTCAATGGCATCCTTCATTCTATGACTTTATTTTCACAGAATAGGCCTCGTCTCTGGATGTGGCAGCCTTGTTTTAAAGGTGGATAATAATGGAAGACAGTATACAAGGAAACAAATGGAATAAAAACCAGGAGTTAAGACCAAAATACTTTTTTTAAAGAAAGTAAAGCATGCAAACAGATAAAACATGTAAGTGGTGACCATTGTTCTTCATCCTGAAACATTTAAAAAATCTGCTCAAAACTGCATTTGTTCATCATTGTACTATACCTATCTGAATGACCAACTGTTTGTGATGTTTAACAGCATGTGAACTCTTAAAGCTCCCCCTTCCCTTTCTTTCACCAGTAACTTCACTGCTTGGATCAAAACAAAGCCATTCTAAATAACTTAGAACTCCTCGCTGCTATTTCACGCTTGACATCATATTCCATACTATGAAGCCTAGAGAAATGATTTGTATACAATTACAAATAAAGATATAACTTTTGATTACTTTGAATAATGTTTTTTTTTCTAAACTTTTTTTCTTTAGTTATGTTTAACAGAAAAAAAATTATGTGAAAAGTTCATTCAGGCCAGGTGATATTGTGGTCGTCGTTTTGATTAAACTTTTTCACTAAGCAATCTTTGATAAAACAGCGCTAGGCGAATACAAAGAGCATGACCACGGCTGTTCAACTAACCAGAGACCATACTGTAATATAGAAAACAAACTGCAATATCAGAAATATGTCATTGTTTACATTTAACACTATACGGCATAGGAATGAAAAGGCAGTGAAGTCCCTTTTCCTTTAGTTAAGACACTAAGAAATATGCAGGGAATGCTAAGGTTTTCAAATGGTTTGCTTTCTTCTATTTGAACTGCTCACTACTGAGAATAAACACCTTATAAGTCTTTAGTTGACCTTTCAGGAAAACTAGAGTTTGCCATTCTTCTGTCACCTGTGACACAGAGTTTATAGTGTTCAGGCTAGTGTATGTGTGGAACACTATTTAGCTGGGCTCATACCCACCACTCATGTCAACTCCTCTTCCTCTAATTATGTCAGTAACATGAAGACTGAGCTATACCAAACGGACACATGAGCAGGTCGTTTTGGTTTAAACATGCTGTTCATTGCAGCATGAATATAATATAAATAATATATGTTCTTTTTCTCAATGGGATGCTTAAGTCTTTTGGTACTCAATACCGCTAATTGATTTTTAGTTGGGCCCTAAAGATCACTTTAAATTGCAGAATATATTAATTTATATCTTTCCCAGGAGCCTGAGTATCTTAATCTTAGCTCAGGCTAGCCCGAGACTGGCTAGGGAGAAGGGCTGGGCCATACTAGTGACACTGGCAAACTGTAGATCAACTGAAAAGCCACAGGCTTCTTAAAGCATATTCATAACTTTCCCTTTAGACGTAGACTTTACAGCTCAGTAACATAATAAATAGAAAAATAATACAAAAAAAACAACATAATTGCGGTTACAATGCATTCGTCAATTCAGTTTAGGCACAAGGCAAACTTCCACATGGGAGGGTGGAGGAGATCGCGACAGTCTCTGATTGTTCAGATGCGACACGCTGCTTGCAGACAGTGATATGTGCTGAAGTTTTCTCGTGGGCAGAAATATGTTGGATGTCATCACAGGGACCTGGACACTGGGCTTTTCTTCAATCTAAGGATTGCGTTAGTCTGGGGTTTAGCTTCAAGTGGTCTGTCGCCTCCAATTTGTGTCACAAACTGTGAGTCCTGTCTGCCATTGGGAAGCAAGGGCACCATCTCTATCTTACAGAATTGATCTGGATCATTTTGATCTGAAGGGGCAAAAACAGGAATAACTCAGTCACAGATGTCCAACAGTAAAGAAAATCTGATGTTTCACAAAGTAAGTAATATAGTATCTCATCACAGCTATTACTGACAGAGTGTGTGGATGGTGCTCCATGGAGATGTACTACTGTACTGTACCTGTGTGCTCCTCAGAGTCGGCCCATGGGGTTGGATGTGTCGGTGAGGCCGGGGTGGACCCCATGGTGGGCCTGCTGGTCCCCAGAGATCCCATGGCCAGACACCTTCTCCTCTTCCCTCCTCTTAAGGCAGGCTGCTTTGGGGTTCAGATTCCGCTCTGCGTGTATAGAAACAGATTTACTTGTGTTATTACTCTTCATAGGAGGTGTTATAACTCTTCATAAGCGGTGTTATAACTCTTGTGTGTTACATGTGAGAGTGTAGGAATGCTGACCTCTGACTTGTTGCTCCAGGCTCAGTATGACTGCCACAGCCTGGTGCAGGATGAGCAGCTTGGTCTGGGGCTTCTCGCTCTTCAGGTGCAGCTGAACCATGCGGCCCAGCTCCTTGAAAGCCTCGTTGATGTCTCGCACCCTCAGGCGTTCGCGGGCGTTGTTGGCCATCCTCCTCTCGCGCTCCCGCTCAGCCTTCTGCTCTGGGTTCAGGTTGTCATCATCCTCATTGATGCTGCTGCAGAGGGAGAGAGGCCCAGAGGCGCAACAGTAAGACTGAGGCTGATGTGGAGATCGGACTCCAGGCAAGTTTAGGGACATTCTAAGGGCACTGCATGTTTTAGACAGAAGGTCATAAAGATTCATGTTTGTGGTTGTTAGGTTTATTTACCTTGTCCGTGTACCTCCTCTGGGAGTCTTGATGTCCCTCTTGTCGCTTTCGTCTCCAGAGCCGAGGTCGTCGGAGGAGTGGCCATCATGCATGTCGTCTCTGTCCTGGTTCTCTACCTTCAGCTCCAGGGCTGCAGCCACCTGACCAGCCAGACCTGCAGCCAGACCTGCAACACGCAGACATAAAGGTAGAGAGTCAGTTCAAATGGAATCTCCGATCATTTACAACCAACAGACATTTCACATGTAGTTATTTTCGGTGTGTAGTGCAGAGATGGGATGGTCATGGGTGAAGTTGGGAGTGTGTCATGTCATACCTCTGAAGGTTTCCACTTGGTGGTTGAGTTCAGCAGTGGACATGCTGGACATGTTGGACATGGAGCCCACGCTGGGCGGCCCTCCGTGACTGTTGATCAAACTGCCAGCCTCATCCCGGTGAGAACCACCCTGTCAGAACACACAGAGACAGAGACAGAGAGACAGACAGAGACAGAGAGAGAGAGAGAGAGAGAGAGAGAGAGAGAGAGAGAGAATCAGAGTCAGTGGGAAACAGTACACGTTCAGCTGTGTGGAAGGGTTCTGGTCTGAATGAGTCAGGTACACACAGGAAAGGAATGATTTCTATTCAACCAGAGTGAATGCTTTTATGACTCAGATATCTCACACTTGAAAAGCAGAGAGAGAGAGAAAGAGAACTTTGTTGTTCAACTTCACTTTAGACTGGCCTTCACAAACGGAATGCTGTTGCTGTCTGTTCAAAAAATTAAATAACAACCTTCCAGAGCCTGGCTCAGAGCTTTGAGGGAGATTTTGTAGTCTACAAGCCGATGATGAGAACCTTGGTGGAAAACTGTCCATTGAAAGCGCTTGTAAAAATACATGTTTGACTTGGATTTCAAAACAGGATTTTCTAAACACAAATTGAACACAATGCCTGACCTTTCTGGTGAGCTAAACAATCATATTTCCTCAAATTAAAAGCAGGATCTACAGGTGGAACTGCAGTACAGGAGTCCGTTTCTGAGAACTAATGATAGTTCTCAAGTCCCTCAGTTCTGACACTGGGGGGTGCTTTGGTGCTGTACTTCACCATAACAAAATGCATAATTCATATTCAGGATAAGGGAAACACAAACACACATTTGTATTGCTGTATAATCTCTCCATAATAATCAATGCAGTATGTGATGGTAAACCTATCCCCTTCTCTCTCTTCTTTCTGTTTTCATTTCTATTGCTTTTCTCTCTTGGGTTAGCCACGGTCATTATGTTCTGAGGGTTCTTCTTCCTCTTCTAGATATATCTATCTCTGATCTATTTGGCAGCAATATAAGGCAAAACCCATTCCAAAGACAGACCATTTCCTTATTTTCCCTCCATATTGGTTGTGAAACAGAGTCCTCCCATCATGCTGCATCACCATCGCTGTGCTCGCTGGGGTTACCACATGTTCCCCACTCAGCTATCTGGTTCTCTTCTGGGAACTAGGGGAGGAGGATGAGAAACCAGTACGGGGGGGTATCTTCCCCTTTTCTTATGGAATGTGATCCCAAGTCATTTTTGGCCTACGTTAACCCCGCTGCCCCCAAACCCTCCCCCTCCTCCTCACTACGCTAATCTCTGCAGCGCTCTCAACAGGTGTCCAAACAAGTCTTTGTCTGGAGGAGGAGGAGGGGCGTGGGGGTTCTGGCGAGGGAAGAACGCTGCCATTTTCCTGGCTGGGCCTGATTACCATACAGCTGAGGACCTCTATTTGGGTGGAGACTGTGGCCTCAGGCGCGCGCTTCTAACCATTCAGATTTGTTGAGTTGGTTAAAAAGAGGCGGTGAAAGAGTGAAAAGGCCTGTCCTGAGTAAACGGTTGTGGCTGTGCCATGCTGAGGTGGCTGAGCTCTGTCTGAGCAGCAGTCTGAGGGGACCCTCTCTCTCTACCACAGAGGAGGCTCTGTGTTCATGCAGACACAGCCAGTCCTCTTTTAGTCTCACAGCCCACCAACACTATCACTATAGTCCCTCAACACTCTGTAACGAGCACACCAAACTGAACTGCACCATGGGAGAACCACTAAAAAGCACTTTCAGTCACAGACCAGTAAATACTATCCTGAGAGTTCCAAGGACCACAACATCAAAATGGCCATGACTGAAAACACATGGTGCGCTGGGAGATTTTCTTCCCTCTACAGAGAGTAACAAACCAGAAATACACAGCCTGCTGCGAAGGCTGTGAAAGGCTGTAAACTTGTCTGTAAAATGGCACTGGTTTTAGTTTTGGCAGTACAGATACAGGAGCACCAACTCCAATAAATGAACAGTTAGGGAAGCAGTAGTACGGCAGAAACACAGAACACATCCAAACCTTGTCCACTTGAAAATTGGATATGATTGTTACCATAGGCCAGGGATCAAATGCCTCCCAATTTTCTTGTGGGTTTGTTGGCCCTGATTACCATGTGAGTAATTCAAGGACTAGTCTCACAGATGCTACTACTCAGCAAGAATGTTTACTAATCAGCCAGTGGTAGGGGGACAGGTTCCTGTGAGGAGCTGGGACTGAGGTTGAGGTCTGGACAGTAAATGATGAGGTAAGGAAATGCTGAGCATGTTTCAGTCCTCGGCATCCTCCCCTCCTCCATCACATCCCCTGAATGCCTCCATCCATTTTCTTAGAAAAGGGAGTTTAATCCAAGAGGATCTTAATCCAACCCTCCACCCACGTACGCCAGGACTGATTCAGAAAACTCAGGAAAAATATGGCCTAAATTATTTCCCATCACCTAGGGATTAGTGTAGAACTGTCTCCCTCTGTTGAAACTTCCACTACAGATGTGCTCAAATCCCTCTCCTCTCCGATATGAAATAGTTCAGATGGAGGATGGGCAAACACATTATGCTCTGCACCGAGACCTGCATCCCCCCGTTCCCCAGGAGCCGCCTCATAGGAGTGCAACTGACAAACACTTTCCAGACCAAAGCAGAACTTCACTCCGTTTTGCCTGGTTTTCTCATTCAAACCTGTAAATGAGCTCTTTCTTAAGGAGAGTAAGCCTTCAGGCCAACCATTACACATATGGAAAGTATGTGAGTTTAAATTAAACTGCTCTCTGTGGAAAAAGGCAGAGATTTTGCACATGGCTGTGGACTCATTCTGAACAGGTGGCCAAGGCTTGTTTATTAGCCTATTTGGAGAAACGCAACGCAAAAGCACATATGCCTACCCTCAATCCAAAAAACAGACTTTCTTTTAAGTATTCAAAGTCAATTCTTAAGTTGCAAAAAACATGAAACATAATATCCTTAACATCTAAAACACTCAAGATCTTTTTCTTCTGTAAAGTTAATTCATACCATTGCTGCTGTCCGACTAGCAACCAATCCGGCGCCAGGGAAGTTTGCTCCGAGGGCTGCTATTGGCCCGTTCTGTCCCAGCAGGCTGTGTATGTCGCTGGGCAGACTGGTGGTGGAGCCCACGGCATGGTTCCGCAGGACGAGGATGGCATCATCCAGTCTGTCCAGGCGATCCTCCATCCGAGACTGGGAGGACCGAGAGAGAAGAGGGGAGGGGAGGGGAGAGGGGGGCGAAGAACAGGAGAGAAGGACAGAGCAGCTTAATATAAGCACATTAGAACAAAAAAATGGAGGACATTGTGATTTTATGGCGTGATCTTGGAGTGAAAAAACACCACAGGGATAACAAAAGCATAAAAGAAAGACACGCAAAAACAGATGAAGATAAGCCATTTCAACCTGAGGAGGGGCACAAGGGATGCATGTGTTCATAACAGACAAGCATCCTCATTTGTATCTATAGAAACTGATAAACGGGCTGGCACACCACTCATTTGGAGCACCATGACTATTCATTTGGTATTAAAGCGTCTTATGCTCCTAAGCTGATTACTGCAAGCTGAAATGTCAGTATATAAATAATAAACAACAATAAAAAGCATGGCAACAAAACATTTGAAACTCCAATTAAATGGAACGGAACGGAGGCCAAGCTGGTGAAAGAAAGAAAAACAACTAAGGATGTGCAAAGGTGTCAAACACTGATGGGTAAAGTCTCCATCTAAAGGACAGGAGTACCTCGCATACATCCTTTAAGAATGACATGGCATCCTGGAGATGCTCATGAAGCTGCTGATGGACTCGAGTTTTCTGCCAAAATCAGATAGAACAGGAAAGCATGTGAGCACAAATAAACATTAGTGGAAGAGCCAGAGATAGTATAGACTGAGATAGAAGGACGGAGATAGTGTAGACTGAGATAGAAGGGCAAAGATAGTGTAGACTGAGATAGAAGGGCAAAGATAGTGTAGACTGAGATAGGACAGAGATAGTGTAGACTGAGATAGAAGGGCAGGGATAGTGTAGACTGAGATAGGACAGAGATAGTGTAGACTGAGATAGGACAGAGATAGTGTAGACTGAGATATAAGGACGGAGATAGTGTAGACTGAGATAGAAGGACAGAGATAGTGTAGACTGAGATAGAAGTACAGAGATAGTATAGACTGAGATAGAAGGGCAGGGATAGTGTAGACTGAGATAGAAGGACAGAGATAGTGTAGACTAAGATAGAAGGGCAGAGATAGTGTAGACTGAGATAGAAAGGCAGAGATAGTGTAGACTGAGATATAAGGACGGAGAAAGAGGAGAGTCAGACAGAGACAGATATATGGTAACTAATCACTGTGTCAGGCAGCATCAAAACTGTGGTCCTGTGTAGATAATAACTCCTGACCCCTCGTCCTCTCCTCCCACACGTCCCATCCCTCCCACACATTCGCCGTTCACACTAATCATAGGTTTGGTCGCATCACAAAAATCCCATTGTAGGTGGCATTCAAATATAGTGAGTAAATATTTATCCCCACAGCCGATGGTGTGAATGTGTGATGTGGGCGTCAGGTGGTGTGGGGTGAAAACTGATCCCAAGTCGTGTTTCTGGTCCGCTTACGGACAGGCAGCTAGCGCAGGAATCCTGGAGCAGTGGTGGTTCAGTCAATGCAACAGCTGCCAGGCTCCCCAGCCCCCCCAACCCCACCCTGGTCCACGAAGTAGGGGACAGATGGCAGGAGACACGCCCCAAGGGACGGTTATTGTTCAGCACCCCCAACCCCCCCCCCCACCGACATTTGTCAGCCAAGAATCTTCATGTAATGCTATCCCTGCCCTCCGTGAGAGAACCCATCTACTGTGTGCGTGTCCATTAAAAAGTGCTCAGGGTGTGGGGGAAGGGAAGAGAAGGGAGGCAGGGAGACTTACCAGTGAGTGCAGGGAGTTCTCATAGTTGGGCGAGGAGGAGCTCTGCCCGGCTGCACCACGGGACCATTGGTTGTTACCTGAGAGAGACAGAGCGGGAGAACCACAGTTATCCACCTGACATGGCTGATTCAGACATCACAACATGGCCAATGATAAGAGACCTGCATCCTGCTCCACTCTACAGGGGCTGACTGACACACAGCACATCCACATCCTGTCTGGTCTCTTGTTGTTATGCTGTGAGAGGTATTTTCATCATTGGGGTTCAGCTGCATCATTTCCTGGTGACTGGGCTGCATCCTGCATCATGAGCCAGGGCCGTGGGTGGACGGCCCCAACATACACCAGCACACTGGGACACACTGGGACATGGCCTACATGTACATCCGCTCATTAATGAGCTAATAGCCCAGGGAACAAAGTGAACAGTGATAAGAGGCCCGGCTGGGATAGAGGCTGTCTTCCACTGACACTGACAGAGTGATTCTTCCACAACAAAATGACTCCCTTACTCCATCCAATGAGCCAGAACGTTCCAGAAGGCTCTAGCAAGGCTGCACTCATGAGTGCTCCTCTTGTCCGCTGATCTAAGCCCAATGTGATTGGCTGACAAGCTTCCAGGGGTCACGACACAAATATCATCTGTCCAATCACATGCCAAGCTGAGGTATAGTGTAACAGCTCCATGGCTTGCCAAAACATGCAGACCAAGAGAGACTCAGAAACTTGACCTGAATTAACTTTCCATTCTGAGATTCTAGAGACAACCAAGAGACAGGGCAATAGTCCAAACAAATGGTGGAAACATCAAATTAAGGAATTCCATTCTATCCCAGACTGGGTGATCTCTAGAGCACATAAAGCAGAGGGGATCACAATGTGTGGGAATGGTTACAATCAGTACATGAAATGTGCAATTGCACATACAAAACAAGTGTGAAACTAAAATAGTATGAAACTAAAATAATCTGCTAATCAAATTGAGGTCTGACGCAACAAAATACATTTTTCTTTGACTCTTTATCTTAGCCAATGTTGTCTGAAATGTTCCAACTAACAAACAACAGTGCACCAGGAGGTAATGCATTACACCAAGCCTGTTGTGTGCACATGAGAACAGTTCAAGTCTCCTTAATCGATTGTGACAACGAGGAAACCTCCCAGGTTATTTATACTGGGCTGTGTTAGTGAGCCAGCCTCAGCTATGGGCCCTCACTATACCGTCTGGTCTCCATTACTGTGGCAGGAGACCAACACCCAGCCCGCGTACTCTAGCATACTCTACAGATGGATACATTGTTTAGCTTACCTCTCATTCTCTCATTTAGGCTGTTTGTCAAAACCAACAGCAGGCCCAATTTTCTCCCTGTTCTCCTCTAAAATGGTATTTCAGTATTTGAGAGAGAAAGATCGGAGATCACTAGCTAACGTTAGCTTGTTTCTGACGAACACTAGGATTACATCTCCACTTGACCTGGGGGAACTGTTTAGGATTTTCCATTGATTCATCGTCAGCAGTGTAAACTAAGCATTAGTCCTCTTCTGAGAGAAAGTCTCTCCACACAAAGGTCCTGGAAAAGCCAGGCTTTAATTAAGAGGCTATTAAAAGTAACTTTGGAACAGGGATTGAGGGAGCCTCTCTGCTCAACCTCAGTGTTTCCTTGGCGCGAACCAAACAGGAAGTACTCATAACTAAGCCTCCCTGGGCCTCTGGTCCCCACGTGGAGGAGAGGGCTAATTGAACACACCAGCAAGAGTTGAGTTGAGCAGCACCAGGGTGTATATCTGTTCCTGCCTGGTTGGGTTATGAAAGTAGCTAATCCTAATGAACAGATGGAGCAATTTGTGGTTAATCTGAACATCATGCCAAATCATGCCCCAACTGACCTCTGTAATGCCCCCTATTCTAATCAACAAACTTCAAACAAATAAATGGATATTAGATCGCAAAACATGAAACAAGAAATACATTTTCAATCATCCCAGTTGCCCTTTTAAGCTACATTAACTTTAGTTTTTATGGAGGCGTTCTATTAAACTAATGGAAACAGATTTGGAAATGGATAAGTTATGACTTTTGGGAAGGGTTTTGGACAAAGGCAGATGTTTATTCATATGGAAAGTCATGGATGTGGAGTATTTGTTTTGCATTTGTAAATTGAACAGAAACTGTAGATTCACTGAGGATGATTATAAAGAGAAACTCTGTTTCACATTGTAACAAAAGTTGGTGCCCTTGGTGTCATGTTGTCTCATTATTTGTATAACAAAACATTCCACACCCACATAACTGGAGTTCTCAATCTCCAGGTGACAGGAACTTCACTGATAAAATCAAAATGGTTGTTGGCATTCTACCTCCTCTGTCCTCCCAAGTAGGGCATGCTGCCCTGAGGCCTGGCTGGCTGAGGTGTAAAGAGAGTGCGTGAGGGGTCGGCATCCCTCTGTGTGAAGCAGATATAGTCCTCCTCATCAGCTGAGTCACTGTCGCTCCTCGGGCAGATAAATGAGGCCCTTTGCAGGCCGGTCGATCCATGGGGAGAACAGCTGTCCACAGACCAGAGCAACAGCTGAGGACAAGGGGGGCATACGTGGAGACAGCTGTCGCCACTACATCACCACACAACTGCCCACTAAAACAACACGCTGGGCTTTCCCTCTCTTTCTCTCTCTCTCTCCTCTGCCAGAGTGTCTCTCACAATTATTAAATGTCCCCTGCACATTGCTCTGCTACTTATGGACCCAGTTTCAGGGAAATTGATTATCTGAATGATCTGGTTGGTTATCTGGTAGAATGAATACAGTGACTGAGAGGAGAGGATGTCAAACTCTAAGATAGTCTCTTAGTTCCTTTCACCAACCGAAGAGAGCTGACTCCTTATCACTATGTAGCTATGAAACTGCATCAGCTGTCGCCGTGAGGTAATGTCGTCAAAGTCACAGAGACTGAAGACCGTCGTGAGATAAACATCACTTGAAGACCATCGTGAGATAAACATCACTTGAAGACCATCGTGAGATAAACATCACTTGAAGACCATCGTGAGATAAACATCACTTGAAGACCATCGTGAGATAAACATCACTTGAAGACCATCGTGAGATAAACATCACTTGAAGACCATTGTGAGATAAACATCACTTGAAGACCATTGTGAGATAAACATCACTTGAAGACCATTGTGAGATAAACATCACTTGAAGACCATTGTGAGATAAACATCACTTGAAGACCATCGTGAGATAAACATCACTTGAAGACCATTGTGAGATAAACATCATTTGCAGTGTTCACCTACAGCACTAAGACAGAGCCTTATGGAGGAAGCAGTGTGAATGCTCTGAGGAAACAATAACCCACATCTCTCCATGGCATTGGGACTAGTTTAGGCTGGTATAATGCTATAGTGCAGTAGATCAGAGTGCAGACTGATGTTCTACCTGCCCTTCCAGAGGGGGCGCCGGTGGTCACCACTGTACCTGCTGAGGCAGCAGCACCTGCTGTGCAAGTCAGGGGCGACGGAGATCCTACAGGGGTGGAGGGGTTGGATGGAAAACTACTGCTGGTGTGGTCAGGTGAGTAAATCTGTGGAGAGAGAGGGGAGAGAGAGAGGGGAAGGGGGAGAGGAACGGAGGGAAAGAGAGTGAGGGGGATGACAGAAGGAGGGAGAAGGAGAAAGATCCGTCAGTATGGTAGAACATGCAGCTCTTTAAAATCACAACCTATCGTTTCCCCATACTTTTTATAGCCTGTGTCACCATCCTTCAGCGGGCGCACGGCCGAAATTGGCTCATGATTTTCCAACCAGGGAGCCCATAAAAATGTTCAGAGCATACATATGGGTCTTTAACGGTGAGCAGTGGCTTCAGTGAAAGTTTAAAAAGGGTACCGCAAACCATATTCATTGCGACACCTGAAGGCTCTGACCAGTCAGGTGCCCTCCTCCAACTCTGATTAGTGTTGTTTTATTTAGATCTCCCCCACTGGCCACAACATAGATAATATCATACAAATACTGTATCTACAGTAATATGGCTGATACACTATTAGAGGAGAAAGTCAACGTCTTTACTTTGGGGGGGGGAAACTGGAACAAAGCGGTTGAAATCCTTTAAAGCTAAAGTGGACTAAAATCTGCCCTAGATCCCATTAATATCTTTCTAACATGGTGCTATATAACTCCAGTATAAACCCAGGGTGGAGCCATAGACAGGGAGAGATACAAAGGCCAGCATTAATCCCCCAATAGTGATGGAGCGGAGGGGGTTATCCTGAATGAGCTGCACCACCACACCTCTCCATACTAGACCACGCCCTGAACTGGCAGAAGACCTCTGTTACCATACCGTAGCATGTACAGCCTTCCACTGTGTTTGTGGGGAATGTTAAGCTTGGGTCAATGAGGTTTTAGGGCAACATGACAATAAGAGCGAGAGAGAGAGAGAGAGCGAGAGAGCGAGAGAGAGCGAGAGAGAGCGAGAGAGAGCGAGAGAGAGCGAGAGAGAGCGAGAGAGAGCGAGAGAGAGCGAGAGAGCGAGAGCGAGAGAGCGAGAGAGCGAGAGAGCGAGAGAGAGAGGATGATGTGATTCTGAAGCACACAGATTACATCTCTAAAACTTTCACAGGGATTTCATTTGTTTAGAGAAATGCTGGATTAAAGCAGACAACACATCCCTGATTTGTTCCCTTTAAGAGGATAGTTTGTGCCATAATGGAAAGTGTCTCCCAGTAAACCAGGGTATTAGAGGTTTGATTCCCATTAATTAGCAGAGGCAGTAGATCCAGAAGGATTTCCCTGCAAGTAAACATCACATCCTACTCATAGGACACCGTTTAACTTCAGTAAACACAATGGAACGCCGTTGTTAATAATCTTCTCTTTTAAGCTTGATCACCAAGCTTTTGTGTTTCAATCAACTTTTGGAAGTCCAAATGGTTTGGCTATTGCATGTCACTCCGTGTACCAAATGTTTTTCCCTGTGGGGATTTATACCCACTTCTTCTTCTCTATTCTTTTAAAATCACATTTCTCAGTCAAAAGCATTTGTCACTGTTCAGTATCTTTACCCTGAGACACTCAATCCTGTTGAGAAGTAATGACCATCAACTGTGATCACAAGTGTATGTCTCAAATCAATGGGACTCAAAACGAATTAGCCAATATCTCTTCTCTTTCTAAAGCGGGCCGTCTATAGTCGTGACTCCTGACCCTGCAATATACAACGGGCCATTCTTCTGGTCCCGGGCTACTTCTGCTGTATTCAAACTGCAACACGACTCATTTTACCAACAACAAATGAGGCTCCGCCTCCTCATCGGTCACGCTCCCCCAGGCAGCGGGGGCCAATAAGCACGGCCCGTTTAAAAGGCCGGAGAACAAAAGGCCCACAAAGGGCGGCCCGCAGAGTTGAGCCACAGCAGTTAGGAACCCCCTTCGCTCCCCCTAGCCTCCCCACCCCTCGTCTCACCCAGCCCAACAGTGTCCATTTCACTGCAGCTTTGTCATGCTAATAGAATTGAGTCTACGAATACAAAAATACTTAATTTGTGATTATCATACACCCTCACACACACTTTTCTCTTTCGGGTGCGCATCACTAAGCCATAGCACTTCCCAAATGTAAACCCATTACGCTTTTACACATCCTACTTCTCTCACTTTTTACTAGGAATAAAAGCTATGGTGGGTTTCATTTCTCTGAGGTGAGATACACTATATGGACAAAATTATGTGGACTCCCCGACAAATTAGTGGATTCGGCTATTTCAGCCTCACCCGTTTCTGACAGGTGTATAAAATCAAGCACACAGCCATGCAATCTCAATAGACAAACATTGGCAGTAGAAAGTCCTTACTGATGAGCTCAGTGACTTTCAACGTGGCACAGTCATAGGATGCCACCTTTCCAACAAGTCAGTTTGTAAAATGTCTGCCCTGCCAGAACTGCTGCAGTCAACTGTAAGTGCTGTTATTGTGAAGTGGAAAAGTCTAGGAGCAACAACGGCTCAGCCGCGAAATGCTAGGTCACACGAGCTCACAGAACGGGATCGTTGAGTGCTGAAGCGCGAAGTGCGTAAAAATGGTTTGTCCTCGGTTGCAACACTCACTACCGAGTTCCAAATTGCCTCTGGAAGTAACATCAGCACAATAACTGTTCGTCGGGAGCTTCATGAAATGGGTTTCCATGGACGAGCAGCAGCACACAAACCTAAAATCACCATGCGCAATGACAAGTGTCGCCTGGAGTGGTGTAAAGCTTTCCACCATTGGACTCTGGAGTACTGAGAACTCTGGAGTGATGAATCCTGCTTCACCATCTAGCAGTCCAACAGACTAATCTGAGTATGGCGGATGCTAGGAGAACGCTACCTGCCCCAATGCATAGTGCCAACTGTAAAGTTTGGTGGAGGAGGAATAATGATCTGGGTCTGTTTTTCATGGTTCAGGCTAGGCCCCTCAGTTCCAGTGAAGAGAAATCTTAACACTACAGAGTACAATGACATTCTAAACGATTCTGTGTTTCCAACTTTGTGGCAGCAAAGGGGGGACCAACTCCATATTAATGCCCATGATTTTGGAATAAGATGTTTGACGAGCAGGTGTCCACATACTTTTGGTAATGTAGTGTATATTAGGCCGGGTTACAGATGAGTTCTGGGAGTTATTAAAATGAGAAATAATCAGTAAGAGGAGGGACAGAAGAGCTCTGTGAGGTTCTGTGGCTGTTGAAACCAAGAGGGCTCTAACTGGATGGAGGACATATTCATCCTCAGTAGCACAAAGGTTTATGAGTTACTGTGTGTCAAACGTGCAGGGAGACATGATCAAAAATGGAACAAATACCAAGGTTGGATTATTCAAACTGGTGAGGTTTTTTTCAAACATTTTTTTTTTTACAATTTCCTTCTTGTATACTCAGAGATTAAGTCTATAATTATCCAGGCTTAGGCACGAAAACAACTGCAAACACATCCCTCTGGGCTTATTTAATCAGCATTCACTATAGCACTTAATACCCATCGTGACCACCGAGGTCACTTCCTTTGCAGACTGAAGAGAGCCATTAATATAATGCACCATCTCAGTTTAACACAGAAATAAAAAATATATTTGATATTAAAGTGAGTGGAGAAGGTACTGTAGTCAAGAAAAAAAAAATAACCTCTGTGGATTTGTTACATAGTTTCTGTCTAAATCTCTTTTGAGGCTTTCCCATTTCCCTGGAGGAGAACAGGGGTGGGCTGTACTCACCGAAGCCAAGGCTTTGCCCAGTGCATCTCCAGTCTGCTGGCTTCCAGAGGCGTTCCCCCGATTTGCAGCAACTACAGAAACAAGGAGAGGACATTTATAACACAGAGCATAGATTAAAGAAGAGAACATCATTGTAGGAATTTATCTCGCCTATTGATATTTAAGAGTAGATCAATATTCGCCGTACCCATGACCCCGTCGGTGGTGTTGACGGGCGGGTTGTGTGTTGGGTTAACGAATGGTGAAGTGCTGGCATTGCTGCGGTGGAAGCTGGACATTGGAGGAAGACTGGCATGGATGTCTGTCGGCGACACAGAGTGTGGAGGGTAATTCTGAAAGAGAAAGAGTATTCATCAGGACAATACGTGTTCATCAGGACAATGCAATATTGTGTGTGCATACACTTGTTCAGTGGTAAGAATAGCATTGTGCGTGGTGAAAAAATATCACTTGATAAAAGAGAGGTTATATTAATGTGGAGCCCAGACAGGCAGAGGGCTTTGGTTGGGCAGCAGCTGCAGGCTCCCTGTGAGTCCCAGTGAGACACAGTGGGCAGACAGAGCAGATGAAACACTGATAGAGGAGGTCAGCCGTGTCTTACACAGATACTGCCCAGACAGCAACATCACTACGGGCTCAGCAGAGAGGAGGGGATGTGCTCTGATGGGGCAGAACAGGACATGGAGGCTGAATACGCATCAGTCACAGTGTTTCCCCTAGCTGGACTTTTTCTGTAGGCAGGGTGGGCAATATTGCACTCCACAAATATTAAATTGAAACCAATGCAAGCCAAATGTTTTAGGAGAATGGGGCAATAGAGCTTAACAGGGAGGAGGTAGACTGTCTAAGAATAGGTAGGGGAGACATTGAGACATCACTTACAGTATGTGCGTACATCACTAGCTGGGTTGCTTACCTGGCGGTCATGTGAGTGCATGTTGACGTAATTTCCTGACTGCGGCATGTGAGATGAAGATCCTCCCAGCATTCCTCCATAACTAGGCTGGTTGATCCCATTGGAGGAATTCCACGGATCAGAAGAGTTGTGGGACCCATCTAATGACAACAAACAAGAGTTGAGTTGAAATGGATCCGTCTTGAGTTTCATCCCTATTCTTTACAGTATAATGACTCATGTAACAAAAGGATCATCCAATTGAAGAGACATCCTGGATTTGATTCCAGAAGGGAGCAAAGACGTTTTAATGGCTTTAGTTTAATAACCAAAGTCAAGTTTACATAAAATTCAATATGCCTGAACCACCGTGAAGCAAACCACAACAGCAAACCACAACACACAGCTCGATTATGAGAGCCCAGAGAGACCTTTCCACAGAGGGCAGTCACCCTCCTCTCTGCTGAGTCGCTGGATCACACAAGGGGGTTGTTCACTCCCCCAGTCTGGTCTTAGGACTGAAACACAAGCCCTGTCCTGGACACAGCTGAGATAACACTAAGCCTCCCTTGGCTAACAGAAACCAACCCGATCCCTTCAAAGACCAGCGACTCTGAGACCAGGCTCAGTGAAATACTGTCTACCAGAAGAAAGAAATGGCTAAATCGAGTTGAACATTTGAAACTGTTTAGCAACATCAGAGAGAGTGACTACAGAGAGAGTAACTGAGTGTGATGTTAGGATGTTTGTCCAGAAATATTTTCTCATGGGTCCACTGTCCATCAAGAGGCAGGAGAAGAAATTGATAAAGACAGATTGCACAAACAGATGACACTGGCTTCTTTAGACTCCATGACAGAGACGGTCTTAAGTCAGAATCACTTACCAAAGAAAGTGGTTGCAAACATACTGCTGGGGGGTTTGGGAGATGAGTAGGAGGGAGAATCTCTGTTGAAGTCTTCTGTGTTGGGAGACGGGGCATACACCTGCCAAAAGAAAACAGACATTATTAACATGAATAACAACAGCAGGTGCATAGGGCAGTCTAGCATTTTGTCAAAGTCATTATCCTCTAAGATGTAACTTGTGACTGTTCTCTGTATGTGGCAGGAGCATAATGATGATGATTTGGTTGAGTTATTAGGATGATGTTGAAGAGGAACAATTCTAATGCCCCACCACCCTGCCTGGTGGGTTGATCACAATCTAAAGCCAGTGCATTAAGGACGGCTTCATTAACCATCATTAGATGCAAACGAGTACCTTCGCCTAAATTTGTCCCTATTCCTCACACGACTGTCATTTGTAAAGTAGCTTTGTATGTTGAAGCCAGATTCATGTCTACTTTAATGAATGTAGTGAACGAACTGAGCTGTGTCAGTTTAAGAAGCCAGTGGTGTGGCAGCTGGGCTCATTTGGAAGGCTCGTGGAGGGAGGACTGGATTATCAGGGGGTGTTTGCATTTCAGATTGTCTCAGCTCTTAATGGAACTATAATGACACCAGCACACACACTTTCATATAAACACTGCAAATTGCAGCTCGCCAAAGAAACAGAAATCAAATCAGAAAATCAAATATGGGGCCTGTGCTTTTCTTCATTTTGCTACCTGGCTGTGAGCTGGCGAGGGATCGAGGGAGGGGATGAGCGGTGAGGCACAGAGGGCTGTTGTGCAGCTGTGGCTGTGCCAGGCTGGGTGGGAGGATCAAAGGGTCGTGGAGGCCAAACATTAGTGATGTGGTCTCTGACTTCATCCACTCCAGATGGAGGGAGAGAGAGCTAGTGAACTCACCACGCCACAAAGAGGGCCGGTCCCTCAACCTTAACACCATCACCATGCAGCACAAATCACTACCAGACCTGCCACCCAGCCCCCCCCCCCTCCCCACCCCCACCCATCCTCTAGTCACCAGCAACATAAATTATTTTTTTAATGACCTAATGGCATACTCATCTGTTTGTGTGAACAGAGCCCTTCAAGAACTTCAAAGGTTGCTTCCTAATGCAACAAGATGTGTCAGTGGGCTTGGAGAGAATGTTTTGCTGTCCTACTGAAGAATAATAATCTTATTTACAAGACACAACCTCAACTTCATTCGTCATCACTTTACTACGTACGTCAAGAGAAAGACACGCACATACACACTCACGTTAACGACATATCAGTCAGTCAGCTTAGCCAACACTCAGGGCCACGGGGTCTTGCTGAGCAAGCAGTGTGTGTGAGCATGTGATTAGCTGTGTGTGTAACTCCAGCACCCTGTGTACATGTCGTTTAGCAGGGAGGGGAGGGGATCTCTTGGCTCCTCTGGCTCGCACATGTGACCCAGGGTGTGGGGACTCCCGTGGTGATTCCAGGTTAGCCTCACACAGGAGCCCTGGCTTTGTCCCAGTCTGAGCCTCAATGGGCAGCATATGGCGGTGGATGATGCTAATTGTTCTCTTCACACTGTGCTAGCCAGTCAAGGCATTAATAAAACACCCAAACACCGGGCGACCTCATTCTCCTAGCCTCTGGAGGAGAGGGCCCGCCTGGGTTTCCTTTTACTACCACATGAATTAAAGAGACATCACTCAGAGCCCGGGCCAGCAGGACCAGCACAGTTGTTGGAGTTTGGTTGTTTAGTTTCTGTATATTTTCCGCATCACGTTTAATTTAAGAATATCTGTAGCCATCAATCCATAAGCAATCATTAATTCAGGGTTTGTGGTTCATACACTGAGCTTACTCATGTTTGACTTAATATCAACAAGCATCAGATTTCACTGTCAGATTGGAGAGAATGGGGACAGTAGGTTCTTGGCAGAGCTTCGTTCTGCAACTCTCTCATCTCTATGTGGCTGATCTGAGAGGGCTGATGAGTCCCTCCACACCTTTCCACACATCACCAGCCTACAGCACCCGCCTTTGATCTCAACACCACACCAATCAAAACAGCACATGTAAAAAAACATTAAAACTGTCAACATATGGATACACCAAATGACGACGGCAAAAATAACCTCTTAAAAATAAATTATCACCGCAGTAAAAACTCACAAAAGAGAACAGCTGAAAGCAATGGGCTGCTGGTGTCAACACAGTATCCTGTCTATGCACGTCACTACGTGGAACCAAACCATGCCCGAGGGCCTTTCTTTTCAAGTCTAAATCTAACACACTTAGAGGCTAAAAGGCACACACGCAGCTCCAACACAATGGTCCCCTGCTACACAGCCCCAGAACCACCTTCCTGATGGGGCATGTTGAGCGCTGCAGCCTGGTACCAGGCAACCCTTTAACAGAGACATCTCAAGCCTCAAGCTGTTGATGCTTAAAAACTCCAAGATTTAGGTCTCAAGAAACACAATTTTCAAAGACCAACTGCACTCTGATAAATGAGGTGATATCAGGTGTTATATACGTGGGAAGCTGTCAACATGAATTTTAAACTCTGAGGCAAAACCTGATGTTATCTTGTGCTGTAAACACTTATTCCATATTTCCTGAGCTGGGAAGAAAAACAGTCATTTACTGGATGCCTCCTTGGTCCAGTCCTCAGTGCACTTGAGGGATATTAGACAGGAAAGGCCACACCTTAGAAAAACACTCCACCCACCAAATCCTCCCAAATATCTGAATTCTCCAAAGCTTGGGTTACTCATTTTCTATGGAACTGGAGGAAACAACGGAAATCAAACACTTAATACGCCATAAAACACAGAAATCAAAGACTTTAAGGCTCTTACCATAAAAACAATGATCACTCTCAAAACTCCAACAAGTAAATGTGAGTTTTGTTGATGCTCACAGTAAACACGATTTATCTCTCCTCCTACGAAGAAGAGAAGATAAAGAGCTTGGTATTGGTTGGTTATTTATCGACTGCTTTGGATCATAAAGTTGACCCATGCTGCCCACACGCTCCCAATTTCTCCCTCTGCCGGTCTGTAAGACATTCCTGGTAATACGTAATATAAAAAGATCAAGTGATCTGTGGTGCTTTGTAGGAACAAAGGGCATTGTCCTAATGGGGTACGAGGAGGGCTAAAACACGAGCCTGAACATGTTGACCTCATAAAAGTGAATCTCACAATAGTATAGAAATGTTCAACTTCCTGGTTTCTAAAGTCAGAGAATGAGGTCCAATGAGGCCCTGACTCTGAATGGTGGAGTTCTCTTTCTGGATGGAGCTGACTGGGTGTTTCAGTGTTTCTGCTCTCTGGAGAGAAGCTGAGAAACAGGAGGAGACTTTTCTCTGCTCATCTCTTATTCAGCAACAGTGCCAGTGAGACTTTTACACCTGTGACACAATTACTGCAAGCATCTGAGGAAACTCAATTTAGCTCAGAGGCAGGTAAACCGAAACACAAATGCACGCAACCACACACACTACACACTCTCCCACATACACACAAAAAAATAAAGTTTTTGCAGGAACACAGAAATCAAAGAGTTTTTTACTGAGCAATCCAGGAATCACATTAGGCTCCCTGTAGAGTCCAGAATGCCGATGTGATTAAAAACAGATGGAATAACAGCAACGCTGGTGCTCAGAGCTCAATCTACAAACAGGAAAGTCTAACCTCAACAGGCAGCCTCTTTTCCTTAATCATTCCCAGACTTCCACATGTTATTATTTCAACCCAGTCTCAGTGCTGAACCAACCAGCCAGTAAAAATACATTCACAGCTAAAAAAAACAATATTTTTTTTTATATCTGACTACAAACAGAGGTGAGAGGAAAAAACGTGTTTGACTTTTTTCAACCACACACATCCACATATTGAGTTTTGTTCCTACTTATATACAATTGATGTGCCTTGCTTATATTCTGCTTTATCTCTAATAGAGAAGTCTGTGCTGAAATTAAGTTTAAGTTTTGACATACATGGTTAGCTAATAAAAGGCAGTGAACCATCTAACAGATTCAGGCTATAACATGTCTAGAACATATTGAGAAAGAAATGAAGTAAGTCCTCTATTTGAACTGCAAAGAAAAACAAATGGTACTGTCACACAGCTGTAACTGAGGCAACGGAAAATCAGTCCACAGAGGAGAGAGGGAAAATGAGAGAGAGAGAGACAGAAAGAGAGAGAAGGGCAGGGATAAAGGGAGAGAGAGTAAAGCAGAGAGGAGTGATAAACTCTAGAGCCGAGAAACATCCTGTGCAGCCGGACAACCCAATATTCTGCAACTCCATACCCGTGGGCCAATTACAAACGTGGACACACACACACACACACACACACACACACACACACACACACACACACACACTCCCTCTCTTTCTCCCGCAGACAGAACTCACCGATTTCCCGTTGTAGTAATACATTAAGGAGTTGCTGCCCATTCCAGGGACAGGGTAGGCGCAATACATGATAGCTTCGGCTATTATACTGATGACTGGAGCAAGTGTACTGTTTCAGAGCACGGCAGCAGCAGCACACAAGCCTTCTCCCTAGACATACATCGAACCCGTTAAAAAGGGACTAATTCTTTCAGTCCTGGGCTGGCCCTTCACACATGGTTCTACTCAGAGGAAACTTATGCAAAACAGGGCTGAACCATTCGCCACAGTGTTAGGGGGTGGTTGAGAGAAGGGGAGGGGCTGAAATGGTTCTTCCCCTTGAGCCTCATAAGTGCTGAGGCAAAGAGGAAAGCAGATTGGGGGAGGGGAGGCGAACCGGAGGGAGGGGGGATAAAGCGAGGAGGTGGGACAGAAAACAAATGCTTGAGTTGATTTAGAAAGAGGAGAAAAAAAATTGTGACTCCCAAAAATAAACATTTACATTTTCTGCAGGGGAGATTGAACTAAAACTATTTAGCTTTGGGCACGATATCATTAATTTATGTTATTCAAAAGCAAACAAATTACTGAGTAAATAACTGCAATAAACAAGCTCTCCCACACAGGTTTTAATCCTGAGCGGGCTAATCTGTTGTTTTTGTAATAACTGAATTAGTTCGCTAGCAGTGAGGTAACATGAAGAGATGGGGTTTCTACACAGCCATCTGGACAGGAGCTGAACCTGTTCCCACACTCAACATTATGCCAATTAACAACCAATATGGGAAAGTGGACTCTCAACAAGGAAAAGAAAAAAGGAAGGAAAAATAAGACCTCAAATTAAATTTGGATTATTTTTCTTAGGCAGAATACCCAGAGTCATAAAAACAGACAGGGAGAAGGAGAAAGAATGAATGTTGTAGAACGTCTTAGTGAGAATGTTCATGTATACTGTGTGCTTCCATAACAATGACACTTTCCCTATAGTCAGAATGAACCCCCTTGTCACGACGGTGACTGTAAACAGAGAGAGTTGTTAAACACACGCCACAGCTGCAGAGGGGCCGGGCCTTGACGTCAGACAGGCAACAGAACTGTGATGCTCCATTTTCTAAACCCCCGGGGGCCTCAAGCTCAGACGTACACCACAGGCCAGGAGGAAGCAGAGGGGTACAACCAAAACAGCCACAGCCACTTCATTTCACTGTCCGCCTGTCACTCTCAGACCGCTCTGCTGTTCCATGTCGGCCTCCATTGAAGGAGGAGAAAGAGGAGAGGAGGAGAAAGGGAAGAGGAGGAAGAGCGAGGCGAGAGGTGAGGACTGACCCGTGTGCCGTACAGAGCCTTTAAAGCCCACTCCATCCAGCCTCCCTGGAGCCTTTCATGTCTGCCAGTGGAAGCTTCCTGGACTAAACACAGTCCTGTGCACTCATTGAGAGCATTATTGTTATAGAAAGATGAAAGTCTCCTTTCCCAAAGAAAACGAGGCTTTATTATGTTTTTCCTTCAGTACTATTATTATGTATTCCTCTTTCTTCTCTGAGATTCTTTTAAACTCTTCCAAGGCACTGGGGTCCACATGCTGGTACCACTTTATATCTGAACCCGTTTCAAGTTGATGCTTTAAGGAAAATGTGTGTTCGAAGGGTCCAAAAACGGGCCCAGACACAGAAGGCCGAGCTGAGAAAAAAACACATGAAAGCTCAAAGAGAATGAGTAAAGAGAGATGGACTCAACATTGATTAAAGCAGACGCATTACTACTACTCACAAACACAGCATACAACATGTAGCTGCAGACACAGGGACACTTTGGAATCATTTACATTTGTCTAACAGACAAACAGATATTAGCTGTATTAGCGAGAAGATGCCTACGTTGTCATACTTCATTTCCTGAGCTTCTGAACCATGTCAGATCTCATCCTAAACACCAATCGTCTTAAGACAGAGCCAGGACCACCACCCTCTATCACTTCATCAACATTGAACCTGGGCCCGGCCCCTGACCCATCAGCCACCAAGAAACAGGACCAGTCTGCATCTGTGTCAAAGTGGGCCAAGTGTTACCTCACTGGCAACCAGCCAGCCATGCACCTGTCCACACAACTCCCCCCTCTAATCACATTTGAGCCAGTGGCCATGCTTTTTTCCCTGGGAATTGTTTGGGCGTTAAAAAAGATCCACCGCAAATCCACCCACTGAGGTCACCTCCATCTCACGCATGGATTTAGCCATGATGTCATAAGACTGGATGGGGGGATTGTTTCCTGTAAGAAGCTCGGGGGGAGCGGGGGTGCTGAGGGGGGTTCTTAATCTGCCCAAAACCCCACAAGACGTTCATAACACAAAGCTTTGCATTGACTTAATTACACATATATTACACATGAACTCTAATGATTTACAACTGCATAAATCAGCACAGAACAGGCATTTTGTCATCTGTAGGCTGTTCCAGAGCAGGCATACAGTGCAGTGCTACTGGCTCTGCTTCAGTTTGAGTTGTTAGAGTATCTCTAACTGCTGAATCTCTAACGACAGACACGTTTCCTCCTCTTCCAACTCCCCCCTGACCATATTTCCCTAACACTTTGCATGTGTGTATGAAGCAGAAAGGTGCTTTAGGGTTATTTATAAAGCACTCATTCTGTGTGACTGAGTCAACATACACTTCCTCTAGTGCTGCTTCTGCCAGACATACGTACATGTAGCTATGGTAATCCTGGCTGAGCCACTCCTGGCCTGGCTGACTGATTGACCTGACATAGGAGATACACACACACACACACACACACACAGACGTACACAGAGAGACAGACCAACAGACACCCTACCCTCCCCAGAGTTAACATGGATCTCCAGTCCACAGACATGCCTCATGTGATGTTTTTCAGTACATCCCTACACTTCTGTGAGTTCATTCAACATAGGCTGGAACACAGACCCTCTCTCTCTCCCATCCAAATATGATCTGAACCACATTCCCTACGAACCACAAAACAACACTCCACCCAACTCCCTTTCATCAACTCTGCCCTTTGTCATCCAAATCCTCCCGGACATACAAACCTCCGTCCCCCAAACAACTGTTCATAAAGTTATTTAGTGATAGGACACTGCTCTAGCGCCATAGCGACATCACATCGAATTCCTTCCTTGTCTCTTTGTTTGTTCTCAGTCATCAAACACGACTCTGGAACCAATGAATTGTATTAATATAAAGGGTGTCACGACAACGGCAATGTGTACTACACAAACACAGCGATCCAATACGCATGAATAAAGCTGCTGGATGGAAGGAGGCTATCTCTGAGCCACGACATTAAGACTGAGCCTCTCTATCCAGTTCAGCCTAGTACAGTAGGTCAGTGTTCTTGCCAGTGTCCTCTAGTCTTTCACTGGTCCAATGCACAACCAGGCACCCAAGAAGGACCAATCCAAACAAAGCGCCCTGACATGGCTCTGACTTACACACTCTGAGGAAACCCTCCACTGCGTTAGGGGGGTAACTGACCTACAACTGGGTCTGCAGATACAGCCTATAACGTGAGTTTCACCTGTTGACACTCCCTTAGACCAGAGGGTATACTACAAAGCAGGATCGATGAGTTAGCCAGCTAACTTTGATAAACAACTAGGAATAACTATAGGATAAATTTAGATATGTGCTTTTGGTTGTTGAGTCAATTAGACCATACTCATTTCAAGCTTATCTTTCAAAAAAATACAAATTAAAAAGACAAGTTAGCTGGCTAACTCATTGATCCTGCTTTGTAGTATACCCCACTGGCCACTCTGGTGTAGTTTAGAGTTAAACAACCTCCAACTAACACACTCTATTAACCTAATCATTAGTGATTGTTGACAGAGCACCGTGCCAAGCCTGCCAGGAAGCAGTCTAAAACCAAGGCCTGCATTAATGTGGTGCACTCACGCAGCCAGGCCCTACATAAATAATTTACTACAGGCCGAAATGTGAGTAATGACTTTAATGTGTGCATTCATTTCTGCTTCATGTTTTTTTTTAACTCTGTTTCTCTCCTTTAGATGAAAGCAGCAGGGACCTCTGGAGTTGTTGGCCTTCTCCTTTATCTCCACCTCTCATGTCATTGGTAAATCTGAGCAACCCAAAGACGGATAAACACACCAAGGCAAGGCCCTGGGGAGTGGGGGGGGGGGGGGGGGGTCTCTGTTCAGGATCATCCCAGTCAAACGAGGGGCATCTATCTAATCAGCCATCTGATGAGCTCATCTCCATAGGGTCTTCAGACTGGGGTCAGAGCAGAGCGGCAGAGCCTGGCACACTGCCCCCTGGTGGTCTGACTCTAACCTGCTGACCTGATAGGACGGGCAGGATGTTGAGATAATGGGCATCATGCCAACCCAGAGATGGATGGGTGCTGGTCTGTTGCCAGGAGGCAGAGGTAGACAGAAAGACAGTCCTGTTCTGTTTAGTACTATAAATATTCTAGAATTGATTTTAGAAAATGAAATTAACCATGTCAACCCACATTCCATGACCATAGAAAGTCTTGTCAGCTATGTCACAATGACCATACTCTTAAAATCCTTCTTGAATTAAAAAAGAGAGAAATTAAAATAAATGCTTCATCAAAAAAAAGTGACAAATGTTGTCTGGTAAGTCATCTGATGCTGTGAAACAGCCAGACAACAAGGAAATCCAACACGATACAACCGTGCCTACATGAAAGGGCCACATCAAACAATGGTTGTTTGGCTGTATTTGCAGAAGGCTTTGCTGACGCGTTTCATCCAAAGGCACGTCTACTCACAAGAGCTGCCCTCTGCCAGGTCCTGACCTGCCCTGGTTCAAAGAGAACCCAAAATGAGCTCTGCTTCCTGCACCATCCTGCTCCGCCTGCAGATGGCTGTCTAGTCAAAATACATGTAGCTGCATCGATGAAAGGGAGCTGTAGTCTCTCTGAGTTCAGCTAAACACACACACAGATACACACACACACAGACACACACACACACACACACAAAGGAGATAACCTCTGTGTGTCATTCACCCGACCACTGTGAGGCAAAATCCTGGGTCTTAGTCTCAGAGCCCGGAGCAGAGCAGACTTCCTTTCTTCTAGTCCCTGTTTCCCTGCTAAGTGAAAGTCTCTCAGAAACAAGGGTGTCTGAGTGATCTGTCAAAAGCAAATTACAATCTTTTTTGTCATTCACAGCCAGGGTTCTCGCTAGCAAAAGTCCCTGAAGGGAGTTGATTCTCTCCCCCACCTCCTCCCTCTCCCACCACTTTCTTTCTTCCCCTCCTCCAGACTAGCATCACCACAGCCAAGGAGGAAGTGTCACATCAAGCCGTTGTGCCAGTGACAAGGGCGCGTAAAAAAAGCCTGGCTATTTACACACACACCAGCAATGGCCTCCCAGCTACACATGAATATCCTACAAGATATAGCTTTTCCCCACGAGCCACAGAGCTGCCGCCGCGGCGCGTCTCTCTCCTCTGTCCTCCTGTCAGACGGACCCTTAACGCAGGTGCCCGTACAGCTGCCCGTCAGCAACCCTGCTCCGCAGCATGCTGTCCATCCAATGATAGCCCGTTATGTCTTCACTCAGAGCGATGCTCAGTTTACAAAGTGATACATCTATCTATGACCACAGTCAGCCCACTGTATCATGAAGTCAGCCTTACAAGACTTAAGACTAATACAGTCAACCTCTGATCATCTGCAAGGACCTTGTGTTTGTGTGCATTGTACTGGATTCATGATCTACATTTACTATAAATATCAGAAGCAATAAATAATGTGTTTGAATTGGGACTAGTGGACTCCAGTGCACATATACAATATACAAAATGCTTTGAAATGATTATGTTTTAGTCAAATGTTATATCTGCTTGGGCCAGAAGAGGACTGTCCACCCCTCAGAGCCTGGTTCCTCTCTAGGTTCCTTCCTAGGAAAATATTTCTACATCTGCATTGCTTGCTGTTTGGGGTTTTAGGCTGGGTTTCTGTACAGCACTTTGTAACATTGGCCGATGTAAAAAGGGCTTTATAAATACATTTCATTGATTGATTGATTCTTGCGGTCAATTTGCAGTCCACATATTATTTGTAAATAAGTTCCGGCCCCCTGACCAACGGCTGAATCTAGTTGATGATCCCTGTACTACATCATGTTCGTGCCACATTACTCACTTTATTTGTATTTCACTATGTACACAGTTTATCTATTGATCTACTGTTCAGAGGGAAATGGTGCTTATCAGGCTGACAAAGTTGGTGACACGCCTACATATGTAGGATCTTCCTTTGAGCCAGAATAATACAATAATAATCCTGCAGCAAGAGGAAATGTGAATTATTATGTGGATAAAAATGTATGGAACCGTTTTGTAGGGGTTGATACATTTTTCGTTAGGGCAAATCAAGTCTGACATTTTAAAGTGGAAATTACAAACTTACAGACTTTTTAAACATGACATTAAACACTACAAGTTTGCATTTCCTGCTGTGCAGGAAAATTCACAGTAACAAAAGAGTAATCAAATTAAGATCCTACATCTGTACAGTAGCTCCTGTCCCCTAAAAAGAGTATGTACGTCAAATGAACTGCAAAAGTGGGTTAAGGAAAAAGTGTGTATATGAGACGAGATTTGGGTATAAACATGTGAATGTTTGCAATCAGCAGCTGGCTGGCTCTCCCTGATGGCCTCCACATCCTGGTATATACTGCAGGGGAACAACCTAAATGCACAGAGGATGTGCTCCCATAAATATTATGATTGCAATATAAATCCTACATGTACACACATCATATATACACACATCATATATACACACATCAGCCGCTCATTAAAAACACACCGCTCTTCAAATCCAAACCTCCTCAACCATTTTTAGGTGAGGATGAAAAAAGTAAAAATAGTTTGAAACAAATAAATAAATAAAAGAGAATTCCCAGTAGGGGACATAATGATATGAAGCATTGTGTTCATTTTGTTTATCAAGCAGCTCTTCAGGCCTCTGGTGAAGCCTGGGTGCTTACACAAGCAAAAGTCTTTCAGCAGCATCTGCATCCAGCTGCATTTCTGCATTACAGGTACACTGCAGGCTCCTCACCCGGCATGTCACAGCACAGCTGCCCCCGGCAACCATGCTCTGCTCCAGGTGCGCCTGTGCCCTCGACACTCCTAAACTCCACCACCGCTGTCTGCCGCCCACACCAGCCTGCAGGTCCCTGCAGATAGCCCCTGTACACACACGCACGCACACGCACACACACACACACACACAAACACCTCCTACCAGCCAGTATATAACCTCTAAACACCTATAACCAGTTGCAGGACAAGCTATGGCAGCTCATATCCCCTCCATCTCCTCGCCCTCGCCTCCCACCAGGCCCATACAACACCTTCTAAAAGCCTCCAGACCAGCCCTCCATCACCGCCTACTCAACCTCCATCCCCACACACCACCCATACCACAGGCTCTCTCTCTTTACCTTTCCCTGCAACCAGAGGAAATAAGAGAAAAACACCCCCCTTTTCCCTGTTAAAGTCTTGGCTCTGTCTTGGGATCAGAGACTAACTCCTCCAACATCCAGGCCTCGTCTTCTCCACACAGAGTGACAGAAGAAGAAGAAGCTGCATTAGCTCCTCTACTTATTCCACTCAGGATTGTACTGCTTTGATTCAACTGTTATGAGTCACATAGTGCACCTGCGCCCATGTGTTAAGCAGAGACAAATAAAAGCCCTGCGCCCATTTACACAACAAAGAGATGTACCCCGCAAGGCAACCAATCTTTCTCTGCCTCCCTCCCTGTCTCCTGGCACCCCCCCCCCATATCCCCTTCACCTACTTCAGGAGGGGAGAGGCGGCGTGCGTTTCCCACTCCGCTGCTTTCCTGACAAACTAGTGTTCAAACACAAATTCAGAGACAAAACACATCTCTCTCTTTTATGTCCTGTGTCTTGTTCCATATTTGATTTCAGAGGAACAGCGGTGGAGCTCGCGATTATCACAACTCCCAAAAGCAAATCCAGTCTCTGAGCCACCCTCATCAAAGCCCCCTTCTTGTTCTCTGGGGAAGAAGCCTTCAGCACAAAAGTAAAGAGGGATCTCTGCTAAAAACCAGTTGCTTTTTTTTTTTAAAGCATCGGCCGGTACCAGTGGCTGGGAAGTTAAGGCTTAATCGCCCGCTTTGAGAATCCACCAGGATTTTCACAATGAACATCTGACTTAGTGATTTATGCATATTAATGAGGCCCGGCCCAGGCGGAGGCAAGCTGAGCTCCACACTTCCTCTGCATTCTAATGTCTTCTGCTCCACCGGGATTATTACCCATGGAAATGTCTCTGATTCTGCACTATTAATCTCTGTCTGTCCTCCTGTTTGGCTACATAATGACTAATTAAACATCAAAAGAGCAGCGCCTGGGATCCACTCTGACAGCTCTGCTCCCCGTGCCCTGCATAGCCCCGCGTCCCAGGAGAGGAGCTGAGGAGACCACGCTGTGACAGGACAGACCCCAAAATCAATCACCCCAATGTACACACACTCTCTAGTACACACACACACACACACAAAAACAGCAAGGCAGGGCTACGGGCTCCCTTACACATCAACCAGGTTCCAACGGTGCCACTGCAGAGGACGTCTTTGAAGAGTCAAGGAAAGCAAGTAAAACAGCTCTCTTTGTCAACAGCTCTCTTTGTGTGTGTGTGTGTGTGTGTGTGTGTGTGTGTGTGTGTGTGTGTGTTTTGGTTAAGCTCACTGAGAGATCTATTTGTATATGAGAGGCATGGCAGGCAGATGAAATGATCTTCCACTCACAGATGAAGGCAGACCAGGAGGGACCTTGCGAACTTTCTTTGTTTGTAGAGGATCTGTGGAAAGATAAAACAGGATTGAGGCAATAGAAAGGGCCTTTGTGGGATGTAAACAACACAACAGCTCATTCACACACTGGCATAAAGAAGGGAACGACAAGGATGCCTTCCCTGGCCTAGCATTCTTTTGTTGCACACAATCAAGTCAAATCAAAAAGAATTTGTCATGTAAAACCAAAACAATTTGTGTGTGTTGGTATAAAGAAGATTTCTATTGAAATCACCAGGATAATCATTATTAGTGTTAAAATAGGAGTATAATGGCTAAGCAAAAGTCATTAATCCATTGAAAACAACAGGGACTCCTGCAGGCTTGTTCACGGAGTTAGTGAAAACAGATCAATGGTCTCTTACAAATGTCACATCCAGTAAAACAAGTGCTCTTGCTTTGTATTTGCTACATCGTTTGGTCAGGTTTAGAATTGTGTCCGCACATACTGCTCTAAACACTATACTAGACTAAAATGCCAATTCAGGGACTGGATAACTTGCCCTGCTCTGTATCTCTATAGGTATGGGTTAATTGGCACTGACCAATGGGAGTAGGTTCCGGTAGGGGGCGTCTTCTGGGGTTGGCCCCTGTGAAGGGAGGGTAGAAGGGAGGGGCCGTTTTCCCCGATGTGGTCACAGGCCCAGGACTCACCAAACCAATGTCCGGCCGCAGATTGGCCTGGAGGAGACAACAGAGAAACAACAGATAAGTGGAGAACAGCAGATGTGTAACTAGTGTGTGTGTGTGTGTGTGTGTGTGTGTGTGTGTGTGTGTGTGTGTGTGTGTGTGTGTGTGTGTGTGTGTGTGTGTGTGTGTGAGAGAGATGAGAGAGGGGTTACTCATTCAATCAGGGGGTGATCTCATGTACTGTCAAATATTATCAGAGACACTTGGCCATGAATCAGCCATTCCCCTAATGATCTATTAAATACCATGAATCAATCCATTGAACAGCTTTATGGAGATGTGCTCCAGTGGGAATAAGGGGCCACTGTGTGTTATGCTACCATAATTCACTAACAACCTGCCCTCAGACAAAATACATCTCTTGAACGGTAAAGACAGTAAATACCTATTTTCACAGCAGCAGATGAGCGCAGACACCTCAATTAATGCATGTCCACTTACTAGTAAAAGAGTTGTTATTCAAAATGTCATAGATATGTGTTAATGAATGCTTCCTGTGGAGCTGACAAAAGGTATAATGTTCGTATGAAAACATTCAGATTTGTTTTTACTGTTCTATAATGCTGGTAAATGGTGCTGTGTTATGGAGCATCAGCATAAGAAATCTAATCACAAGATACAAATTTCAGTTACTATTTTTTTACACACACAGTCATTTGTGTACTCCTGTGTGCTCCACCGTTAGCAGCTCCACTGAACTCCAAGGAGAAATCCATCCAATCAGTCTGACCTAGTGATTTCCCTCTCCTCCAGCCTGCAGTGGAACGGTATTGATCAGCAGCGATCACGGCCTGAGGGCATCTTCAGACACAAATAGGGACATGCCCTGACTTGCAGGAGCAGCTCTTTGAATGGAGGGGGCACAGGGAGGTGCAGGGGGGTGAGAGGAGGCGCAGGGGTGGGGGGCGAGAGGAGGGCAGCTCAAGGCTCATTAAACCATCTGTCTGATCCCAGGATCTGTGGGCTCCCCCGAAAACCACGCTGGCTTAACTGGACAAAACGTCCGTCCCAGAGACCTGGGAGTCACCAGGCCACCAGCCTGCTGGACCTGTGTCTGATCTCAGGCACACGTATCCAATTAGTGGAGGAGAGCCAAGATGACACAGAGCTGTCCCAAAACCTGCCTCTGATCTGACAGGCCCAGATTAGTGGGCTGGAGTCCTGAGTCCTCAGCACCCTCCTCTCCTGTTTACTGTGTCATGTGACTGAGCTGAGGCATCCTCTGGAAGGTTCCAGCAGCCTCCAGGCTCCGCCAGTATCCACTCCACTCCAGTGAGCACTGTGCCCCTAGCAAACAGGCCAATTAACGGCCTGGACCAATTCGTCTGATTTGCTGCGGACCGTAAGTGGAGAAGGAGGGAGGGTCGAAGTGAGTATACCTCAGAGGAGAGAGCTGCTCTGGAGACTGGAGCCCTCGTGTGCTTCCAGGAAACACTACAGTAGACTGAGAGGGCTGGGGATTGACACGGACACCAATGGCGTTAAACTAACATAGGTCAGAGGGATGGCTTTGACCTTGGTCAATGGCCCCAAAAATGTTCATCATCATGATTATTATCTGGATTCCCTGGGTATTTCACCTACGATAAATACAAAATATTCCCCAAAATCCTAAAATCAAAACCCCTCATAACATCAAACATCAAAATGAGGTGTTATTCTAAAAATACTATAGATTCTGATTTTAACAGATTGGAATGAAGGCCATCAAGTCCTGTGAAAATCAAGTCTGCCACTGCTTTACAACAGTAGAAATGAGGGGAGAAGCAGGCTCTGCAAACTGACAACCTGTCACAGAGGCTACTGCATTGACATTGACATGACACAACAGACCAGACTCACTTCTGCTGCCTTTGTTCAATGATATTCAATCCTCCCAGAAATATTAGCTGGTGTTTCATTTATAGAAACTACTGCATGGAACAAAAACCATACGAGATCCACAAGAGGTCAAATGAAATACCAATTACCATGTAATCTACAGTACACATAGTAAAGCATAGGAAACTCAAGCAAGGCCAGGATTTATTGGTTGTTGATTACATAGATCTTCAAATCATCAGAATCCTATTTAAAGATGACAGAAAATGTTGTTATGCTTTCATGAAACTAAACCCATAATCTTTGATTTTCTGGAGAGAAAAAAAGAGAGACAATTGAGACGAAGAAGAAAACAGACAGATAATTGAGTGAAATTGAGTTTAACAGCCAAGGCTTGTTCTGTAGTCAGTGTGTGACTGTCTAAGGAGAAGGAGAAAATGTCCTCCCCTAGTACTCCAATAACACACTTGCATCAAACGTTGCAGTCAATCATGTTGCTAAAGCCCAATACCCGACACAAGGCTTTATTATGTCAAGAATTTCCTGAATCACAGGGCTTTCTGCCCAAGCCTCTTCACATCTCAATGATCATCTTCCACAGTGAAATGTCACGCAGATTTGAGGAGATAATGGGAGTCGTCTGTCAACTGCATCCTGTCACTTTAATCAGGGTAATCCGTCTCACAGGAGGCACACAGGAGCTACCTGCTGAACACAGCGCTGCTGGCGCCACGGCAACACAGCTACCCGCCAACCCCTCTCTCCCTCTTTCTCCCAACCCCTCTCCACCCCCTTCCTCCCACTCTCTCTCCCCCGTTCTCCCTCCACACCCCAGCCCTGTTCATTACCTCATCCCACTGGGGACATAGGCCCAACTCAACATGGGCACACACAGAACAGTATGCCCGCACACTCAGGGAGAGAGAGAGGGGGATGATATGCTGAAGGCCTTCAATTAAATCTGATTTCCTGCTATTATGATGAAGGCTGAATAACACCTTACCATGTGGATACATTGGGCTCTTTTTCTTTTACTGGTGTGCAGATAACAACTGTCCGAAAAGATGACGCCAGAAGGTTTAAAACACGGGTTGATTATGGTGAGACCGATATGTTCTGTGTAAAAAAGGAACAGTGGAATAAGGGGCCACAGCTGGCTACAGCACTCTGAATATCTAACCCAATAAGACATGGGGAGTTCTTCATCACGTTCAAATGATGCAATAATCCGATGCTGAGCGAGGCAATTTGCTTAGACTTGACGACAAGCCCACAACTGACGGTCTGTTTGGCAGATATCTGGCGCTATTACGGGAGTTTCCAAAAACCAACCTCTTGATAGATTGTTTGTGTGTTTCGAATTTCCATTCTTGGTCCTCCGAGAAGAGAATACAATGTTACCTTTTATTAGGTTAGTGTGGATGGATTATGAAATCTCCAGGATATGGGGGTTGTGAACATTCAGGCTGCTCATTAAAAGATAAACAATGCCTGATAATCTTTGCACCTGAGATGCTTTGCTCATGCGTGATTCGGCTGGGCAAGATTCAGCGGTGGAGCCCTGTCGATAATCACTAGAAGTGTTACACAATATTAATAACGTCTTTTCCAGACAGCATTCTTCCTACATTCTCTAAAGAATGAAATTACTTTTTTGGTCTTCCTGTTTTTTTTTCTGGGACCAGACAAACTGAATCTCTGCCAGCCTCAGATCTCAGCAGCTGCAGGCCTGCATCAATTCCCCAGTTCCCACACAAAATGTCTGAACTGGCATTCCATCTCCAAAAGCTCTTTTATGAATGAGTAAACGAGCTTTCAACTCACATCAGCTATATTTTCACTCTGTCTGACTGGAAGCACAGACCTCTGTATTATGACCACATAGTTGTTAGTAGTAATGTGTACAGTGTGTACAGTGAGGGGATAGAGAGGTGAAGGGTACTACTCTGGCACATGATTAGTTTGGGGTTAAATGAGTGGTGAGTCAATGAGGTCAGAGGCTCCCTTGATCTTTGGGTTAAGCCCAAAGAGGTGGGCTTAATCTTTTAAAGACATCTTTCAGACGTAGCCCTAAACCTAATCTTAAAGTCCAGACTCACAAACCCCTAATCCCAATATCATTGACCATAATGTGGAATATAAATGCTCAGTACTGGGAACAGTGGAGGGTGGAGCAGACCCTGACGGAAGCCATTTTCTGTGGAACTTCTCTTACTGGTCTCACAGCCAGGGCAGAGGGAAAAGAAATGCAGAGGGAAAAGAAATACAGAGATAGATAGATACAGAGATAGATAGATACAGAGATAGATAGATACAGAGATAGATAGATAGATAGATAGATAGATAGATAGATAGATAGATAGATAGATAGATAGATAGATAGATAGATAGATAGATAGATAGATAGATAGATAGATAGATAGAGAGAGAGAGAGAGAGAGAGAGAGGGAGAGGGAGAGAGAGAGGAGAGAGAGAGAGAGGGAGAGAGAGAGAGAGAGCTGTGGCTTGTGCACACAATCAGGCCTTTGTGTTGAACATCTGTGTGGCTGTGAGAGGGGATCTGGGCTGAGCTTGGCTGTGCTCACTGACCCTGACTTAATGGAGGTGTTGAAAGTGGTGTTTCTCTGTGGTTTTGGGCTGCCCCTGCTAGACCCTGCTAGACTACACAGGGCACGGAGAAACTCCTCAGCCCAGGCAGCGAAGACCTGAGGACGCTCCACTGTAATCACTCACTCATTATCTCTAAGCCTCCACACCTCAGAATATTCTCGGGAGCTTTCTTGTTTGCATTATAAACCATCTCCGGTGCAAACGTTCCTTTTCACTCTAATTATACTACCAACAAAGGCGTTTTATCTGATGAGCTGGACACGCCAATTAGTTTTAACAATGTATTGAGAATGCCCAAACAAAAGAGAAGTTAACAAGCAGAGTTCACCACACTATATTTACATTATAGTCATTTAGCAGATGTTCTTATGCAGAGCGACTTACAGTAGTGAGTGCATACATTGTCTTACTTTTTAGCAGTAAATAACGGATATCAAACTTACCTGGCAGCCAGACACGCCAGGCTCTCTTCCATAGGCTGGAAATTGAGCCCTGTCTGCTGATTTACCTGTGGAGGCACAGAGAAAACCATTTTTAGACAAAAACCATTAACACCACATTATGGTCTAGAAATCATGTTTCTTATTCATTGTGTCTTGAAATAACAAGGTAATATTTACATTTAAGTCATTTAGCAGACGCTCTTATCCAGAGCGACTTACAAATTGGTGCTTTCACCTTATGACATCCAGTGGAACAGCCACTTTACAATAGTGCATCTAGGTCTTTTAAGGGGGGGGTGAGAAGGATTACTTTATCCTATCCTAGGTATTCCTTAAAGAGGTGGGGTTTCAGGTGTCTCCGGAAGGTGGTGATTGACTCCGCTGTCCTGGCGTCGTGAGGGAGTTTGTTCCACCATTGGGGGGCCAGAGCAGCGAACAGTTTTTACTGGGCTGAGCGGGAACTGTACTTCCTCAGTGGTAGGGAGGCGAGCAGGCCAGAGGTGGATGAACGCAGTGCCCTTGTTTGGGTGTAGGGCCTGATCAGAGCCTAGAGGTACTGAGGTGCCGTTCCCCTCACAGCTCCGTAGGCAAGCACCATGGTCTTGTAGTGGATGCGAGCTTCAACTGGAAGCCAGTGGAGAGAGCGGAGGAGCGGGGTGACGTGAGAGAACTTGGGAAGGTTGAACACCAGACGGGCTGCGGCGTTCTGGATGAGTTGTAGGGGCTTAAATATATCCTATAATTCACTTTCACAATAATATCCTAATTCACTTTCACACTTTCACACTTATACAGGTCACATATTAGGCCACACATTAGAACATAAACCACACAACCAAATCGTAATGCAGATCTGTACAAAATGTTATGTAGAATACGTATTCCTTAAGCTAGAAGAGATCTGTACAAAATGTTATGTAGAATACGTATTCCTTAAGCTAGAAGAGATCTGTACAAAATGTTATGTAGAATACGTATTCCTTAAGCTAGAAGAGATCTGTACAAAATGTTATGTAGAATACGTATTCCTTAAGCTAGAAGAGATCCTCCTAGACAGAGTTGCTCCATCAGTGTCACACTTTTGGTGTGCAGCACTCCTCCT
The DNA here is from genome assembly GCF_034236695.1 of Oncorhynchus nerka. Classification (NCBI taxonomy): domain Eukaryota; kingdom Metazoa; phylum Chordata; class Actinopteri; order Salmoniformes; family Salmonidae; genus Oncorhynchus; species Oncorhynchus nerka. The sequence goes on from NC_088423.1 coordinate 73,144,719, forward strand.
GAGAGAGACGCTTCCCGGCAGCCGTCAGGAAAACAAATAAAACACACCACGCACCACGCACATGAATCATGCTCCTCACAATATACTAAACTCAGCACTTTTACTCCGGCGGAAAAAACAAGAGGTTCCTACAAGGAAATGATAAACAACTTTAACCACATCGTACATTATTTTTGTCAGACTTTCAAACATTGCAAGCACCAGACGCAGCCCTGGAACAACACTGGGTTTACTCTGGGGAAAAGGTAGATATTCTAGTGAGTTTAAAACTTGCCTAGCCAGGAGATTCTGTTACGCTCTGACTGAACAGAACATCATACTGGCATGCCCAGGTGAACAGAGGCACATGTTGGAGGATTCACATCTCTGAGTATGGCTGCGGGGCATAGTTGTACTGCATCTGCACACAGTCTCCAGAGAGCTAGAGAGGAAGCTGCCGAAATCAGGTAAGGTGGTTTAACTGACAACGCTGCTTCCCTTTCAGTAGCAACACAACTCATTTGATATGATATAACATTTCGGATTTAGCTCTCTCACAAAGGAAGGAGCATTTAGTTGTGGGTTAACTACATACCCCGAGCCACCGCAGAGGGACAGAACATCTGTCTTGGCTGACTAAAAAGGTTATACCTGTTTTGTTTTTTTACATTTCCTGAGCTGCACCTCAGCCTCGGCGTGGTTTGGTCTCCATCAGTATTACTTAGTCCTACTCTCTCCCCTGGGAGGAGATGCTCGTGCCCACAGTGAAATATTCATCCCCAGCATGTGTTTTGTCACACACTCTCTATCCACCGTGAATAATTGATGGCTGAGTGTTAACCCCAGCAAAGCAGGAAGTCATGCTCAGGAAAACTCTCTCTCCAGGTCTGGACCTACCTACCAACCAACCAACCAACCAACCAACCAGGGAGAGAGGTAGCTAGCTAGCGGCCAGGCAGGCAGCTCCCCTGAACCTCTGGAGCACGACCCGGCCAAGCCAAGCGTTGTAACACGCCCAGGGACCCGAGCACAGTCAACAACGCTACAGTTCAGCCCAAACCGAGGGGAAAACATCCCTGAGGAACCCAACGGTAAACAGACATTTAACTGTTTAACGTGCCGCCACACATGATCACACAGCGTTGGTAAACAAAGAGATGTTCTCATTCTCATGTCACTGCATTTACCAGCACAACACTGTGTTTACCACCGCTACATGTGTAGATACAGAGGATAATAACAATACTGAGATATAGATACATTTATTTTGAGGTGTATGTATATATATATATATATATATATATATATATATATATATGAGGTGTATAAGATGTGTGCTACTACACTGTATAGAAATCACCAGCATGTGTTTTATTTTTAGGGGGGAGGACATGGCAAAATACTATATTCTGTACATCAAAAAGAAAACCCCAAAACACATCTACGAATCTCTATTCAAATGCTAAATATTATATTACATTTTTTGAACTGTTTCAAATATCATGAGACAAAATATATTTTGGGGGTGAGGTTGTACATTCTCATAGGCAATAAATGCTTTCAGTGGACAATGTCGAAACCTTTCAGTGGGTAATGTAGAAACCTTTCAGTGGATAATGTAGAAACCTTTCAGTGGATGATGTAGAAACCTTTCAGTGGATAATGTAGAAACCTTTCAGTGGATAATGTAGAAACCTTTCAGTGGATAATGTAGAAACCTTTCAGTGGATAATGTAGAAACCTTTTAGTGGATAATGTAAAAACCTTTCAGTGGATAATGTAGAAACCTTTCAGTGGGTAATGTAGAAACCTTTCAGTGGATAATGTAGAAACCTTTCAGTGGATAATGTAGAAACCTTTCAGCAATGTTCCAGTTTGAAAAAAAAGAACAGGGTGTCAAAGAGAAGCTTCTGTAGAAGACCGGCGGATCCATAGGTGCTCAACACACAAACACAAAGATTAGAAAACAATGTGGGCTCACTCATAACATACAGTCATCTACATGATGAAAGCCTCCAAAAAGGAATATGGGGGAGAAAAAGTCTCTTAGAATGTCAAAAATCAACAATGTAAGACAGCCCAGCTATTGCAATTTGTTTAAGTGTTACTGGCAAGTGTTTGTGCCAAGCAGGCTGCTGGCTGCGACGCTGATGTTTGAGGAACCGGTGCCAACTAGCGCAGCTGTGAGGCCACTGCCCACCCACCCCAACCCTCACTCACTCACCCTCCACACCCCTCTCTCTCTGCTCCATGAGCCAAATTAGTCACTCAGAGGAGAAGGATGCAGTGGCGAGGGGAAGGGCCAAGTGGGAGCGTGGCTAGAGATGTACTTCAGGATCTGGTGTAGAGGTCACTGATTAACAAGGTTCTGGGCTCGGCTCACCTGCCTTGATGCCTGCCTGATGCGGATGCTCCTCTAACCCCTGTTTTATCTAATCACATCTTCCATCTCTCCTTAGCACTGCTAGAGGAGTGACAGGCTAGAGGGGCTCTGTGATCAATAACCTGCCTGGCCCAGCACTCCCCTCTGTCTCCCCTTGCCTGTCCCCCTGGAAGCCACCAGCAGGCACTTCCCCTCCGTAATAGGACACATCATACATTATAGAAACGCTCTGACTGGGATGATTAATGGAGCCAAATCATCACACTTAAGAGCAGAGCGCATGTGGAGTGTGATGTGTGGGTCGAGGACACAGTACAAGATCTGGGAGAGAGACTCTCACATGCCAGTGGATGAGGGGAGGCAGAGAGCCAGGGCAGGATCACTGTGCTTTGATTGTAGAGGGCACTGCTGCTGCTGCCGCTGCTGCTACCGCTGAGACTGCTAACTCAGCCATTTAGAAACTTGGTTGAAGAAAACTTGGCTCAAGGAAAACCCAAGGAAGTTTTCTACAATACTTTAACAAAATACGTCTAACAGAAAAGTAAAAGGTAGAATGGCTAGCGTTCCATCACAGAGCACCGAAACTCTATGGCCTGGCTGTCTTGCCATGAAAGTTAATCCAGCAAAACATCAGAATGAATAGAAATGTACAGCTAATAGGTACTTTCAAGGGTATCACTCAACGTTTTTTAAACCACTAATCATGTGAAGTGATGGAGAAGTTGATCACTGGTCTGGTGGATGTGTGTTCAAGATGCTGAAGCAGTGAAGAACAAGTGATAATAAATCAGGTGGAACAGATTGGCACTTAGGTTTTTCTTCTAGAGCCGAGCGAGCACCCAAATTAGCCCGACAAATACACCCTCATCACAACACAGCGCTCTCCTCTGTCTCTAGCAGACATAACTCAATCTGAGGAGAATAGGTCCCCGTAATAACCTATATTTACAGAGCCAGAACATGACTCGAGCCATTAAATCTTAATTCTCCTTTAGGAAGCACTGAAGTCTGAAACAAGACCTCATCCATCAAAGCCCACTAACGTTGTGTGCGAAAAGAGGAACGAAAACCATGAGAACAAGAGACCAATTTCACCAGAGGAGTCGCAGGCCTGACACTTTCCAGGGCATTAGCCATGCTGTTTATTATCTCCCCAAGCAGGCCTGTCCTATCACAGCCAGCATGGCATTCACAACAGCAGCGCTAATATCATTATTACAAGATTTGTTCTGAGCAGGTGCAGTCGGTCTACAGAAAGCAATATTAATGTTTCCTTTTTTGATTCTTGTCTGTGACAGTCTGTATTTTATTTATTTTTTTAATACATTTTTGTGCTTCCTTAGACTACAGTGTGTGTTGATGGATGGGATGCTAAGTAAATTCATCATTCTGCGAGGAAGAAGCCCAGGCTGTCCAGGTGTCCATCAAGAACAGTGTTGACACCGGACGCAATCCCCCAGACACATGATGCAAAAACAACAAGAATAAACCGGCTTAATTACAGCCATCACAGCAGATGATCTAAATAGAAATGAAGCCCACTGGGACAGACACCTTGGATAATACTGTGGCTCCTAGCCAAATCAATAGCACTGATGACACCGGCTCAATACGAAAATCAATTTGAACGGAAAATGGCTTCATTTAATTCTGGCATACGACTAACACCGTCTGAATGTATACGTATCACAATATACATTTGGCATTTTGAATGGCCATTATGATGGCTTAAAATTTCAAACATTTTTGACATTGAATGCAATCCAATAGATGTGTTGTGAATAATTATGTTGAACAGTTACCATCAATACCAAAAATAGATGCTATGCTAGTCTATGCTAATGTGCAGCAGTGGAGACATTGATTTGCCCTCCACCCTACAATTCAACCTTACTGAACTGAATGACTTCCTTAGATAGAGTATAATGAGTGAGTGAGGTATAAACAGCATCTGCAACATGAAATATTGAAATGAAATTGGGATGCAGCTCAGAGACCTCAGAATGAAGGCGTTGTGAGGAGTCATTCAGAGTATGACTCCCTATTGATTGGAGCATGGAGGTGCTGTGCAGTGCGCCTTGTTTTGATACTCTGGGAGGTAGTGATCTAAGCATCTCTAGGGATCCATTCAAAACCCCAGCCACAAAAACAGCAAATTAGTGAGCTCTGCTCTGCTCCCTCCGCTATACAGCATCTCTGATGCATTACTACCGAGGGCCTCGGTAGGAAGGAACGGACCAAATAAAACACAAACAACACGGAATAAAATCAAAGTTATAGGTTGTGTACACAGATTGGCAGATGTTATCACAGGTGCAGTGAAATGCTTATGTTTCTAGCTCCAACAGTGCAGTAATACCTAGCAACAAAACACACAATCAAAAAGTAAATATCAGAACGAGCTATATCAGAACATAAATATAAATATATATACATTGAGTGTACAAAACATTAGGAACACCTTCCTAATATTGAGTTGCAGTTCGTTGGGGCATGGACTCTACAAGCTGTCAAAAGCATTCCACAGGAATGCTGGCCTGTGTTGACCATAATGCTTCCCACACTTGTGTCAAGTTGGCTGGATGTCTTTTGGGTGGTAGACCATTCTTGATACACGCGGAAAACTGTGTAGCTTGAAAAACCCAGCAGTGTTGCAGTTCCAGACACACTCAAACTAGTGAGCCTGGCACCGACTACCATACCCTGTTCAAAGGCACTTAAATATTTTGTCTTGCCCATTCACCCACTGAATGGCATACATACACAATCCATGTCTCAATTGTCTCAAGGCTTAAAAATCCTTCTTTACCCTGTGTCCTCCCCTTCATCTACACTGAATTGAAGTGGATTTAACAAATGACATCAATAAGGGACCATAGCTTTCACCTGGAATCACCTGGTCAGTCTATGTCATTGAAGGAGCAGGTTGTACACTCAGTGTATATACACTACATGACCAAAAGTATGTGGACACCTGCTCGTCGAACATCTCATTCCAAAATCATGGGCATTAATATGGAGTTGGTCCCCCTTTGCTGATATAACAGCCTCCACTCTTCTGGGAAGGCTTTCCACTAGATGTTGGAACATTTCTGCAGGGACTTGCTTCCATTCTGCCACAAGAGCATTAGTGAGGTCGAGCACTGATGTTGGGCGATTAGGCCTGGCTCGCAGTTTGCGTTCCAATTCATCCCAAAGATGTTCGATGGGGTTGAGGTCAGGGCTCTGTGCAGGCCTGTCAAGTTCATCCACATCAATCTCGACAAATCATTTCTGTATGGACCTCGCTTTGTGCACGGGGGCATTGTCATGCTGAAACAAGAAAGGGCCTTCCCCAAACTGTTGCCACTGAGTTGGATGGACAGGATTGTCTAGAATGTCACGGTTTGCTGTATCGTTAAGATTTAAAACAGCCCCAGACCATTATTCCTCCTCCACCAAACTTTACAGTTGGCACTATGCATCTGGCAGGTAGAGTTATCCTGGCATCCAGTAAACCCATTTGTCCGTTGGACTGCCAGATACTAAAGCGTGATTCATCACTCCAGAGAATGCATTTCCACTGCTCCAGATTCCAATGGCGGGAGGTTTACACCATTCCAGCAGACGCTTAGCATTCTGCATGGTAATCTTAGGCTTGTGTGCGGCTGCTCTGCAATGAAAAACCATTTCATGAAGCTCCCCATGAACAGTTATTGTACTGATGTTGCTTCCAGAGGCAGTTTGGAACTCGATAGTGAGTGTTGCAACTGAGGACAGACGAGTTCTACTCACTACATGCTTCAGCACTCAGCAGTCCCGTTCTGTGAGCTTGTGTGGCCTATCACTTTAGCCGTTGTTGCTCCTAGACATTTCCACTTCAAAATAACAGCACTTACAGTTGACCGGGGCAACTCAGGGAAGAATTCCTGTGACGGTGTCACGTTGAAAGTCACTGAGCATATATAGTGTATATATATATAAATGGTGCGTATAGACAGTATGGACAGTATATGAATAGAGAAGGTGTGTACAGCAGTAGTTATATAGGATGAGCCATGACTAGAATACAGTATATACATATGAAGTGGGTAAAACAGTGTGTAAACATGAGGAGATAGAGGGTAATGCTAAAGCCAAATGAACAGATCATACATCTGTTCCCCCCTCTTTCTTTCCAGTGTGTGCTGTGCCTGTGAAGTAGCCCAACCCATGCTCCTGTCCCTGCGTTAGGAGTGCTAGCCAAGAACCTCATCGCAATCCATTATCGCTGTCAAGTTAATGTTCCATGTTGAGCCATGTGGCAGGGCTAACACACGCAATAAAGGAAATTCCTTCAACTTGTTACAATCAGCACTTTCAGCTGTCCAAAAAAACAAACACAAACAGCTTTATTGTGTTTGCTGCATTTTCTGTTGATATTCATGACAAAAACAGGAAAGCCGACAGGAAAAGAGAGAGACAGAGGGGGTGTAGAAGGGGTGGACTCAGGGACCTACAGTGGGAAAGTAAAACATAGGAAATTGATTTTAGACCACATACTACAGAGCAGCTCCATTTCCACCCTTGATATTCTACACTAACCCTGTAGTGGAAAGTTCTGGTCTCTCTGGAAACCTTGACATGAAGCACTGCAATAGGCTCAGTAGCTCCCAAACACAATCCACTGGCAGGCGTGACATTACAGCCGAGAACAAAGCAGCACACCCACTCACTGGTTTCCCTGGCTTTTAGAACGGAGCCGTTTGTTTCCTTCTCTCGACTGTTTGTGTACATCCATCTTGTTGCAGGCTTTTGATGTTCCCACCAGCTTGTGTTTGACCGTAAATAAAAGCTGTGCTGTGAGCTGGGCTGGGGTTGTGGAGAGGTCAGCAGGGGTTGTGGAGAGGTCAGCAGGGGTTGTGGAGAGGTCAGCAGGGTGATAAGGGTAGTACATCAGCACCTCCTCTCTCTCTGATGTAGCAGTCAGTGCCCACTGCCCAGCCAGCCCAGTCCACATACCAGCAAGGCAGAGGCCCACACTGGGCGCACAACAAAGCTCTGGGGATACAACTCTCTCTTCCCACCCTGAGCTCAGCATCAATTTCTGTTAATTACAGCCTTGTCAGCAGCAGGATTATTCAAACAGCCAGCGCAAAATGTTAATGAGTTATTTTGCATATTTATTTTTTCCTTTGTTGAAATGTCATTGATTATTACGTTCTACGATGATGAATGCCTTCGCTGATGTGCTCTGATATGTAATTAGTCATTAGGTGGAATGAATAGATCAATTAAAAGAGAGGGGCTGGGATTAAGAATAATCAGAATCAAACGAGGAGGAATCTAAGTAGAGCAAAATGAAACAGACTTGTTAAGGTGAGTCATGCTCGACAAAATGAAAAGGCTCTCTTTTAACAGCAAAGACAAGCTTCCTCCATCTCTCTCAAGTTCAGGATGGGAGGAGCATGAGATATACATATTCAGCTGGATCAAAGACGACGTTCATTATAACACACAGCTTTCAGCCATTCAAAATGAAGTACCACTGCCCCTCTGACTACCTAGAGACAGAAGGGATTTGATTCCCCTGGTGGTCTGTCTCTGTGTATAAGAGGCGGATTTCCAGATTGTATTTATCCCAAACACCCCCAGCCCCCACCACACAGGATAATCAGACGAGAAGCTTGGTCTATTTGATTTTTCCGCGTTGGTAAAAAGCAAAAAGGGGAGGGGGGAAATGTTTTCGTTTGGCCTTTCCCATTTTTGGAGCCTCACTGTCCTCCAGCCAGTGCTTGCTATTCACAGGATGGAAAGAAAATGCATTACTGCAGACCAGATGGGAACATTCCACATGACCAAACCAATCAATCACCTTGGTGGGACGCAGGTGCGACACAGCCGTGCTGCAACACACCATTTCACAGTCTATCGGGCACAAACACATGGCCACCAATCAATGGCACCCGCGAGAAGGGGGGTGCCTCCCCAGCCCTACTGGTTCATGGCTGATGACTTCATAATCACGCATCCATTCTCTCAGCGCAGGAGGGCCATGAGCTACCGAACAAACTCTCCCACCACGTGGTTCACACTGACGCTGTGATGGAGGCCATGAGCTACCTAACAAACTCTCCCACCACGTGGTTCACACTGACGCTGTGATGGAGGCCATGAGCTACCTAACAAACTCTCCCACCACGTGGTTCACACTGACGCTGTGATGGAGGCCATGAGCTACCTAACAAACTCTCCCACCACGTGGTTCACAATGACGCTGTGATGGAGGCCATGAGCCACCTAACAAACTCTCCCACCACGTGGTTCACACTGACGCTGTGATGGAGGCCATGAGCTACCTAACAAACTCTCCCACCACGTGGTTCACACTGACGCTGTGATGGAGGCCATGAGCTACCTAACAAACTCTCCCACCACGTGGTTCACACTGACGCTGTGATGGAGGCCATGAGCTACCTAACAAACTCTCCCACCACGTGGTTCACACTGACGCTGTGATGGAGGCCATGAGCTACCTAACAAACTCTCCCACCGCGTGGTTCACACTGACGCTGTGATGGAGGCCATGAGCTACCTAACAAACTCTCCCACCGCGTGGTTCACACTGAGCTGTGATGGAGGCCATGAGCTACCTAACAAACTCTCCCACCGCGTGGTTCACACTGACGCTGTGATGGAGGCCATGAGCTACATAACAAACTCTCCCACCGCGTGGTTCACACTGACGCTGTGATGGAGGCCATGAGCTACCTAACAAACTCTCCCACCGCGTGGTTCACACTGACGCTGTGATGGAGGCCATGAGCTACCTAACAAACTCTCCCACCGCGTGGTTCACACTGACGCTGTGATGGAGGCCATGAGCTACCTAACAAACTCTCCCACCGCGTGGTTCACACTGACGCTGTGATGGAGGCCATGAGCTACCTAACAAACTCTCCCACCACGTGGTTCACACTGACGATGTGATGGAGGCCATGAGCTACCTAACAAACTCTCCCACCACGTGGTTCACACTGACGCTGTGATGGAGGCCATGAGCTACCTAACAAACTCTCCCACCACGTGGTTCACACTGACGCTGTGATGGAGGCCATGAGCTACCTAACAAACTCTCCCACCACGTGGTTCACACTGACGCTGTGATGGAGGCCATGAGCTACCTAACAAACTCTCCCACCGCGTGGTTCACACTGACGCTGTGATGGAGGCCATGAGCTACCTAACAAACTCTCCCACCGCGTGGTTCACACTGACGCTGTGATGGAGGCCATGAGCTACCTAACAAACTCTCCCACCGCGTGGTTCACACTGACGCTGTGATGGAGGCCATGAGCTACCTAACAAACTCTCCCACCGCGTGGTTCACACTGACGCTGTGATGGAGGCCATGAGCTACCTAACAAACTCTCCCACCGCGTGGTTCACACTGACGCTGTGATGGAGGCCATGAGCTACCTAATAAACTCTCCCACCACGTGGTTCACACTGACGCTGTGATGGAGGCCATGAGCTACCTAACAAACACTCCCACCGCGTGGTTCACACTGACGCTGTGATGGAGGCCATGAGCTACCTAACAAAGTCTCCCACCGCGTGGTTCACACTGACGCTGTGATGGAGGCCATGAGCTACCTAACAAACTCTCCCACCCCGTGGTTCACACTGACGCTGTGATGGAGGCCATGAGCTACCTAACAAACTCTCCCACCGCGTGGTTCACACTGACGCTGTGATGGAGGCCATGAGCTACCTAACAAACTCTCCCACCGCGTGGTTCACACTGACGCTGTGATGGAGGCCATGAGCTACCTAACAAACTCTCCCACCGTGTGGTTCACACTGACGCTATGATGGAGGCCATGAGCTACCTAACAAACTCTCCCACCACGTGGTTCACACTGACGCTGTGATGGAGGCCATGAGCTACCTAACAAACTCTCCCACCACGTGGTTCACACTGACGCTGTGATGGAGGCCATGAGCTACCTAACAAACTCTCCCACCACGTGGTTCACACTGACGCTGTGATGGAGGCCATGAGCTACCTAACAAACTCTCCCACCACGTGGTTCACACTGACGCTGTGATGGAGGCCATGAGCTACCTAACAAACTCTCCCACCACGTGGTTCACACTGACGCTGTGATGGAGGCCATGAGCTACCTAACAAACTCTCCCACCACGTGGTTCACACTGACGTGGTGGAGGCCATCTACACAAACTCTCCCACCTCGTGGTTCACACTGACGCTGTGATGGAGGCCATGAGCTACCTAACAAACTCTCCCACCACGTGGTTCACACTGACGCTGTGATGGAGGCCATGAGCTACCTAACAAACTCTCCCACCACGTGGTTCACACTGACGCTGTGATGGAGGCCATGAGCTACCTAACAAACTCTCCCACCGCGTGGTTCACACTGACGCTGTGATGGAGGCCATGAGCTACCTAACAAACTCTCCCACCGCGTGGTTCACACTGACGCTGTGATGGAGGCCATGAGCTACCTAACAAACTCTCCCACCGCGTGGTTCACACTGACGCTGTGATGGAGGCCATGAGCTACCTAACAAACTCTCCCACCGCGTGGTTCACACTGACGCTGTGATGGAGGCCATGAGCTACCTAACAAACTCTCCCACCGCGTGGTTCACACTGACGCTGTGATGGAGGCCATGAGCTACCTAACAAACTCCCACCGCGTCCCACCGCTGTGATGGAGGCCATGAGCTACCTAACAAACTGGCCGCTGTGATGGAGGCCATGAGCTACCTAACAAACTCTCCCACCACGTGGTTCACACGCGTGGTTCACACTGACGACGCTGTGATGGAGGCCATGAGCTACCTAACAAACTCTCCCACCACGTGGTTCACACTGACGCTGTGATGGAGGCCATGAGCTACCTAATAAACTCTCCCACCACGTGGTTCACACTGACGCTGTGATGGAGGCCATGAGCTACCTAACAAACACTCCCACCACGTGGTTCACACTGACGCTGTGATGGAGGCCATGAGCTACCTAACAAAGTCTCCCACCGCGTGGTTCACACTGACGCTGTGATGGAGGCCATGAGCTACCTAACAAACTCTCCCACCGCGTGGTTCACACTGACGCTGTGATGGAGGCCATGAGCTACCTAACAAACTCTCCCACCGCGTGGGAGGCCATTCACAAACTTCTGACGCTGTGATGGAGGCCATGAGCTACCTAACAAAGTCTCCCCACCGCGTGGTTCACACTGACGCTGTGATGGAGGCCATGAGCTACCTAACAAACTCTCCCACCGCGTGGTTCACACTGACGCTGTGATGGAGGCCATGAGCTACCTAACAAACTCTCCCACCGCGTGGTTCACACTGACGCTGTGATGGAGGCCATGAGCTACCTAACAAACTCTCCCACCGCGTGGTTCACACTGACGCTGTGATGGAGGCCATGAGCTGAGCTACCTGAACCATGAGCTACCTCAAACTCCCACCGCGTGGTTCACACTGACGCTGTGATGGAGGCCATGAGCTACCTAACAAACTCTCCCACCGCGTGGTTCACACTGACGCTGTGATGGAGGCCATGAGCTACCTAACAAACTCTCCCACCGCGTGGTTCACACTGACGCCTGTGATGGAGGCCATGAGCTACCTAACAAACTCTCCCACCGCGTGGTTCACACTGACGCTGTGATGGAGGCCATGAGCTACCTAACAAACTCTCCCACCGCGTGGTTCACACTGGGACGCTGTGATGGAGGCCATGAGCTACCTAACAAACTCTCCCACCGCGTGGTTCACACTGACGCTGTGATGGAGGCCATGAGCTACCTAACAAACTCTCCCACCGCGTGGTTCACACTGACGCTGTGATGGAGGCCATGAGCTACCTAACAAACTCTCCCACCGCGTGGTTCACACTGACGCTGTGATGGAGGCCATGAGCTACCTAACAAACTCTCCCACCGCGTGGTTCACACTGACGCTGTGATGGAGGCCATGAGCTACCTAACAAACTCTCCCACCGCGTGGTTCACACTGGGACGCTGTGATGGAGGCCATGAGCTACCTAACAAACTCTCCCACCGCGTGGTTCACACTGACGCTGTGATGGAGGCCATGAGCTACCTAACAAACTCTCCCACCGCGTGGTTCACACTGACGCTGTGATGGAGGCCATGAGCTACCTAACAAACTCTCCCACCGCGTGGTTCACACTGACGCTGTGATGGAGGCCATGAGCTACCTAACAAACTCTCCCACCGCGTGGTTCACACTGACGCTGTGATGGAGGCCATGAGCTACCTAACAAACTCTCCCACCGCGTGGTTCACACTGACGCTGTGATGGAGGCCATGAGCTACCTAACAAACTCTCCCACCGCGTGGTTCACACTGACGCTGTGATGGAGGCCATGAGCTACCTAACAAACTCTCCCACCGCGTGGTTCACACTGACGCTGTGATGGAGGCCATGAGCTACCTAACAAACTCTCCCACCGCGTGGTTCACACTGGCTGTGATGGAGGCCATGAGCTACCTAACAAACTCTCCCACCGCGTGGTTCACACTGCGCTGTGATGGAGGCCATGAGCTACCTAACAAACTCTCCCACCGCGTGGTTCACACTGACGCTGTGATGGAGGCCATGAGCTACCTAACAAACTCTCCCACCACGTGGTTCACACTGATGCTGTGATGGAGGCCATGAGCTACCTAACAAACTCTCCCACCACGTGGTTCACACTGACGCTGTGATGGAGGCCATGAGCTACCTAACAAACTCTCCCACCGCGTGGTTCACACTGACGCTGTGATGGAGGCCATGAGCTACCTAACAAACTCTCCCACCGCGTGGTTCACACTGACGCTGTGATGGAGGCCATGAGCTACCTAACAAACTCTCCCACCACGTGGTTCACACTGACGCTGTGATGGAGGCCATGAGCTACCTAACAAACTCTCCCACCTTGTGGTTCACACTGACGCTGTGATGGAGGCCATGAGCTACCTAACAAACTCCCACCTCCCACGCTGTGATGGAGGCCATGTGGTTCACACTGACGCTGTGATGGAGGCCATGAGCTACCTAACAAACTCTCCCACCGCGTGGTTCACACAAACTGGTGGTTCACGCTGTGATGGAGGCCATGAGCTACCTAACAAACTCTCCCACCGCGTGGTTCACACTGACGCTGTGATGGAGGCCATGAGCTACCTAACAAACTCTCCCACCGCGTGGTTCACACTGACGCTGTGATGGAGGCCATGAGCTACCTAACAAACTCTCCCACCGCGTGGTTCACACTGACGCTGTGATGGAGGCCATGAGCTACCTAACAAACTCTCCCACCGCGTGGTTCACACTGACGCTGTGATGGAGGCCATGAGCTACCTAACAAACTCTCCCACCGCGTGGTTCACACTGACGCTGTGATGGAGGCCATGAGCTACCTAACAAACTCTCCCACCGCGTGGTTCACACTGACGCTGTGGAGGCCATGGAGGCCATGAGCTATGGGAGGCCATGAACAAACTCTCCCACCGCGTGGTTCACACTGACGCTGTGATGGAGGCCATGAGCTACCTAACAAACTCTCCCACCGCGTGGTTCACACTGACGCTGTGATGGAGGCCATGAGCTACCTAACAAACTCTCCCACCGCGTGGTTCACACTGACGCTGTGATGGAGGCCATGAGCTACCTAACAAACTCTCCCACCGCGTGGTTCACACTGACGCTGTGATGGAGGCCATGAGCTACCTAACAAACTCTCCCACCGCGTGGTTCACACTGACGCTGTGATGGAGGCCATGAGCTACCTAACAAACTCTCCCACCGCGTGGTTCACACTGACGCTGTGATGGAGGCCATGAGCTACCTAACAAACTCTCCCACCGCGTGGTTCACACTGGAGGCGCTGTGATGGAGGCCATGAGCTACCTAACAAACTCTCCCACCGCGTGGTTCACACTGACGCTGTGATGGAGGCCATGAGCTACCTAACAAACTCTCCCACCGCGTGGTTCACACTGACGCTGTGATGGAGGCCATGAGCTACCTAACAAACTCTCCCACCGCGTGGTTCACACTGACGCTGTGATGGAGGCCATGAGCTACCTAACAAACTCTCCCACCACGTGGTTCACACTGACGCTGTGATGGAGGCCATGAGCTACCTAACAAACTCTCCCACCACGTGGTTCACACTGGGATGCTGGATGGAGGCCATGAGCTACCAACAAACTCTCCCACCACGTGGTTCACACTGACGCTGTGATGGAGGCCATGAGCTACCTAACAAACTCTCCCACCGCGTGGTTCACACTGACGCTGTGATGGAGGCCATGAGCTACCTAACAAACTCTCCCACCACACTGTGGTTCACACAAACTGGACGCTGTGATGGAGGCCATGAGCTACCTAACAAACTCTCCCACCACGTGGTTCACACTGACGCTGTGATGGAGGCCATGAGCTACCTAACAAACTCTCCCACCACGTGGTTCACACTGACGCTGTGATGGAGGCCATGAGCTACCTAATAAACTCTCCCACCACGTGGTTCACACTGACGCTGTGATGGAGGCCATGAGCTACCTAACAAACACTCCCACCTCGTGGTTCACACTGACGCTGTGATGGAGGCCATGAGCTACCTAACAAAGTCTCCCACCGCGTGGTTCACACTGACGCTGTGATGGAGGCCATGAGCTACCTAACAAACTCTCCCACCGCGTGGTTCACACTGACGCTGTGATGGAGGCCATGAGCTACCTAACAAACTCTCCCACCGCGTGGTTCACACTGACGCTGTGATGGAGGCCATGAGCTACCTAACAAACTCTCCCACCGCGTGGTTCACACTGACGCTGTGATGGAGGCCATGAGCTACCTAACAAACTCTCCCACCACGTGGTTCACACTGGCGCTGTGATGGAGGCCATGAGCTACCTAACAAACTCTCCCACCGCGTGGTTCACACTGACGCTGTGATGGAGGCCATGAGCTACCTAACAAACTCTCCCACCGCGTGGTTCACACTGACGCTGTGATGGAGGCCATGAGCTACCTAACAAACTCTCCCACCGCGTGGTTCACACTGACGCTGTGATGGAGGCCATGAGCTACCTAACAAACTCTCCCACCGCGTGGTTCACACTGACGCTGTGATGGAGGCCATGAGCTACCTAACAAACTCTCCCACCACCGTGGTTCACACTGACGCTGTGATGGAGGCCATGAGCTACCTAACAAACTCTCCCACCGCGTGGTTCACACTGACGCTGTGATGGAGGCCATGAGCTACCTAACAAACTCTCCCACCGCGTGGTTCACACTGACGCTGTGATGGAGGCCATGAGCTACCTAACAAACTCTCCCACCGCGTGGTTCACACTGACGCTGTGATGGAGGCCATGAGCTACCTAACAAACTCTCCCACCGCGTGGTTCACACTGACGCTGTGATGGAGGCCATGAGCTACCTAACAAACTCTCCCACCGCGTGGTTCACACTGACGCTGTGATGGAGGCCATGAGCTACCTAACAAACTCTCCCACCAGCTACTGACGCTATGGAGGCCATGAGCAAACAAACTCTCCCACCACGTGGTTCACACTGACGCTGTGATGGAGGCCATGAGCTACCTAACAAACTCTCCCACCACGTGGTTCACACTGACGCTGTGATGGAGGCCATGAGCTACCTAACAAACTCCCACCGCGTCCCTCCCACCGACTGCGCTGTGATGGAGGCCATGAGCTACCTAACAAAGTCACCGCGTGGTTCACACTGACGCTGTGATGGAGGCCATGAGCTACCTAACAAACTCTCCCACCGCGTGGTTCACACTGACGCTGTGATGGAGGCCATGAGCTACCTAACAAACTCTCCCACCGCGTGGTTCACATTGACGCTGTGATGGAGGCCATGAGCTACCTAAAAACTCTCCCACCGCGTGGTTCACACTGACGCTGTGATGGAGGCCATGAGCTACCTAACAAACTCTCCCACCACGTGGTTCATGGAGCTGCCATGAGCTACCTAACAAACTCTCCCACCACGTGGTTCACACTGACGCTGTGATGGAGGCCATGAGCTACCTAACAAACTCTCCCACCACGTGGTTCACACTGACGCTGTGATGGAGGCCATGAGCTACCTAACAAACTCTCCCACCACGTGGTTCACACTGACGCTGTGATGGAGGCCATGAGCTACCTAACAAACTCTCCCACCACGTGGTTCACACTGACGCTGTGATGGAGGCCACCACAGTAGGGTCACTAACACACACGTAGTCACACCCCTATCAGACATGCATGTGAGACGGCCATGTTCGGGCAACAGGAGTGTCGAGGGAAAAACAAGAATACATTTAATAAGCCATGGAAAGGAGGGGAGAGAATTCTTGCATGTCCCTGGATGGATATTATAGTACAGTCAGTGTGCCACATCAAAGTGTGTGTGTGTGTTGGCGGCTGGTATTAGATGCCAGGCAACTGTTAAACAATGAGACATCAGAGGATCAGAGATGAAGGACCAGGAAGGATAACACAGGTCAGGAAGTTCGATCCGGCTCTTAGTCACAAAGCACTTGGGGCATATTCCCTTTCACAGAAATCCCAGAGACCCAAATGTCCAACAGAACAACCCAAACACTAAACAGCCATATACAGAGGGTGGCTAAATGGGACCAGTCCTTTGATAATAATTTCAGATTTGTATTTATGTATGTGTGTGTGTGTGTGTGTGTGTGTGTATAAAGTGCGTTGTAGGCGTTTAAGAGGTCTCTGAGTTGACTAAGCATTTAATTCCCACCTTCATCTCCCTGGCAGCAGCGGGGGGCTCCAACAGGGGCTGAGAGAGGTGGACAGAAGGACAGGAGGAGGAGGGGAATAGAAGGAGGTGGTTAAAATAAGAGGGATAGAAGGAGAAGGAGAGAAGGGGGATAGAAGGAGAGGAGGAGGAGGTGGATAGAAGGAGGGTGGGGGGAGGGGATAGAAGGAGAGGGGGTAGAAGGAGAGGGGGAGGAGGGGGAGAGAAGGAGAGTGGGAGGAGGGGGATAGAAGGAGAGGGGAGGATAGAAGGAGAGGGGGCGGAGGGGATAGAAGGAGATGGGGAGGAGGGGATAAAAGGAGAGGGAGAGGAGGGAATAGAAGGAGAGGGGGAGGAGGGAATAGAAGGAGAGGGGGAGGAGGATAGAAGGAGAGTGAGAGGGGGATAGAAGGAGAGGGAGAGGAGGGAATAGAAGGAGAGGGGGAGGAGGGAGATAGAAGGAGAGTGGGAGGAGAGGAGGAGGAGGGGAGGAGGGGGATAGAAGGAGAGGGGGAGGAGGTGGATAGAAGGAGAGGGGGAGGAGGGGGATGGAAGGAGAGGGGAGGAGGGGAGGAGGTGGATAGAAGGAGAGAAAGAGGAGGGGAGGCTAAGCTTGGGCAGGGGAAACAGGGGACATTCTGACAGACATTCATCCAGCTCTCTGTGAGGGCTCTAATTTAATCACAGGTCAGGTGTGGCAGAGTTTATGCTATTTCATGCTTTTTAGTGTTTTAACATGTACTTAGTGTTTGCTCCAGTTCCCCTGTTTCTGTGGCTAACTGAAACCTACAGAGATAACAGAAAGATGCAAAGTTAGAGCTCATGTAGGTGGATGATCATTTATATAAAAGACAACCTTTCATGTACAGTTAATGAAACATAACAAAGGTGAGTACACAATGACAAAGAGAATGGAACCAGATCTGCTCCCAGGTAAATATAAATGTTCCAGCTGAAACACAGGATTAATATCTCATTAAACCACAGCGCTCCAGGCTAGGACGGGAAGCAATGAATAAAATAAGATATATGTGTAATGAAAGATTTAATATGGATGAACAGGAACGAAGTGGGGAGGATTGGTGTGTGTGTGCTCAGTGGAGGTGTGTGTGTGTGTGTGTGCATACTCTTTGCCAAACCCTGCAGGTTGGATTATATTACACAGGCAGGGTAATGACACTGTGGATTCCCTACGTATCCTGGGAGGAGAGGGGATTGTGCTGCCCTGCTCCTGGGACGAGCACGTCTGAAAACTCACACGATTACATTGATTCATTTGCTACATTCATTTCTCTCCATGAATCGGATCCATGTGGGAGGATATTTTTAGGGGAGGCTGTGGCGGGCGCTGTGTTTGCCACCTGAGATCCCTGGGCCAGGTGTGTGTGGAGTGTGTGATATGTGTGTGGACTGGAGTGTGTGAGGGCTGGAGTAGTGCACCTGCATGGCTCTGTAGGAGTACAGGGCACAGACACACAACTGGCCCCAGCACTCTAAACATGAAGTCCTATGAATTGAATTGGGTTGATTCATCCCAACAAGGCCTTAAACACAGAGGTTTATGAATGGGTGTGTGATCACACTGTCAGTCTGGGTTATGGGGACAAAGTCAATTATTCCTGCTAGACTCCTTGAAGAAAGAACTGTAGCGCCGCCTGTGTGCTCTCAAGGTTACATGGGGCGGGAGATAGAAGGAGAGTGGGAGGAGGGGAGCCTAGTGGTTAGAGCGTTGGGCTAGTAACCGGAAGGTTGCAAGTTCAAATCCCCGAGCTGACAAGGTACAAATTTGTCGTTCTGCCCCTGAACAGGCAGTTAACCCACTGTTCCTAGGCCGTCATTGAAAAAAATAATTTGTTCTTAACTGACTTGCCTAGTTAAATAAAGGTAAAATAAAAAATAAAATAAAATCTGCAAACTCAGAAGGACAGTGCCAATGACAGTGCCATCAATACAGTGCCAGCAATACAGTGCCAGCAATACAGTGCCATCAATACAGAGCCATCAATACAGTGCCAGCAATACAGTGCCATCAATACAGTGCCATCAATACAGTGCCAGCAATACAGTGCCAGCAATACAGTGCCATCAATACAGTGCCAGCAATACAGTGCCAGCAATACAGTGCCAGCAATACAGTGCCATCAATACAGTGCCAGCAATACAGTGCCATCAATACAGTACCATCAATACAGTGCCAGCAATACAGTGCCATCAATACAGTGTCATCAATACAGTGCAATCAATACAGTGCCAGCAATACAGTGCCATCAATACAGTGCCAGCAATACAGTGCCATCAATACAGTGCCATCAATACAGTGCCATCAATACAGTGTCATCAATACAGTGCCATCAATACAGTGCCATCAATACAGTGCCATCAATACAGTGCCATCAATACAGTGCCAGCAATACAGTGTCATCAATACAGAGCCGTGAAAAAGTATTTGCCTCCTTTCTGATTTTCTTTATTTTTGCATATTTTTTTATACTGAATGTTATCAGATCTTCAACCAAAACCTAATATTAGATCAAGTGAACCTGAGTTTACAAATGTGATGGTTTGGGGATGCTTTGCTGTCTCAGGACCTGGAAGACTTGCCTTAATAGGAGGAACCATGAATTCTGTTCTATATTAGAGAATTCTACAGGAGAATGTCAGGCCATCCGTCTGTGAGCTGAAGCTGAAGTGCAGCTGGGTCATGCAGCAGACAATGATCCAAAAGACAAAATCAAGTCTAAAGTGTATGAAAATGGCTAAAAAGCAACAAATTACAAGTTAGTCCCAACTGAGATGTTGTGGCAGGACTTGAAATGAGCAGTTCATGCTTGAAAACGCACAAATGTTGCTGAGTGACAGCAGTTCTGTGTGGAAGAGTGGGCCAAACTTCCTCCACAGGGATGTGAGAGACTGATCAACAACTACAGGAAGCGTTTGGAGTCATTGCAGCTAAAGGGGCACAACCAGTTATTGAGTGTAAGGGGCAATTCATTTTTCACACAGGGGCATTGGGTGTTGCATAACTTTGTTTATGAAAGAAATGAAATAAGTTTGTAATTGTCGTATTATTTGTTCACTCAGGTTCCCTTTATCTAATATTAGGTCTTGGTGGAAGATCTGATAATATTCAGTATCAAAAATATGCAAAAGTTGAGAACATTAGAACGTTGCAAATACTTTTTTATAAGCACTGTATCTCATGTAGAAATGTAGCATCTCATCACACTTTAAAGAGCCAATCCGGAGCTCAAACAATGGCCACACCTCCACATGTTTTGGTAAACAGCTGACAGATGGGGCTTGAGAAATATAACCACTCTCACATTCATAGACAGAGCTATGGAGGCAAGGACTGACTAGCCATGAGATCAAAATGATAGTTTTAACCATGTTTTAAAGCAACACAGTTTTTGTTTACACTAACTTTGTTTACAAACATTGGAGTAAAATATGCTTATATTTTGGATATAATGTATGTACCAACTCCAGATTGGCCCTTTAAGGAGAATCACCTCAGTAAAAAGTTCTCAAGGCTGGTCTCCCTGAATAGAGAGTCATCCCAAGCTGTACCTAAAAAAAAACATTGATGGTTTGTGTACAACTGCCTAGCCTTGCCCTTTCGCGGAATCAAAGGACATGTGAAAGCTCAGACTACCTCAACTCACGCAACACTGAGTCACAGAGAGCTCAGCGCAGTACTTCAGTGTTAAAACTCTGCTACTGAACTGGCTGGACATGGAGCCTGGCAAGACTCTCCATCAGGGAACAAGATAGAGCACAATGCCAGAGACCGGCAGACGGACGGACACATTCCAACAGATATATGGAGGTACAGTAGCCAAGAGTGTGTCTGTGATGGAGATGCAGTGCAGTAGTGGGGTCAGGAGACTTGAGCTGTTCCACTGGCAGCATTCCTTCCTAATGAATCATTGCCCTTCAACTTTGTGTTTTCATTTAACAATCACTAACATTTGTATTGGCATCAGCTGCCTGCTAGTGTAAGGGGAGCGTAAATCTACAGAAGAGAGAAAGGGGACAGAGAGAGAGAGAGGGAAATGGGTGAGGAAGAAAGAGAGAGAGAATATGAGGGATAAAGAGGGGTGTGGGGGGCAAACAAAGGGGGCTAAGGTAGGAAAAAGGAAGTGGTCAAGAAAAGAGAGAGTGTGACATGGACAAAGTACAGCGAGATGAAGAAAAGAGAGATAGAGGGAGAGAGAGAGAGAGAGAGAGAGAGAGAGAGAGAGAATGCCTAGTCTCTGCTAAAAGTATGGATGCTTTCCAATAGTGATTGTAGGCAGATTCTTTAGATGTGTGTATAAAGGGATTGGCTAAATGCTGGCAGCTCATGATTCAGTCGTCAAACCCTAGTAAGACACTGCCTCCACTATTCTGAAAATCCTTCCTTGCTGTAGATGTAGTATCTCACATTTGAGCAACGCACCGAGCTACGCTTTTTGATGTGTCATTTAGCATTACAGAGATTTCTATGGGAATAGGCTTGCCTGACTTTAGGTGGGCTTTACAGGAGTGGGTTGGCTTTGTCACCAAGGGAAACAGCAGACAAGGTAGTGGAGACCGGATGTGAATTACTGAACAATCAAACGCCCATATATTTCATGAAACGGGAATGAAAAGAAGAGCTGGTTTTACTGAATAATCCACAGCTTCCACAGCTTAATCCATGCTTATAATCCACAGTCAAACCAACACCAGAAATATTTCACTATGATGTACAGAATGATGTGCTGTCAGAATCAGTGGAGGTGAGGTGACTATCATGAACAATATGATACAATATTACATGCAGTGGAAAAGGATGATATTTCCAGATGTTCCAGGACTGACTGGCTGGACCTGTAATTACTGTCATCGCCCCTCCGCTGCTGCAGCTGCCCCTCAGGGACCTGTTACATCACCTCACCTCTCACCTGGCCCTCCTTCTTGGACAGGTAGCCCCCTCTGCAGCTGCCCCTCAGGGACCTGTTACATCACCTCACCTCTCCCCTGGCCCTCCTTCTTGGACAGGTAGCCCCCTCTGCAGCTGCCCCTCAGGGACCTGTTACATCACCTCACCTCTCCCCTGGCCCTCCTTCTTGGACAGGTAGCCCCCTCTGCAGCTGCCCCTCAGGGACCTGTTACATCACCTCACCTCTCCCCTGGCCCTCCTTCTTGGACAGGTAGCCCCCTCTGCAGCTGCCCCTCAGGGACCTGTTACATCACCTCACCTCTCCCCTGGCCCTCCTTCTTGGACAGACAGCCCCCTCTGCAGCTGGGCTGGGCAACGCCACACTGACAGCATTGGGGCCAGGGCCTGAGGAGGGCAGGGCAGGGACCGGGTGGGAGTGAGTGGGGTGGGGAGGGAGCGCGGCATGGAGGAGAGGGATTTGTGCCCTTTCAGCTCGTCTTCAGCTCTTCACGCTCCACTGAGCACAGTAACAGATAAACGCACCCTGCAGCTCTGCATAATGACCGGCTACATCCACTAGACTACAGCGCACCACACCTCCTCTCCCCGCGCCTCCCCTCTCCTCCCTCTCCACCCTCTTTCTTTCTCCTCCTCTGCTGGCCTGACACACAGAATAACACTAGACACATTCAAAGATGCACAGAAAAACAACACACACAAAAAAAATGTATTCACCTATTGTTTAGTACCCAGTAAACAAATCACAAGTAGCAATACATATGCTTGAAATGGTTGCAGAAATGTGCTCTCACTGTGCTAAGGCCTTGTGCCTTCACACAAGAGTGGATTCATTACAAACCAGTCTTCTCTCATCATGTGGTACCAGTGGAGTAGACAAAGGGATAATATCATCTATTCCATCTCTAGTTCAGTTGAGCTAACAGTGAGTATGGTTAAAGGACCAACCACCACAATCACTCACAGTCCTTAATGATCTACTGTGACTCACACCTGTGAGTACAGCTCACCATCTGTGTGTGTGTGTGTGTGTGTGTGTGTGTGTGTGTGTGTGTGTGTGTGTGTAGATTTGAGCGTAACCAGGAGAAAGAGAAGAGACAGAGAGACAGAGAGAGAGAGGGGGGCGCAATCAGAGAGAAGGGGGGTGCAAGCAGGAGCGAGTGAGTGACAGACGGAGGAGAGGAGAAGGAGCAGCCTAGGCAGCACCTGTGACCCACAATGCAGAAGTACCCGGGTGAACACCTGAGCAGCACCTGGCCGCAATCACAGCCTGGGTCGGGGGAGGGGCCCTCGCGGGACAGAATGGCGAGCACACCGACACCTGCACCAGTTAAACACGCTCGGGATGCTAGCGCCATGTGGGATTTGGCTCTCCATGATAAGCCTTAAGGAACAATTAAAAAGGAAAAGGAGAAAAAGACACTACCGAGGCACTGAGAGAGATTGATTTTTCCCCCCGCTGTACAAAAGGCAGGGAGAATACATCTTGGCGCTGTCATGGCCCCTCTTGTGCACAAAACCCTGGGCAACAAAATGCTCTGAACACTTTGCATTGTCACTAAACGACTGCATCATTTCATTTCCTGGAAACCCATTACATTTCATCAAAAGGAGAGGAAAAACAGATGAGAACAATTCTTCTGTGCAGGGAGAATTCATTTAGCAGAAAGCAGAGGGAGAAGAGAGGGGAGAGAGGAGGAGAGGGAGGAGAGAGAGGAGGGCTAACTGCAGAACACTCTGCAGGCTGGCAATGAGGATGCAAATCTCAGAAACGAGTGCTGCATGGGCTCCATAATTATTTTCCTGGTGACAGCAAGCATTACAGCTTTAATTACCCAGATAAGGCAAGCAGCACAAACTATTCTTGGAAACTGTTCAATTTAAACTGTGTGATATTCATCTGTTCCAAGGATACTGAGGAATGCTGCTTTTAAAAAAGGTGTACTTTCATCCACATTGAAATTGTTGTATGAAAACCACTGATGCACATGGATACATGGTCACAGTGGTCTTGGACACACTAACAGGGGTTGGCTGGCCTTCAAGGACAGATTGTGATTTAAACTCCGTTTTCACTGCTCTCCTCTCGTCCATCTATCAACAGCGAAAGCATGTCAGTCTGTGGACTTTTCCTGAGCCTATACACAGACTTTAAGACTGGTCCAAGGCCTGGCTGTTGAGTAGCTCTGGAGAAGGCCTCACATTTTCAATAAAGGAGCCTGTGGAACCTAGTCTCCACATATTCTGGCCTGAAAACTAAAAAGCACTTTCCTCCAGGGAATTATATAAAAAAAATACAAATGAATTGACATAGAGACAACACTTTCTATGAAAATAAAAATCTGTTACAGATCCATTTCATCTATTACAAATGAATTAGGGTTAGGAGTCCAAGGTATTTGGTGACGGTCCCAGTGGTATCAGATGGAAACCCAGTAACCACTGTCTCCAGAGGAGACAGTCTGTCTCTGGGGCCCAGGCCACAGCCTCCCCTGCTCCATTAACTGCCATTTAATAGATTTAATTTATCTGGAAATATGAGCCGTGTTTAAGCAGGTTAGTTAGGGGACTTTTCACAGTAATCCCTAGGATGGTGTTCAACAACTGGAAGGCAACACAACACACAGCTCTGAGATCATCATAGGTGACTCGAAATACAGTCCCATGCCATTTCAGACATGACGTAAAGTGGAAATACCATTAGCCCACCAAATCAAGTCTAACGACAGAAGGCCTGGGAGTGTGTGGTGAGTTAGTCATATTAATCAGATTTGTTTTCATAGTACTAGACACACACAGAGCGTATGAGGTGCGCTGGAGGAACGTGAGGGTGTATGGTAGCAGCTCAGCAGAGTTATTAATACAGACACAGTCACATGGCTGAACACACACACATACAGTACTAGTCAAAAGTTTGCACACACCTTCTCATTCAAGGGTTTTTCTTTATTTGAGTATTTTCTACATTATGGATTAATAGTGAAGACATCAAAACTATGAAATAACTCACAAGGAATCATGTAGTAACCAAAAAAGTATTAAACAAATCAAAATATTTTTTATATTTGAAATTCTTCAAAGTAGCCACCCTTTGCCTTGATGACAGCTTTCCACACTCTTGGCATTCTATCAAACAGCTTAATGAGGTAGTCACCTAGAATGCATTTCAAATTCAATAAACAGGTATGCCTTCTTAAAAGTTAATTTGCGGAATTTATTTCCTTCTGAATGCATTTGAGCCAATCAGCTGTGTTGTGACAAGGTAGGGGTGGAATGCAGAAGATAGCCCTATCTGGCAAAAGACCAAGTCCATATTATGGCAAGAACAGCTCAAATTAACAAAGAGAAATTACAGTCCATCATTACTTTAAGACATGAAGGTCAGTCAATCTGGAAAATGTCAAGAAATTTGAACGTTTCTTCAAGTACAGTTGTAAAAGCTATCAAGCACTATGATGAAATTGGCTCTCATGAGGACCACCTCAGGAAAGGAAGACCCAGAGTTACTTCTTCTGCAGAGGATAAGGTCATTAGAGTTAACTGCACCTCAAATTGCAGCCCAAATAAATGCTTCACAGAGTTCAAATAACAGACACTTCTCAACATCAACTGTTCAGAGGAGACTGCGTGAATCAGGCCTTCATGGTTGAATTGCTGCAAAGAAACCACTACTAAAGGACACCAATAAGAAGAGACTTGCTTGGGCCAAGAAACACCAGCAATGGACATTAGACCTGTGGATGTCTGTCCTTTGGTCTGATGAGTCCAAATGTGAGATTTGTGGTTCCATCCGCCGTGTCTTTGTGAGACGCAGAGTAGGTGAACGGATTATCTCCCCATGTGTGGTTCCCACCATGAAGCATGGAGGAGGAGGTGTGATGGTGCTTTGCTGGTGACACTGTCTGTGATTTATTTAGAATTCAAGGCACACTTACCCAGCATGGGTACCACAGCATTCTGCAGCGATACTCCATCCCATCTGGTTTGCGCTTAGTGGGACTATAATTTCTTTATCAACAGGACAAAGACCCGAAACACACCTCCAGGCTGTGTAAGGGCTATTTGACCAAGAAGGAGGGTGATGGAGTGCTGGCTAGTCAAAACTGTTCGCTGCTCTGGCCCCCAATGGTGGAACAAACTTTGGAGACACCTGAAACCCCACCTCTTTAAGGAATACCTAGAATCCCTCTCACCCCCTCCCCTGAAAAGATTTAGATGCACTGACTGGAGTCATAAGGTGAATCAGAATGACCTGGCCTCCACAAATCAAATGTTAAATGTATCAGATGACCTGGCCTCCACAATCACCCGACCTCAACCCAATTGAGATGGTTTTGGATGAGTTGGACTACAGAGTGAAGGAAGTGAAGGAAAAGCAGCCAACAAGTGAGCCCTCTCCTGTACTCCCTGTTCACCCACGACTGCGTTTGCCACGCACGCCTCCAACTCAATCATCAAGTTTGCGGACGACACAACAGTGGTAGGCTTGATTACCAACAACGATTCATTACTTCCGGGTTGGAGCGAGCGGTCGCATCCGCGCTTCGGTCTGCTTCGGTCTGCAGGTTGTATAACTTTTCATTACATTTCATTATAGTACAACGGTTTGATTTGTCTAATCTTAGCAATTTCTTCTTAGCTAGCTACATAGCCGTCTTTGTATCAAAGATAATTGCGTAATTATCGTATTTCGTCGTCCTCCTATCTGCCCAGCAGCTAGCCAGCTAGCTAACGTTCACCGTCTACCGTAGCACTGTAGTAACTATCACACTCAACTGAACGACTTGATTAGTGTAGTGTTAGCTAGCTACATAGTTGTCTTTGCTGTCTTCGTATCCAAGATAATTGTGTAGTTTAGAGTGTGTAGTCTTAGAGCGATTATCTTAATTTACCAAGGTTAGCTAGCCAGCTATTTGTCGTCCTTAACGTAGGAGTCACTCCTAGCTAGCCAACAGCTAGCCAACGTCTACTGAATAGAACTTTCGCATTCCGGTCGCATTCCGCTTCGCTCCACAGGTAGTATCACATTTTCATTTCATTTCATTACAGTCCCAACGGTGTGATTTGTTTGATCGTAGCTAGCTACATAGCTAGCTACATAGCCGTCTTTGTTTCAAAGATAATTGTGTAGTCTAGAGCGATTTTCTAGGTTAGCTAGCCAGCTATTGTCGTTCTTTTAACGCAACGTAACGTAATCAACACTGCTAGCTAGCCAGCTAGCCCCCGAATAGCAGCATTGTAGAATGAGCGCTAAGAACCTTGGCGTGATCCTGGACAACACCCTGTCGTTCTCAACTAACATCAAGGCGGTGGCCCGTTCCTGTAGGTTCATGCTCTACAACATCCGCAGAGTACGACCCTGCCTCACACAGGAAGCGGCGCAGGTCCTAATCCAGGCACTTGTCATCTCCCGTCTGGATTACTGCAACTCGCTGTTGGCTGGGCTCCCTGCCTGTGCCATTAAACCCCTACAACTCATCCAGAACGCCGCAGCCCGTCTGGTGTTCAACCTTCCCAAGTTCTCTCACGTCACCCCGCTCCTCCGCTCTCTCCACTGGCTTCCAGTTGAAGCTTGCATCCGCTACAAGACCATGGTGCTTGCCTACGGAGCTGTGAGGGAAATGGCACCTCAGTACCTCCAGGATCTGATCAGGCCCTACACCCAAACAAGGGCACTGCGTTCATCCACCTCTGGCCTGCTCGCCTCCCTAGCACTGAGGAAGTACAGTTCCCGCTCAGCCCAGTCAAAACTGTTCGCTGCTCTGGCCCCCCAATGGTGGAACAAACTCCCTCACGACGCCAGGACAGCGGAGTCAATCACCACCTTCCAGAGACACCTGAAACCCCACCTCTTTAAGGAATACCTAGGATAGGATAAAGTAATCCTTCTCACCCCCCTTAAAAGATTTAGATGCACTATTGTAAAGTGGCTGTTCCACTGGATGTCATAAGGTGAAAGCACCAATTTGTAAGTCGCTCTGGATAAGAGCGTCTGCTAAATGACTTAAATGTAAATGTAAACGACGAGACGGCCTACAGGGAGGAGGTGAGGGCCCTCGGAGTGTGGTGTCAGGAAAATAACCTCACACTCAATGTCAACAAAACTAAGGAGATGATTGTGGACACCCCTCCCTGTAGGGAACACCCCCCTATCCACATTGATGGAACAGTAGTGGAAAGGGTAGTAAGTTTTAAGTTCCTCGGCGTACACATCACAGACAGACTGAATTGGTCCAGCCACAGAGACAGCATCGTGAAGAAGGCGCAGCAGCGCCTCTTCAACCTCAGGAGGCTGAAGAAATTTGTCTTGTCACCAAAAGCACTCACAAACTTCTACAGATGCACAATCGAGAGCATCCTGTCGGGCTGTATCACCGCCTGGTACGGCAACTGCTCCGCCCACAACCGTAAGGCTCTCCAGAGGGTAGTGAGGTCTGCACAACGCATCACCGGGGGCAAACTACCTGCCCTCCAGGACACCTACACCACCCGATGTCACAGGAAGGCCATAAAGATCATCAAGGACAACAACCACCCGAGCCACTGCCTGTTCACCCCGCTATCGTCCAGTACTTCCGGGCGCCGACAGAGATGGCCGCCTCGCTTCGCGTTCCTAGGAAACTATGCAGTTTTTATTTTTTTTACGTGTTATTTCTTACATTAGTACCCCAGGTCATCTTAGGTTTCATTACATACATTCGAGAAGAACTACTGAATATAAGATCAGCATCAACTCACCATCAGTACGACCAAGAATATGATTTTCGCGACGCGGATCCTGTGTTCTGCCTTTCAACCAGGACAACGGAATGGATCCCAGCCGGCGACCCCCCAAAAAAACGACTCCGTAAAAGAGGGAAACGAGGCGGTCTTCTGGTCAGACTCCGGAGACGGGCACATCGTGCACCACTCCCTAGCATTCTTCTCGCCAATGTCCAGTCTCTTGACAACAAGGTTGATGAAATCCGAGCAAGGGTAGCATTCCAGAGGGACATCAGAGACTGTAACGTTCTTTGCTTCACGGAAACATGGCTCACTGGAGAGACGCTATCGGAGGCGGTGCAGCCAGCGGGTTTCTCCACGCATCGCGCCGACAGAAACAAACATCTTTCTGGTAAGAAGAGGGGCGGGGGCGTATGCCTTATGGCTAACGAGACATGGTGTGATGAAAGAAACATACAGGAACTCAAATCCTTCTGTTCACCTGATTTAGAATTCCTCACAATCAAATGTCGACCGCATTATCTACCAAGAGAATTCTCTTCGATTATAATCACAGCCGTATATATTCCCCCCCAAGCAGGCACATCGATGGCTCTGAACGAACTTTATTTGACTCTTTGCAAACTGGAATCCATACATCCTGAGGCTGCATTCATTGTAGCTGGGGATTTTAACAAGGCTAATCTGAAAACAAGACTCCCTAAATTGTATCAGCATATCGATTGCACAACCAGGGCTGGAAAAACCTTGGATCATTGTTACTCTAACTTCCGCGACACATATAAGGCCCTGCCCCGCCCTCCTTTCAGAAAAGCTGACCACGACTCCATTTTGTTGATCCCTGCCTACAGACAGAAACTAAAAAAAAGAAGCTCCCACGCTGAGGTCTGTCCAACGCTGGTCCGACCAAGCTGATTCCACACTCCAAGACTGCTTCCATCACGTGGACTGGGATATGTTTCGTATTGCGTCAGATAACAACATTGACGAATACGCTGATTTGGTGTGCGAGTTCATTAGAACGTGCGTTGAAGATGTCGTTCCCATAGCAACGATTAAAACATTCCCAAACCAGAAACCGTGGATTGATGGCAGCATTCGCGTGAAACTGAAAGCGCGAACCACTGCTTTTAATCAGGGCAAGGTGACTGGTAACATGACCGAATACAAACAGTGCAGCTATTCCCTCCGCAAGGCTATCAAACAAGCTAAGCGTCAGTATAGAGACAAAGTAGAATCTCAATTCAACGGCTCAGACACAAGAGGTATGTGGCAGGGTCTACAGTCAATCACGGACTACAAGAAGAAAACCAGCCCAGTCACGGACCAGGATGTCTTGCTCCCAGGCAGACTAAATAACTTTTTTGCCCGCTTTGAGGACAATACAGTGCCACTGACACGGCCTGCAACGAAAACATGCGGACTATCCTTCACTGCAGCCGAGGTGAGTAAAACATTTAAACGTGTTAACCCTCGCAAGGCTGCAGGCCCAGACGGCATCCCCAGCCGCGCCCTCAGAGCATGCGCAGACCAGCTGGCTGGTGTGTTTACGGACATATTCAATCAATCCCTATACCAGTCTACTGTTCCCACATGCTTCAAGAGGGCCACCATTGTTCCTGTTCCCAAGAAAGCTAAGGTAACTGAGCTAAACGACTACCGCCCTGTAGCACTCACTTCCATCATCATGAAGTGCTTTGAGAGACTAGTCAAGGATCATATCACCTCCACCCTACCTGACACCCTAGACCCACTCCAATTTGCTTACCGCCCAAATAGGTCCACAGACGATGCAATCTCAACCACACTGCACACTGCCCTAACCCATCTGGACAAGAGGAATACCTATGTGAGAATGCTGTTCATCGACTACAGCTCGGCATTCAACACCATAGTACCCTCCAAGCTCGTCATCAAGCTTGAGACCCTGGGTCTCGACCCCGCCCTCTGCAACTGGGTACTGGACTTCCTGACGGGCCGCCCCCAGGTGGTGAGGGTAGGCAACAACATCTCCACCCCGCTGATCCTCAACACTGGGACCCCACAAGGGTGCGTTCTGAGCCCTCTCCTGTACTCCCTGTTCACCCACGACTGCGTGGCCACGCACGCCTCCAACTCAATCATCAAGTTTGCGGATGACACAACAGTGGTAGGCCTGATTACCAACAATGACGAGACGGCCTAC
The DNA here is from genome assembly GCF_034236695.1 of Oncorhynchus nerka. Lineage (NCBI taxonomy): Eukaryota > Metazoa > Chordata > Actinopteri > Salmoniformes > Salmonidae > Oncorhynchus > Oncorhynchus nerka. Next base: position 73,175,709 of record NC_088423.1, read on the forward strand.
AGGGAGGAGGTGAGGGCCCTCGGAGTGTGGTGTCAGGAAAATAACCTCACACTCAACGTCAACAAAACTAAGGAGATAATTGTGGACTTCAGGAAACAGCAGAGGGAACACCCCCCTATCCACATCGATGGAACAGTAGCCATCAGACTGTTAAACACCCACCACTAACATTGAGTGGCTGCTGCCAACACACTGACACAACTCCAGCCACTTTAATAATGGGAATTGATGGGAAATTATGTCAAATATATCACTAGCCACTTTAAACAATGCTACCTAATATAATGTTTACATACCCTACATTATTCATCTCATATGTATATGTATATACTGTACTCTATATCATCTACTGCATCTTTATGTAATACATGTATCACTAGCCACTTTAACTATGCCACTTTGTTTACATACTCATCTCATATGTATATACTGCACTCAATACCATCTACTGTATCTTGCCTATGCCGCTCTGTACCATCACTCATTCATATATCTTTATGTACATATTCTTTATCCCCTTACACTTGTGTCTATAAGGTAGTAGTTTTGGAATTGTTAGCTAGATTACTTGTTGGTTATTACTGCATTGTCGGAACTAGAAGCACAAGCATTTCGCTACACACGCATTAACATCTGCTAACCATGTGTATGTGACAAATAAAATTTGATTTGATTTTATTTGAGCATATGTGGGAACTCCTTCTAGACTGTTAGAAAAGCATTCCTCATGAAACTGGTTGAGAGAATGCCAAGAGTATGCAAAGCTGTCATCTTTTTTCATTACTGCATGATTCCATATGTGTTATTTCCTAGTTTTGATGTCTTCACTATTATTCTAGAATACAGAATAATAAAGAAAATACCTTGAATGTGTAGGTGTGTCCAAACCTTTGACTGGTACTGTATACATACATACTCTACATATGTACTCTATACACACACACACTAACTCTCATACTCAAACTCTCATTAAATCACTTTCAACACACTCAGCAAACAATGGTCACCAAACCTACTTCAACTGTCAAGAGGAAGGTTGCAACAGATTTTTTGCTGCAAAAAAAATAGAAAAGTGATCAAAAGACAGCAACGATGTTTCATGTTTCTGGATGTCCTTTGTAGGACATTTCCCCTTCTTTCTCTTCTTCTTTGACGCACAGCCATCAACGTGACTCACGGAATAAATCCTGTCTTGCGAAATTAAGCAGTGATTACCAAGTGCCATCTGAGAGCCAGGTTGAAAGTCAATAGCTCTTCCTAGCCTCTGTCCTTAATGGTACATATAGGCCTTGTCTATGCCAAACTGAAGGAAAAGAGCAAACACCGCCAAAAATATTTTGAATAGAACTCACCCAAGGTGAATGAAGAAGCTCAAAGCCAACAGACTTGAAAGGAGTGAGAAATGAGTGGAGGACTTATTTAAACTGACACCTGAAGCAGCGGTAGTAACCCTCAACACCCTTCCTCCTCACCTAGGAGGGCGAATAGGCTCTGTGCTTCTACTCAACAGAAAAGGCTTAACAAAAATCACACTGCTACTAGTCTATTTATATTTTATCATCTGAACCAATTGTTCAAATTGCATCAGATTGTTAAACGTTTCCTCTCCATTCTACAGTAAGAGATGAAACTCAGCAGGAAATAAGATCCAAGTCTGGTACTCATATAGTCATCCCAATGAACCAGCATAGGGCTCTCAGGAAATACAACTCAATGAGTCCTGTCGTGCTCTCAATGCAGGAGCAGATACAAGTATAACTATCGTTCACCATTGGTCTGGCAACTCTGAAAAATGAAACAACATTACAGGGCCAGGAGAATTCTCCATGTACCGCTGTTAAATGAACATATTGAAGATATAGAACCACTCATATGTACATTAAGAACACCTTCCAACTATTGAGTTGCACCACCTCCTTTTGCCCTCAGAACAGCCTCAATTTGTCGGGGCATGGACTCTACAAAGTGTCAAAAGCTTCCACAGGTATGCTGGCATTGTTGACTCCAAATGGTTCCCACAGTTGTGTCAAGTTGGCTGGATGTCCTTTGGGTGGTAGACCATTCTGGATACACACAGGAAACTGTTGAGTGTGAAAAACCCAGCAGAGTTGCAGTTCTTGGCACCTACTACCATACCCTGTTCAAAGGCACTTAAATATTTTGTCTTGCCCATTCACCCTTTGAATGGCACATTATTGAACCAGTCTCCTCCCCTTCATCTACACTGATTTTAGTGGATTTAACAAATGACATCAATAAGGGATCATGGTGTTAACCGGGATTCATCTGGTCAGTCTATGTCATGGAAAGAGCATGTGTTCTTAATGTTTTGTACTCTCAGTGTATATACACATATGCAGAGATGTGGACCACAAGCTGACCCAGAATGCATGGTGACACTACAGGGAAATCTCAGGGCTACAGTGCCTTCAGAAAGTATTCATACACCTGGACTTATTCCACATTTTGTTGTGTTACAGCCTGAATTCAACATTTCTTACATTTATATTTTGTCTCACCCATATACACACAATACCCCATAAATGACAATGTGAAAACGTGTTTTTTGGAGATTTTTGCAAATGTATTGAAAATTAAATAAATAAATATCTAATTTACATGAGAATTCACACCCCTGAGGCAATACTTTGTAGAAGCACCTTTGGCGGCAATTACAGCTTTATGAGTCGTCTTGGGTATGTCTCAATCAGCTTTCCACATCTGGATTTGGGCATTTCTCCCATTCTTCCTTGCAGATTTTCTCAAGTGCTGTTATATTAGATGGGGAGTGGCGGGGAACAGCAATCTTCAAGTCTTTTCACAGATTATCAAGGTTATTCAAGTCTGGGCTTCAGCTGGGCCACTCAAGTTCTTTCACATTCTTGTTCTGAAGTCATTTCAGCGTTGCTCTGGCTGTATGTTTGGGGTCATTGTCATGTTGGAACGTAAATCTTCATCAGTCTAAGGTCATTTTCACTCTGAAGCAGGTTCTCATCAAGGATTTGCCTGTATTTGCCTCCATTCATTGTTCCCTCTATCATTACCAGTCTCACAGTCCCTGCCACCACCATGCTTCAAGGTAGGGATGATGTTAAACGGTTGATGAGCTGTGTTCTCCAGACATAGCGCTATTGCATTCAGGCCAAAGAGTAAAATGTTTGTCTCATCAGACCACAGAATCTTTTGCCTTTATGATCTCAGAGTCTTTTACATCCCTTTTTGCAAACTCCAGGTGTTCTGTCATTTTTCTCAGGAGTGGCTTCCGTCTGGCCACTGTCCCATAAAGCCGAGATTGGTGAAGTGCTGTAGAGACTGAGGCAGGTTCTCCCATCTCAGCCAAGAAACTCTGTAGTTCTGTCAGAGTGGTCATTGGGTTCTTGGTCACCTCCCTGACCAAGGTTGGTCGGGCAGCCAGCTCTGGGTAGTTCCATATTTAGTCAATTTCCCAATGATGGAGACCACTGTGCTCTTCGAAACTTTCAACACTCTAGAAATGATTTTATACCCTTCCCTTGATACACTGAATGTACAAAACATTAGGAACACCAGCCCTTTCCATGACATAGACCGACCAGGTGAATCCAGGTGAAAGCTATGATCCCTTATTGATGTCACTTGTTAATTCCACGTCAATCAGTGTAGATGAAGGGGAGGAGACAGGTTACAAAATGATTTTTAAGCCTCGAGGCAATCTTTCTAAATCATGTCCAAACAACTAAATTACTTTCTGCCAGATCTTTTTTCTGATTTAGTTTTATATTAAAGCAGAAAGATTTTCCCATCCCAATAATACAATTTAATCTGCTTAATTATGAGACTATATTTCAAGTGATACATACTATATGACCCAAAGCCAAAACAGGTGTGTTTTGCCTTGCCAACAGTTACTGTTTGTGTCTTGAATATCAACAAAAGCCTAAACCAATTTCTCTTTGTGATCATAATCTGTTTGACCAGTAAATACAACACCCGCTGAAGAGGCAGGATTCCCTATCTGCATGCATATTTCTATTTAATCTAAAGCTGGATTAGTGCTTATTAAATATTGCCTCAAACAACTACACACAGTCAGCGTTATGCAACACCCTCCACTCCTCCCTCAGAGAAACACTGGTATACAGGACACATCCTCAGCCAGGAGAGAGACAGGGCAAGGGGGGCTGGACATAGGCCATAATCATCCTTTACCTTAGAGCTTCTAGAACTTGTTCTAGGGTTCCTTACATGGAATATAGAGTGAACAGAAGAATATGGGTGAAAAGGGAGCAGAGATATAAGTATTTAATAAATCTAGAACTTCAGTGGGAGTTGTAAATACTAAGAATATTGCATTTGTAACACTGGATGGGATTGAGTCGTTCCATTATAATACTCACTCCATCCTTTCCCACTTTGTCTGCCGCTTACCATTATTTACTGTTTACTGGATTTTGTCAAGGAGCAGCATTTGCATACATACAAACATGGAAACACAATGAGCAGCATGTCCGTGTTGCTCACCACCTCGTCATCTACACAGTCAGTGACTGAGTCAGAGGGATCTACATGGCCTTCTGAGTGAGACAGTGAGCTGATACTGCACTATTGTATGTATGGATAGTGTAGCGTGCTGAGGAGGATGTGTCGTCGTGCAGTAAGAGGATTGGAGAGTGGGGGGGGCGGGGGGCAGACCGCCTGACCCGCTCTGACACAGGCACTGCGTTAGCCCCAAGAGAGGTTGCTGGTGCCATCACTGGGAGCTCACACGACACCCTGCCCTTCTCCTCATCCTAATCCACATTCCTCACCCTCCAACCCACAGGCTTTACTCGTGAGGGACAGACAATAAGGCCATCACATGAGGCAAGAGGGAGTCATTCTGATCATCATCTATTTATGTAGATTCATATCTGATTCCTGAAAGACATTGGGTACTCCTGTTCCCATACATGTAGCTACATACGAATAGCTTCATTGAATTTATATTTACAACACAGTTTACTACTCATTTGTTATTCTACTATTCCCAAGCTGTACAAAGACAAAGCCCCAATGAACCAAAGATGACCTCTAGAATGAGCCTCCATTATTCAAGTCATGCAGCATATTCTGCTGGTAACTGTCATTAAAATATAATGTCAAATAAACAGTCATTGCCAGCCATCTGTTGGGCACTAACAACTGTAACATGTTCATTATCATACACAATAGCTGACCTCAAATAACCCCAAGCTGCTTTCAACATGTCATACTTCTCTTTGGTTGAATGATGGAGTCAGGTCTGAGCCAACCGTCTCCTCTGTTCCATTTACAAACCATGAAATAAAATACAAAGACAAAAACATGCACACACACACACACACAATACAATCAGGACAATGGCTCGCTGGCTTTTCTTCGACTAAGTACGTCTTAGGAGGTAAGATTTCTTATCTAAACTAAAGCTGATTTAGATGTTGCTCAAAAGCATTGCGAATGAGGTTTCCTGGTCATTGTGAGTCAGGTCTGTCGAAGCCAAGGACTGTATGGGTCTGAACACACACAAAGCATTGAGTAAGGAAGGCCATTGTCCCTTTCCACCTGCAGAGCTATCAGTAAAGCAAGGCACACTTAAATAATATAAACACTCAAATCAGAACAATATCCATTCGTATACAATGCCAAATACAATACCAAAAATAGGGCTTGGTAAATGTGGCAGTGAGTCATTGAACCTATGCTTCCAATCGTTCAAAACATGTTATCTTCTTTTAAATGTCTTGAGTAACCACATACACTGAGGTATCTAAACAAAGGGTCTACATCATCCAAATATGTGTCGAAGGAAACTGCAGACCATTGAGATTTGGATTAAGATAATCCATTTAGATGACCATGGCTCGGTTGTAAAACTCCAATGGTGAGATCAAACAAAAATGGGTCACGTAGTACTGTACAACCAGAGGGTTCCCTTGTAAATGCTGCGTGTATAGTTGTAATGCATAATTGTATAATGTCCCTGCATGCGTGTTCCACCTCTTTCATTGGTGAGGAATAACCTTTCAGGCTTGATTTAATAATGTCGCCCCAAAGTAGGTAATTCCATGTAAATCCCAGATATTACTGCTGAAATTCAATTGTATTGAAGACCAGGCTCATCTTCCAATCCCAGCCTCTGATAAGCACAGGCTATTTAGGCCCACAATCAGATTGTCTAATGCCCTGACACATCATTGCAGCAGATCATTTCCATATTGTGCCACTTATAAGCATAATTACAGCCAGAGCCGGAGAACAGAGAGGAGCCCACCCTCCCAGACGCATCCTGTGATCAATCGCCACAAAGATAACATTTCATTTTCAGTCGTCTCCTGCACCAGCACCCATCCGTAAACTATCCACCTTGCATGGCAACCAGTCTCCAGGGCAATCTTACAATGAGCCGGGGATTCAGTTGCCCATTAAACTGTCATGTGCTAACACATCACAATGACTCCAGGAGAAAGGCCAGTGTAATATATAGCTTTTAATTGTTAGAATGTATCTGTCACATCAGGGGGGAATAAATAACCTTTAGACATTCTAACCCACCATTTAGGTTTGATAAATCTATAATATGGTTTTATGATGGGGATTTCTTTAACCAGTGATCATCATTCTTATCTGTTCATACTCAACAGTGATTATATACTGGGATGGCAAAGGACCAGCACAGTAAATTCAATCTCCTAAATCTCCAAAAGCCTCCCAATCTGAATGGAGTCACTACTGGCTTCAAAATAAAGGCTTTTATTTGGAAGGGAATTATCATACTGCTGCTGGTAGCAGACAAATGGAGGTGGTGGTGCAACATCAGAGCAGCACAATCAGGCTACGCATGATTTAACAAACCCAAACGCTAAGTCTGCATAAACCATCACAGATCACCTGCCATTCAAGCATCTATTAGAAATCCTGAATGATATCCCACAATGGTGATGGTGGACTGTTTTTGTATGAAATGGTCTCTGGCACATCTGCTTGGTTAACCCCCCTTCCTTAGACACCACCTCCCCTGCTACTGGAAGTTGCCGGTGGCTTTTCTGATAGCTAGAAGACAGTCTTTTGTGATGGAAAACTGTACTGATGGTGTGACTTCCACCCTGGGGGAGGGTCAACTTCTGAAGACGGTCACCACAGGACGAGGAGAGAGAGGGTGAAGTAAGGCGAGAGAGGAGAGGAGAGGAGAGGAGAGGAGAGGAGAGGAGAGGAGAGAAAGTGGAAAAACACTGCTTGACCTAGCACGGCTGTGAGGGCTGCCACTTCCAGAAGCGTGACATGCCTTGTCCACACAGGGCTAAAGGGCGTTTTTAAAATAAAATAAAATGGATCTCTGAGACCTGTGGGCATGTGAGGGGTGAGACCTACTTACCCATTATGCTGGAGTTCATAAAAGGTGTCTGGGACAATCCTTCATGGGACACTAATCGACTGTCACTCATGTGATCACCATAATGAGGGCTGTCTGCCAAACCCTGGGGGGAGAGATCAGAGTATTAAACACATTATTAGGCTGCTTGGCTAATTGAGTGGTATGACAGTACACTAATTACTGAGGAAGGAGAGCACAATTGGTCAACTGTCCCTTGAAACTGTACTTTTTTCCCCTTTCCGTCATTAAAAATGACTTTTTTCATCTCTGACTGATTGTAAAAGCAGGAAAACAGAACCCTGATGAGCCTGTCAACGCATATGCCACGTTTCAGGATTAGAAAATACAAGGTTAATGATGCACATGTAATTCTGTGGATCTGAAGAGGCAATGGGCTTTTTGAGAGAAGACATGTTGACATGCTAATTGTACACACATTACATGGATCAGAACATGCATGATGCACAAACAAGCACATTCACATATGGATGAAAAACTATTAGGAAAAGCCCTTAGTCCAAAATGGATACATAACAGCATCAGTGACTTGTGTCAATTCTAAGGCGTAGTTGCAGAGATTCATCTTCCAGTGTCCTACAAGAGTCTGTCGTGAACCAGTCCAAGAGATCCTAGCAAACCTCTCATAAAATGCGATACCCATTTCCAAGATCAGTTTTAAAATGTTTCCCCCATAACCCTTCTAGGTGGTGTATTTGTTTAGCCAAAGACAGCAAGTCTCAAAGCGTTGCCAAGCAACACTAACACTAAACGCGACACATGCGGCTTTGTATTTTTAAGGATTTTTTTGGTCTATGAATGAAAACAAATCTTACTCACTTACGATAATTAAAAACCTCTATATACTGTGACAATAATGATTTTAATGTAAAACATTTAATAACAGGGTATTATATTCTATGACGGGGAAAACTGCCGCCCTCCATCCTACCACGGTACCTGCAGCTTAAAAAAATTGCCTTTTTCTCCCGCGGCCTTTCATGACAGTTATCAGCTTCAGGAGCTTAGGTCTAAATATCGGTCACAGTATGGTCTTTGAAAACTCAGGGTCCCCTGCAATAAAAGATACTCTGTAGCAGTGCTAATCCCAGGCCCTGTGAAAATCCTCCTGCGCTCCAGTCAAATGCGTCCTTCCAAACTACATTAACTCCCACCGGAGGGACCGAGCAGCACTGGACGAGAATTTCTATAGCGCTTTTTTCCCCCAACTCGTACCCTCTGCATTCAACACACAGTAAAAAAGTAAATCTTATTATCCATCTTTTTTTGTGAGCGGACGGTGATGGAGTAATTTCAAAGGCAGTGGAGTGTTGTGCTGTGTCGAGGGAATCCACAGAGATTCCCCATTGTGTTCCTGCCAGGCCGCGCTCCCCGTTAATCACGCCATGAACGGACTCACTAATAACACCACCCCTGTGAAAGGCTCCGAAACACACACACACACACACACACACACACACACACACAGGCAACAACAACCCATTCAAACCTCTCCTGCACTACAAATCAAATCCCCCAGGTGTGTTTCAACTGCCATTTAACCAAATAAAACAAAGAGTAGTAAGTAATGGACGACTTAATCTGGACATCTCAGTCCTCCATTTCCTCCTGGTCTTTTCTTCCCTGGTGGAGACAGCTGCCACAGAGCTGGAAAAGGCCAGCGAGGAGGGGCAGGTAGGGAGGACCAGAGAGAAGAAAGGCAGAGGGGATAATGGTCAGGGTGAGATCACACTACCTAGCCCACCCTGTGTCTGCTCCTCTGGGACCATTAGATCATCAATCACAGAACCCTCATCATTTACAAACACTGCTCGGCTACGTCGGCCCAGACACTAACACATGCTGTCACTGCGACCAACGGGGCCAGTTACCGCCGGCTACATAACTGTCAAATCACTACTTAAGCATGCAGGCCACAGCTCCTGCCTTGCCCCTATCCCTCGCCACAGAGTTTAAAAAGTCATCTCTTAGATGGTGTGTGCTGTCCCAGGTGAATGTGTGGCTGCACCACGGCGGCTTGGGGAGGCATGATACGGGCGTGATGGACGTGTACGGGGTGAGTGTCGCGGCAGGGCTGGGGCGTGCGGTGGCGTTGGGCACAACCCCGTCTGTCAGACGGCCGGCCTGCAGCCACAACTGCCCATGATACGTTGGCTGGCTGGAAGCCAAGGTCAGGACGGAGGGCTGGAGTCTGTTCACAGTCCACTAATCATACACTGTTAGCTTGAAGCACCCAAGCAGGCCCCGCTCGGACAGACACACTGCACTGAACTCTTTGAATAACAGAAACGCGCTTTTCCGAAAAGTGTTTCTTCTGGGAAACCTTTCTTAGTATTGTCGCTGGACACAATTTATGAAACATTACAATGAGAATGATGAAAATACGATTTTTGAGACAAAAGCTGAACCGTAGATAAGTGCTTGTCTACTGTTTAATGGATTTAAAGGGTTCTGTTCCTAGACTCCTCCCTGTCTTCCGGCTGGGCCTCAGCTCTACGGCTAGAAACACACTGATAAACCTAATAATCCCATTATTTCCAAATCTCAGATGAAGATCTAAACCACATCTCAAAATCAGAGGACACTCTTCCTCTTATTTGGGAATAAGCACCATTGTGCTATAAATACCACTGGATAACAACCAAGTAGTACCAAGTAGTACCAAGTAGTATCTGTGCATGTGTGCTGCTGCAGGCTATTTATCTGTGCAATCAGCACATTGCTAGTGAACATTGTAACTGCATTTTAGGTACACTGCTTCAACGTGAATATGGCGCAGGAGTGTGGGCCAGCAGAGGCACAAAGTCATAGCACACCATGGTCTGTACGGACAGACAGAGTGATGAATGGACAGATGTACTAGTGCAGGCAGAGATCAAATGTGCCTGGGGATTAAAGAGATTGGCTCCATTCTCTTTGGTCAAAGTCATCCAGATGAACCTTTGACAGGCTGGACACCAGGCAGTGTATAGTAGGTATGTTGTGTCCATACTCACTCTCAATTATGTTTACAAAATATCCCAAATAGCATGCGCTGACAATAAAAGAAATGGTTTGGTATAAGGTGTAAATTAAGAGGACCCTGCAATTTGCTGTGCAGAGAAACTAGAATAAATCCCATCCCATATAATGAGAATGGTTATTTCAGAGCAAGTCTTCTTCTCTGGCCTACATGAGTAATCATGTTGACAAAACACCTGTAAAACCTGGACAAACAACCCCGTCTCTCTGGCTCTCTGGTATATGTGTGTGCATCCATGCGTATCTGTGTGCATGTATGCGTGAATGTATGTGGAAGTTTGTGTGTGTGTTTTGTGTTGTCGCATGTTTGTGTGCATATGTGCAGTATGGAGGCACAAACAGCTGTCTGCTTACTGATGCCCGCCCCTTACAATGTCAGAAACACTGATTTATATGCACCTAAAGCAAAGATATCTCAAACGTCTCCATCTTATAATTCAGATCAGGCAGCCGATGGAACCATAGCCTGTAGAGGTTCATTCGGGAAGGGCATTGGAAAATAAACAAGGTAATGCGGGCTGAGCAGATCTGACATTTAACTGATTTCTGATGGAAAGTGACAGGAGATTGACGTTAAATTAAATTCATACAGGGCACCCAGAACCACCATGGTGTAGGAGACAAACAACAAATACAGAGACACAGAATATACATTCACACTTTGAACAGAAATGCCATACAAACCAGTTCGTGTCATGCATCATTCTATGTTTTTATCTCTTTGCATGATTGCATGATGAATTCAACGCAACTGATCATGTCTCTGAAATAACATTTGAATTACTGCCAAAATATTTCATATGAGTCTGGAAATCTAATGGAAAGAATGAATTAATCACTCGTTGCTGGTACTGAAATCATTTCGAAGGAATATTCATGACCTAATATAAACATTAGTCACAGTTAGAATTTCAATCAACCAAAACGAACAATATTTCCATTGATGTCCACTACCATAAATATAGTTTGCACTTTAAATCCTAATATTGGCACAGATCTACAAATGGTGGAGTAATTTCCCCCAATTCAGAAATTCCACAATATAGCCATAATGTTCCAAAGCACACAACATTAATCAGCTTCCCCTGACAAATGCTTCATATTTCAGTTTAGCGCAAATAATCCAACGCAAATGACAAAATATTTAAACCCATCACTAAAGAGGATATTGGTGCCATGCAATTAGGTCATTCTGGAAAATAAAATTATGCCAATTACAGGTCACACAACATGACTGGTGCTCTCTCCCTCCCTGCCTCTGCAGTGAGCTGTGAACGTAATGTAACACGTTGATGTAATGAGTGTTAAATGATGCGGTGCAGAAAGGCCAGGCAGAGGGAGACAGAGGGGTGAGGTGAGGGAGACAGAGGGGTGAGGTGAGGGAGACAGAGGGGTGAGGTGAGGGAGACAGAGGGGAGTGAGTGGGCCAGGGTTCTTACCCTGGAGGACTCGTAGGAGGGACTGGACGACTGGCCACCTGGGGCCCAGGAGGACGATGCCTGGCTCGGCCTCTCATCCATACCTGTCAGAAGAAGAGATGCACAACTCCATCAGCACCGTGTCCTCAGACTCCTCACCAACACACACACACACATACACACAGACACACACAGACAGACATCTAACAGTTAAACAGAGCTGGAGTGACAGGTTACACACATAAACAAACACAGAAAGAGAGGGGCCATACAGTACAGGACAGGAACCAGTGTATCCCTAGAGGAACTGAATTAGACATACACACTATTCAAAATGTGATTTAACAAATGAATTGCAAAGTTGCATTGCTATCCAAAGTGATTGTTTTTCACATTTCTTTATGATCTCTCCTGAATCAAAAGGCGAAGGCTGCAGTTAATCAAACAGGGCAGAGATATTTCACACGTCTAATGTCTCATAGCAACGGCCTCTCAGTTCTCCAGGGGCCTGGTTTAACAAAAGACATAACAGTGCATCTACAGTCATGTCTGTCCCTGGGCGAGCGAGCATGCTGCCATTTCTCTTGGCAGGAGGACAGACAACAGAGCAGAGTAGAAGAAAGTGACTAATCTGTTATACCTCTATTCAAAGGCTGTGCTGCCTTACGAGTGCCAGGCACATTTTCACGGCGTTATTTATTTTGGTTTACATAAATCACGGACAAAAAAATGTGCACTCCTTAGCATGTGTGCATGCTCAAAATGTGCTTCAGAGCACTAGAGCTGTATGATTTGGCAGTGATGTATAGTCCAGTCCTGTCAAAACAGCTGAGCACTGAAACTTCCTAAAACTCATTTTAAAAAAGTCCATGTTTCCAAAGACAGCAAAATAAAATAATAGATAAACAAATAAATCAATAAAGTTGACACAATTGCATGAATTCAACATCTGCTATGTGATGAACAAATATAATATCTGACCTTCGAAATTACATTTATGGGGCCTGCTCAGTAAAGAGATACGATTCTGAGATTCTTCACGCTGTTTGAGCCAATATTGTTTTGTAGGTAACAGCATTCCACTCCCGGCCCCATGTAAGCTACATAATTGCAGGAGGGGGAGTAAACATCAACATTTTGCAAGTTATTGATTGTTCCCTTTGTCATTTCACCCTGCTTCAGAAAACTGCAATAGCATTCATTTGATTTCGCCCTCAAATATAACAGATCAGATTTAAAGGAATTGTATATACAATGAATCAAACCTTTAAACCATAACACAGACTCTCAGAGGGCCTGTAATCCAATTTAATTTGTTGAACATTTCAAAATATTAGTCTTCGGTTGCCTGAACGTGCCACTTGACCGCATGGCTGGGCACACACTAAACACCAGCTATCTGCATTTGCATGAGTAGAACAAACAGGCCTTTTAGCGAGGGGAGAAGTAGACTTTTCCACCGTGAAAAAGAACTAGGCCTACATCACACAATCACGATGTGCGGGCTAGACCCCGTGCCAAAGACAATGTAGAGGCCGGCCAATGTGAGGCTGGCAGAACTGCACAGAGTGCAGCAGTCAACTCAACTCAACTCATGGCACCTTCATTGGCATACTCTAGCAATACACAGTAATACACTTTTCAAAAGTGAAATAACATGTTAACACTACACATAATAATATAACTTTCCAAAAGGGGGAAATGCTGTACTCCACACTAGCTGTAGCACCTGGCTCTGACTGTTGTGCAACCTTTAGGGCACTAGTTGTCACCAGCTCCAGTCTCTAGTCTCTGTCCTGACTGCCAGCTCCTGCCTGGGGCTCCAGGGTCCTCTCTCTACACACGACTACAGATATAGCTACACCAACCAGGGACAACACAATATCACTATGCTTCACACTGATCGAGACAAACACAGAACGGTAAGAGTTGTCTTCAAATGAGGAGATCATTCTAAAAGAGTCATCCACGGAATAGCAACATGACACGTTTTCTTAAGCATTCTCTTCAAGGGGTTAACAAACTAATATAAATGCGTGAATGTGCTGGTTATATTATGAATGTAAACACCAGTGGTATTTGCGCAGATGTCGTTTTTGATTCTTCCGTGCTTATGCCGTTTCTTCAGGAATATCCATCGTTTTTGTTCTCTAGAGAAACATAAATATGGCTGCTATTGATAGGTGAAATGTTCGGGGAAATGACATGGGTTTTGTATCTACAGCACAGGGAAGTCCATCTCTGGGGAGTAAATTAGGCTTTTATTTTATATTTCTAATGTGGAATGCATTACTAATATCTCTGGAAGAAATATCTAAATGCACATCTGTGATGTCAATTCTAAGCTAACAGACAACAAGGTTTGAAAGAAAGTGGCCCAGGGACTCGGATCGGAACCATTTGGCTTGGAAGGAAGGAACCTTCTCTCTGTGGTTTCTAATGCTATGAGTCAGCCACTCCATTCAACCATCCACCAAATCACTGACAACCAACGTCATGAGACACTGCTACAGTAGCTGAGGTCACACACACACCAACAGTTAAGCAGATAAAAGAGAGAGGCATACTATTATTGTAGCCTGACAAATGTATTATAAGATCAATTCCACCTGTCTGTAATATCATCCGGGTTTCATCTGCTCTTAATACAGTCCATATTCACCTACCATTCATCACTTTCATCACGTTTGATGTGTAACAGGTTTTATGGAACAGGGTGCCCAAGTCCTGCTGCTGGGGCTTCAGAGGTTCAGAGGTATGGCACGCAGACCTGTCAGCCCCATCTGTGGCAGCTCTGCTCTGGAACAAACTCCATCATATATCCACTCCACAACCCAGCACACTGGTCACACACTTAACATGGAATCATACTGCACTGCATTGACAGCCACATTGTCAGCTGTGCATGAGTGTGTGGCAAAGACCCTCTTCTAATTATTTCAGAACCCTAGTTCTCAATTATAGAATTGAACAGGAAATAGACAAAGACATTATGCAGATATGAATGCTTCAGTTTGACTAAAGTGGGATTTTGCTCTCTGGCGTGCCCCCACTGCATAAACCTATGCCAAAGAATGTTCATTTACATGCAGTGTATGTCGAATAGAGGATTTAAATATGGATTTAACTTGGCACGGGCACTGCTCTGTGTAAAAATCTTTGTCTATCCTGTTTTCAAGTCTGGCAGTCATTAGATATCCTCAACATTTTCTTCAGTTTAATATTTAGGAAGAAATCAAAAGCAATTCTTTGTTCATTGATTAAAATAACATTTGAAGGGCACTCTGGACATAGGAGACTAACTCCTAGGAGAGGTCTTAGGTTGGCATACTTTTATGAAGCCCTTAGCAATAAAACAAAATACAAATAACTGATCACAGTCAGTCACAGTACTTGTGTTGTGCATTTCAAAATGCAGCCTGACACACAACCTGGTACTAATTTGCCTGTAGTCTCTATAGTCTTTGTAGTTGTTGTAGTCTCTGAAGTATTTGTAGTCTTTGTGGTCGTTGTAGTGTTTATAGTCTTTGTGGTCATTGTAGTCTTTGTCGTCATTGTCGTCTCTATAGTCTTTGTGGTCGTTGTAGTGTCTATAGTCTTTGTGGTCATTGTAGTCTCTGTAGTATTTGTAGTCATTGTAGTCTCTATAGTCTTTGTGGTCTTTGTAGTCTCTGTAGTCGTTGTCATCTCTGTAGTCATTGTAGTCATTGTAGTCTCTGTGGTTGTTGTAGTTATTGTAGTCTCTATAGTCTTTGTAGTCATTGTAGTCTCTATAGTCTTTGTAGTCTCTGTAGTCGTTGTCATCTCTGTAGTCTTTGTGGTCATTGTAGTCTCTGTGGTTGTTGTAGTTATTGTAGTCTCTATAGTCTTTGTAGTCGATGTAGTCTCTGTCGTCTTTGTGGTAGTTGTAGTCTATATAGTATCTGTAGTTGTTGTAGTCTCTGTAGTCATTGCAGTCTTTGTGGTTGTTGCAGTCATTGTAGTCTCTATAGTCTTTGTGGTCGTTGTCGTCTCTGTGGTCGTTGTCGTCTCTGTGGTCGTTGTCGTCTCTGTGGTCGTTGTCGTCTCTGTGGTCGTTGTCGTCTCTGTGGTCGTTGTCGTCTCTGTGGTCGTTGTCGTCTCTGTGGTCGTTGTCGTCTCTGTGGTCGTTGTCGTCTCTGTGGTCGTTGTCGTCTCTGTGGTCGTTGTCGTCTCTGTGGTCGTTGTAGTCGATGTAGTCGATGTAGTCGATGTAGTCTTTGTAGTCGATGTAGTCTCTGTCATCTTTGTGGTAGTTGTAGTCTATATAGTATCTGTAGTTCTTGTAGTCTCTGTAGTCATTGCGGTCTCTGTAGTCATTGTAGTCGCTGTAGTCTCCGTAGTCATTGTAGTCTCTGCGAGCCGATGTAGCCTAGGAACAGTCAGATCCAGAACCTTCTTTTCTATTCAGAATAGTCTAATAAAAACATCCTGTACCAGCTTTAAGTTCAACTAAAAGCATTTCTAGGGTCTATAATCTTTTCGGTTATACTGTCAGAGGTTACCGTTTCTTCAGAGGAAAACAATCTCCCAAAAATAAGGACAGGAAATGTCTTGCTGATCTACATGTATGCCTAGAACTAGCTGAACTACATATGTGCGATCAATTCCTCAATGCATACCAACACCTCTTTCTGCACTATTTAAAGAAATCAGTGGCAAATATATTTACGGTTACACAGGAGCTCGGAAGAGAAGCTTAGGAGCACCGTTAAAATCACACCCTTTCTCACAACATCCTAGGCACTGAACTCTTTTTTTTATGTGAGATTGTCACAACAGTAAAAATGTAAAAAGGGTAGCTAACATTCTTACATTTCATCTGCTACCTTATGACATAACTGCTACATAACTGTATGGAAACCCAACATCTTGAAGAACAAAATGTATACATCAAAGAAATTCCAACATTGTTTATTTACAGATTTATGGATAGAGACTGAATACAGACAAACAACTCATTGTAACTCTGCTTGAGCTAGTAAGAACATTTCATCCAAATAAGCCACGCTAAACATTGGAACTCTGTCACAGTGCAAAATACAAATAAAATCTTCAGCATCATTTAAATGAGGTAGCCTGAACAGCAAATGTTTAGTATGATGAATAACCTCACATGAAACCACATATTCCACAGCCACTGAGCAGTGCTGTTATGTTCTGAGTACTCTGTTTGAGTGAACAGAGGTGTTCAGTGTGGGGAACTGGAGCTTACATCACTGCCAACTGACTGTCAGGAACAAACACGTAATATCCTCCACGTCTCAAATCAAACACTTGAACACAACCTTGAATTGGAGGGCAAATATTTATCTTGGCAATGTCTGCTCTCCTCTGTAGTTTAATTGTTGAGCAGGTGTCCACATCCCCTCAGACATACAGTCAAAAGGGCACCGCACCGAGTGTTCAAACGGACCCTGTTTTCTGGCAAACACCACTGAAAAAAGAAATGCATTTGTTACTTCACACAACTGTGAACGACCACTGCTTAAAAACAACAAGCACACCAGACGCGACATCACAAAGCGATGTCCAAGTCATTCGGCAGAACTGAAAACACAGTTTTTCTTTGCCAAATTGCTAGGAAACCAAACATTCAGACCAAGCGGGCATCGCTTGTGGAATCACTGCGGGCTGCAATCGATACGGACCTACAGGGAAGCAACATCGTAAATGATGGCAAACAGTTGTGGCTGCCGATGCATTACCATGTCTTTACCAGTTGTGCTCTGCCTCCTCAGAGAGGAAATACGTCCTTTAAATAGTCTAGGAGTGAAACATCAATACAGAAAACGTAAAACAAGCTAGCCTCATACTTCACCTTACATGACTGAATTTACATTGGGGTTAATATAATAAACTAAACATTCTCAGAATCTTAAATAATGATCACTACACTCAACTGATATTTGTCAAAAAGCAATGAAGACATCAGGTATAGTGATAGGTTTTTGATTCATTGTTAAAATAAGTAAACACAGTGATTATTTCACATACGGTAGTAACCATCATAAAAATCAGACAACAAAAAAAGTTTACCGTTTACTATCTTCACCTCCTCACCATTAATATTTCTAATAGACTAAAACTACTACAACTGCCAAGGCTCTGAAGAGCTCACCAGCCTGTTCATTGAATTAAGTCCAATTTGTGCAATGTACAATGTGACTTCCCCATACACATGTAGCAATGAGAGGTTTGTCAGAGCTAGTGCCGTAGTGTCTTCATTAGACAGACTCTCTCTCTGCACTGAGATCCAGTCATCCACAAAGCGCTGTCACAGACAGAGGCCTTGACAAGCAAATGACAAGACGCTTCCCCTTTGGGATCCCCTCCAACTCCGAGCAAACAGTCGTAAGGCAGGCAGCAGGCAGGTTAATAAGACATGCTGTAGCGATAGATAGATATACATTTGAATTTGTCACGGTATCTTTAATGAAATGCATCAAACAAGAGTGCCTGCAACCGAACAACCAAGTCTGCCACGGTGCACAGCTTGAGCTGATTTGACTGTATGCAAAGAAGGGAGCTATTTTCGGTTGTTCACTTCCAATCTAACAGCTACTCTCTCGTGTCACATGGAGACCGGCTCGGCTCGCTGCGAGGGACAACCCCTCACTGGGGCCGTGTGTGTGTTGGAGTACCCTAAACTGTTCACAACTCACAAGGAAGTAGACAACAACAACATTTTGTTTAATAAAAAAACATTTAAATGGGATATCGACTAGGTTTGCGCAGTATCCACATTTTCATACCATCATACCATTTCTGTACCATACCGGGGTATACAGTATATTCGAATGTGCACAGGGATCTTGATCTAGGATGGGCTTGAATGTCCAAGATACTGGATCTTGACATCTAGCCACTTAGTTAGCAAGTTAACAAACCAAATGCATAGGTGGAGCCCTGAGCTGGATTTAAATGATTTGACCCGTTAGATTTCTTATAGTTCAATTTAACTTATAATTAGTAATAAGCAGTGGGGTAGCACGCACTTCGTCAGCCCCAGTGACCCCCCCCCCCAAAAAAAGTATATATATATATTTTTTTAACAGTATTGAAAATCATACCGTCTGTATTTCGAAATACCCCAGTATACGGTATATCACCCAAGCCTAATATTGACATAGCCAAATGTCATCAAATAAACTATAATTAGTATCAGTTTCATAATTTGTTTTATACTTAGTGATTTGAATTTGTAGAAATATCTCTAGGTAGGCAGAGGTATGGAGCCGGCGAAGCTGCAGTATTTGCCCAATGTCCCCCTGATGAGCACACACAACCCACAACCGATGGCCTCTTCAAATTCATGTCATTAAAAGGCACGAAGGAGAAACCACAATCTCCCTCTGTTCAAGCTGCAGAGGTGTATATGTTTGTTTTGCTATCTCTGTTTCTCTGGCACACTTCGGAGGGGCCTTGAAGGGTCCTGGCATTGCGGTTCTGCTGCATTTGTCTGGGTATGCCCAGTTCAGACGCATTAATCCAAACTCTCATTCCCTGCAATTTCCACACTTCCTTCCTGTGCTGCTGCCTGCGCCCCTCGCCATATGTTCACAGTGGCTTACGGAGGAAAGGTGCTTTTTCCTCTAGAGGAGCTGGAGCACGCAGGCTAAAGAGATGAGGAATTTATCTCTGCTATAACATAAACTGCCAGAGTGCAGTAGTTATGCAGAATAAATTAGTTTCTTATTTAACATAAATCAATTTCCCTTAGGTTTTTAGTTAATAACGTGTATCTAAAATGTTTACGAACACCAAATCCACTCATATTTCATTCAAAAGGCAAAAGGCCTTGAACTGGTTGAGAAACAGTTTAACGAGGCACAGTGGAAGACTAAATGAGCTACAGTTGAAGTCGAAAGCTTACATACACCTTAGCCATATACATTTAAACTAAGTATTTCACCATTCCTGGCATTTAATCCTAGTAAAACTTCCCTGTCGTAGGTCAGTTAGGATGACCACTTTATTTTAAGAATGTGAAATGTCAGAATAACAGTAGAGAGAATGATTTATTTCAGCTTTTATTTCTTTCATCACATTCCCAGTGGGTCGGTAGTTTACATACACTCAATTAGTATTTGGTAGTATTGCCTTTAAATTGTTTAACTTGTGTCAAACGTTTCGGTAGCCTTCCACAAGCTGCCCACAATAAGTTGGGTGAATTTTGGCCCATTCCTCCTGACAGAGCTGGTGCAACTGAGCCAGGTTTGTAAGCCTCCTTGCTCACACACGCTTTTTCAGTTCTGCCCACACATTTTCTATAGGATTGAGGTCAGGGCTTTGTGATGGCCACTCCAATACCTTGACTTTGTTGTCCTTAAGGCATTTTGCCACAACTTTGGGAGTATGCTTGGGGTCATTGTCCATTTGAAAGACCCATTTGCGACCAAGCTTAAACTTCCTGACTGATGTCTTGAGATGTTGCTTCAATATATCCACATAATTTTCCTGCCTCATGATGCAATCTATTTTGTGAAGTGCATCAGTCCCTCCTGCAGCAAAGCACTCCCACAACATGATGCTGCCACCCCCGTGCTTCACGGTTGGGATGGTGTTCTTCGGCTTGCAAGACTCCCCCTTTTTCCTCCAAACATAACGATGGTCATTATGGCCAAACAGTTCTATTTTTGTTTCATCAGACCAGAGGACATTTCTCCAAAAAGTACAATCTTTGTCCCTATGTGCTGTTGTCAACTGTAGTCTGGTTTTTTTATATGGCGGATTTGGAGCAGTGGCTTCTTCCTTGCTGTTATGTCGATATGGGACTCCTTTTACTGTGTATATAGATACTTTGTACCCATTTCCTCCAGCATCTTCACAAGGTCCTTTGCTGTTGTTCTGGGATTAATTTGCACTTTTTGCACCAAAGTATGTTGTTTGTACAGATGAACGTGGTACCTTCAGGCATTTGGAAATTGTTCCCAAGGATGAACCAGAATTGTGAAGATGTACAATTATTTTCTGAGGTCTTGGCTGATTTCTTTTGATTTTCCCATGATATCAAGCAAAGAGGGACTGTGTTTGAAGGTAGGCCTTGAAATACATCCACAGGTACACCTCCAATTGACTCAAATGATGTCAATTAGCCTATCAGAAGCTTCTAAAGCCATGACATTATTTTCTGGAATTTTCCAAGCTGTTTAAAGGCACAGTCACCTTAGTATATGTATATGACCCACTGGAATTGTGATACAGTGAATTATAAGTGAAATAATCTGTCTGTCAACAATTGTTGGAAAAATCTCTTGCGTCATGCACAAAGTAGAGGTCCTAACCGGCTTGCCAAAACTATAGTTTGTTAACAAGAAATTTGTGTAGTGGTTGAAAAACAAGTTTTAATGACTCCAACCTAAGTGTATGTAAACTTCCGACTTCAACTGTAAGTACTCTAATACTGCTATACAATAATATTTCAAGTAATGTTACATCAACAACAAAAAAGACTCATAATTGCAGACTCAATTTTCAATGAACCTGTACTGTAAAAACCCTCAACTTGCAATCCACTCAGTAGAAAGGTTAACTACAGAGAAGTGCTCTCGTGTGGTCGCACAAGCAGACAAGTCATATCTCTTTATTCATTCACCGTGCGTGGATCTTTTTAGGGTGAAACAAACACGGGAGCACAAAAGGATTAGCCTATCACACCAGCGGGTTCCTGCAATCAGCAGCGTGTTTATTACATCAGGAGGACTTCGTTTTATTGAGCTGCTCATTAGTAGGTTTAATCAGAGTCGTGTCTTATGACTGTTCTAACAGCACTATCAGATCCCTCATCAGAGGGCTGAGTGCTATCTCACACACACACACACACACACACACACACACACACACACCTTCTGATACAGAGTCCCTTCTCATTCCTGTGCTCCTGGCCATAAATTAGCCAACATAGTAGAGGAAGGCCCATCGAGTCCCACTCCTCTGCCTCCAACTGCTGTGCTGAATATAACACAGGCCCTGGTAGGCAGTGTTCCAAACGTTCCCTCATTCTCCCCTGTCCCTGACACCAATGGCAGGGCTGTCAGCACAGCAAGCTACTCTCACGCTACTCATAGAAGGGGGACAGCAGGCTTTCCTGACTCATTTGGTCTTGTGTGATCTTCTCTTTCTCATGACATGTTTTATAGTGATGGAGAGGAACATGTGGGAGTGAGAGCCCTTCTTTGGTATCAAAAGTGAAATAACATGATGGGACGATATTAATGATGTAATAAAGTGAGTGACAGCCAATCAGAGTGCATGACCAGTGCCCCTCTGCTGTCCCATCTGTTTCACAGTCAGAGAGGATCCTGGGACAGGGCCAAAAGGAGGTTGGATAAACGACAAGCTCTCTCAATTTATTAACTCACTTTTCATCACCCTTTTTGATCAATGTTGATTAGCACAACTAATCAAAAAGCTCTTTTAAGTATTCTGGACCTAACTGTCAAATAATAAGTGATTCATATTTCAGTTTTCTAGCTCAGTAATAATTATTAGATTTTGCAGGAAGGGAACATATTCCCAGCTGAGAGACAAGGAGAAAAATGTTAGGAAAGCACACAGTGCAGTGTCATCAGTATTTCCTTCAAATCCTGTTTTTTTATTCATCTGAAATAAAAAATAAAATGTTAATGTTGCCATTTATGATATAACACGTGCGGCTGCTTCCTCTCCCTCATTCAATAATGTAACAAAGCCAAAGAGAAAATGATTTCCCTTCATTACAATAATTACCATGGTAACAAACAAAATGAGGTTGCACGAATTGAAAGTTGAGAGCTTTACAAAAGATTTAGCTCGAGTCCATCGTCTTTAATTTATTAGTGTAAATCCTTCAAAAGACAAATTAAAACCAGGAACAAATCAGTGGTACGCACTAATCCTCAAGTATTTTAAAAGAGGAGAGATTGAACTTCAATTTGATTGGTATTTTGCACAGCACAGCAAAAAAAAAACATTTCAGACCTCAGACCTAAAAATAACATGCCACATTCACTGTAAATGCAGTTGCAACTAAATCTATACATAGGAGAGGCTGGCCCAGCCACTGCTGAGGGATTAGGCCTACACAACAACGACATGGACTCATCAGCATTTTCTATATCTGAAATGGAAATCCTAACAAATGTATCAAGCCTCAGGTCACGGTCAGCCCCAAACACTCAGTTATCCTCACAAACTAGCAACAACACCTGAGAAAATGTTGTGTGTGAGTGTGCGTGCCGCGTGTGTGTTTGCGAGAGAGAGAGAGGGGGAGAGAGAGAGAGGGGAGAGAGAGAGAGCTAGAGAGCATTTATGAGTGTGGGAAAGAGTGAAAGAAACGGAGATGCCCCATTGTGCAACAATCCACTCTGTGATCTTTAAAACCACTAGAACAAAACATGATGGAAACCTATCTGATAAGGACAATTATTTGGTATGCTTTTTGGCAAGGCAGTGGTGTATATAGTCTGATTCCTGCATTTAAATCCCCCTCCCCTCAACACCCGCAGTGACCAAACAGACCATTTCCTTATCATCCCTTCCATCTTCAAACACAAATAGGACATAGCCAGTGAAGAAACCCAAACAGCTAGGTAGGCAGAGAGAAAGCTGTAATAAAAACAGTGATAGTAGAGGGGTGGTCACATACTGCACGTAAGCACTGCACTCTGGATGGCACATAACATAACATCCCAGGTCGGAGCTCCCATGCAGTCCGTTGGACACAAACAGTCAGGTCCTTTCCTGGCACTACGTATATCAATACAGGTGCAAGACTTGAGCTGCTACTGGAAAATAGAACACATCTGAATCTGCAAATACAAAGCTGTGTGTTCATAATCACACAATTTACAATATCACCTTTTCCATTCAATAATGGTTGTCTCTTTAAAAACAGCACATAGCACATGCTCCCTCCTAGCCTGCATCCCTCCCTCATTCTGAGATCCTGAGTAGATATGGTTAAACTGGTAAAGGGCCAGTCCCCAACTCAGCATCCCAGCAGCTCCCCAGAGTACCCCCAGTAATGCTCTGTCCAGGGCTCTCTGACTCCCACAGGGGCCTGGTAGATCAAACAGGGGATCATAACTCATTCCTTCCCACTAACCCCTGCTCTGTTATTCCCAATCGAAGCCCAGCGCGCTCCCAGGCGCATCACTGACACCACACGGCAGGCCCGGCTGCATGCAATGGCCACGGGCTCTCAGATCATTAGATGAGGACAACCCACCCCTCCTCCACCCGCTGCTGCCCCCAGATACGTCCTCAGAGGGTAGGGTCAGTCATTAGTGGTCACGATGGAGGTAACTAAAGCTAATGCTCTCTCTCACTCTGTGTGGCATGTTGACCAATGCAACTCTGTATCTCTGAGGAGTGCTTTCCACCTGACACCCAACATGCTCCCTTAAGTCCAGAGTACTCAGCATCAATGTACTGTATTTGGGAGTTTAGTTTTAAAACTAACAGACATCTTGTGCTTCAGCAGCAGGTGTTCTTGAAGCATACTACCGTTCAAAAGTTTGGGGTCACTTAGAAATGTCCTTGTTTTTGAAAGAAAAGCAAATTTTTTGTCCATTAAAATAACATTAAATTTATCAGAAATACAGTGTAGACATTGTTAATGTTGTAAATGACTATGTAGCTGGAAATCAGCCGTTTCCAGCTACAATAGTCATTTAGAACATTAACAATGTCTACACTCTATTTCTGATCAATTTGATGTTATTTTATTGGACAAAAAAATGTGCATTTCTTTAAAAAACAAGGACATTTCTAAGTGACCCCAAACTTTTGAACAGTAGTGTACATACATACATACAACTCACTACCTCCGTCCAACACCTAACAATGTGTCCATTCAGACTATATCAGCCAGAGGTCAAGCACAGATAAGCAGGTATAGAAATGTATCTCTGGCTGGTTTTAAATCCAGCAGCCTCAAGTCACAATAAGGGTTGTTTGGTCCCCACCAACTAAGTGCCTTCACAACTTAATACAACATCAAATACATGGTAATAAACTGCTCATTTGAAAAATGAATTGGAATCCACATCAAAGGAGCCACGTCTGATGTACAACACCAACTTTCTTATATCAAAATAATGACATTCTAGGAGAAGCCTGATAGTAATCTACCGCATATTGGGTGACTGAAGACATTATTTTAATGCTTTTCCTCTTGGCAGACCTGCAAAAAAAAGATGCAAAAGGTGTGCCAAGTCACCTGCCTTCAATGGACTTTCATCGCTATGGCAACAGCACAGTTCTCCATAACCAAGTCAGGAGGTGACCTGTGATACATAAATGAGAGATGTCCAAACTCTCCCTGAATCTTCCCTCCAATGGAGGGCAGGAGGCCCAGTCTGCCAGGGGAGGGTACCCATTTGAAGGCATCACAAATGCAGTGTGGCCCAATAGTTCACAGAGCAGCCAGCAGGTTATCTCAAAATAAACAGGCGTCTCTGAAAGAAAAGGATTCCTTCAGCAATACACTCAAAGGCTTAAAACATGAAATGAGGTTTGTCAAACTAAAGCCTGCTATAAGACCTGATCAAATTTTTAAAAATGAAATAAAATATTATCTTTTTTTTTATATAGTCTATCATTTTTTCATGCACTTTTGTAAAACAGGGGTTCTGAGATTACAAACTAAAATTAGATGATCTTATTGTCACACCCTAACCATAGAGAGCCTTTGTTTTTCTATGGTATAGTAGGTCAGGGCGGTACTGGGGGGTTTTCTAGTTATTATTTTCTATGTGGGGTTCTAGTTTAGTTTTTCTATGTTGGTGTTTGGTATGATTCTCAATTAGAGGCAGCTGGCTATCATTGTCTCTAATTGGGGATCATATTTAAGTAGCATTTTGTCCACTTGTGGTTTATGGGATATTGTTTTGAGTTAGTGCAAGTAGCACCTCTGTAGTCACGGTTCGTTGTTTGTTTGTTTCTTTGTTGTTTTGTTTTGTTGGTTTTCAAATAAATATTATGTGGAAACCATATCGCGCTGCAGTTTGGTTCAATAATTATTCCAGCGAACGTGACATAATATCCCATCAAACCAGGACCAAGCAGCGTGCCCAAAGAGGGAAGGAGTTCTGGACATGGGAAGAAGTGATGGGGAGATGCGAAACCCTTCCTTGACGACAGACAGAAGGAGATTATGGAGGACAGCGATGACGACAGGGTTCGTGGCTACAGAAAGCCCAAGGACAACCAAGTTTTTTTGGGGGGTGCACATGAGCTGGCGGCTGAGCAGAGGGAAGAGTCAGAGACTGTCAGGGAGGCAATAGCGAAGTTGGGAGAGAGTGAGATGAGAGATGTTGTGGCCACCCCTCATAGCCTGGTTCATCTCTAGGTTTCTTCCTAGGTTTTGGCCTTTCTAGGGAGTTTTTCTAGCCACCGTGCTTCTACACCTGCATTGCTTGCTGTTTGGGGTTTTAGGCTGGGTTTCTGTACAGCACTTTGAGATATCAGCTGATGTACAAAGGGCTATATAAATCAATTTGATTTGAAGTGTGTTCTGCTCAACGTCCGACCAGAGGATCCGGTTAGCAGTCTGGTGCAGCCTGTGCAGGTTCCACACTTCTGGCCTCAAGTGCACCTCTCCAGTCCAGTACGTCATGTGTCTCCTCCTCGCATTCTCCCTGAAGTGCGTGTCCCCAGTCCGGTACGTCCTGTGCCTGCTCCTCGCACTCTCCCTGAAGTTTGGTCCGAAAATTATTCCAGCGAACGTGACACTTATGTGGATTTAAATAAACACACTCAAAACAATGAGAGCCAATGATAAATGAAATCAGTCAAAAGGAGAACTGGAGTGGGAAGCATCTCAAGGGACAACAGCTTCATGAGCAAAATAAAAGATTCAGCTCAGTCCTTCTTTAAGAACCTCAGTTGAAAGCTACTGTTGTGGTTACATATATTGAATCTGTTTGAAATAATCAATTTTAGAAGAAAAATGCATGCTTAAATTGAAGACCGACTTAGCAGTTGCTTTAAACAAAAAAAATACAACATTCCAAATCCTTAAATGCTTTGAAGATAAGCTGCGTTCAAGATGAGTTTTGTCACCTTTTATTGCTTCACACATTGTGCCATGTGCAGTGGAGAGGTTTTTGTGTGTGTTAAATTATCTTAAAATGCAAGCTGGGTACTTCTGCAAGTTCTAAGTGTTCTGACAGAACAAAAAAATCCTTGCTTAATAATTATGAATGCGAATAAGTCATATTCTTCAACACTGTATTAATAATTAATCAGCAGATAATATTTTCTAATCCATGGGGATAAAAGCTAAAGAAAGAGCTTTAAACTGAGAGAAAGTTTGCTGAAGTGGAAGGAAAACGCAGTGTACGTCTATCACAAGCATATAATTTAAATTATATTCACAAAAAGTATTGTAAATATAATTGAACAGTTCTGACATCCATGTAACATCCTAGTACAACTTGTCTTCATCTATTCTGTAAACAAGTGAATGATAACATGTGGCACATTCTTTGAATTGACTGCAGGCCAACCAGGAATACTTAGGCCCATTTTAAACAAGATGGGATAAATAAACAATTACAGGAAGGCAAAATTGCAGGAGAAATGTATCATAAATTCTGTTCAGGTTGCCAGCCCGCAATAGGAGCAGAATTGCAAATATGCCTCAGTCTGTCCCTCTAGGAACAATAACAACCCAAACATACTTATGGCTTTTCTGATTCTTGGCTGACTTCTACAGCAAGTCTAAAGTAGGTGGGACAGAGAGAGCAAACCATGATCTGAAAATATTCCTAATATAGCTCACCAAATATAAATGTGCCTCAGTGAGCTCTGAAGCAAGCTAACTGAGCAGCTTGGACATAGATGTAAACGTGAGTATTGCCTCATGCAGAACATTACATTTGAGGTATCAGTGGTTTCTAGTTTACTACTTACTTTAGGTCAATGAGTATATCAAGCTTGGAACAGACAGGTGTGTGACTCTGACACACATAAAAAACCTCAAGGAGACAGTAAGCCCAAAACAGATCCCACATAATGTCTATTGATGGAAATGGAACAAAAATACCATTCACATAAGCCTCTACAAAACATGGCTCAATTCTTGTGACTTTTCTTACTGACTAAATAAATAACACTAGGCATTTTAGCCATGACGATGGGCTTTGATGGGAAAAACAGTCTATTAACAGTCTCTTTCTTTTCTATTCTAAACAAAAAGCACCATGCCGATGCTGGTCTATTTTGGAAGCGACAGAGTGCATGCCCAACACATCAGGCTTAAATGTGGCTGGTCACATGATGTCCATGAATGCCATGCTATATTAAATTCTAAAGCACACCGCAGAGTTTACTAAGTTCAATTCTCCCACTTCACACATTAAGAATTCAGAAAATGAGTTCCTTTGTAACACTTGAATTGAAGCAACATTCTATTTTATATTTCATTATGGTGGGGCAAAATGGAAGGTATGATCACTGAAACCGAATTTCACTCAAAAATGAAGTAGGCCTATTCAGCAACACTTTACATAGCATTAGCTACATAGAGCGCTATTAAAGGATGGTTGGGAATATATTTGACATAACGTCAACAGACTCAAATTGATATATATTGATAATGCTCTTTAGTTGTTAATACTTATGAATGCAAAGTGAATGCTTTACCCAAACTGATTGATGAAAGTGCAAGTATATACAGCGCCGGCAGGTAGCCTAGTGGTTTGAGCCAGTAACCGAAAGGTTGCTGGATCGAATCCCTGAGCTGACATTGATAAAAATCTGTCATTCTGCCCCTGAGCAAGGCAGTTAACCCACTGTTCCCTGGGCGCCAAAGATGTGGATGTCGATTAAAGCAGCCCCCCCCCCCCCCGCATCTCTCTGATTCAGAGGGGTTGGGTTAAATGCGGAAGACAGATTTCAGTTGAAGGCATTCAGTTGTGCAACTGTCTAGGTATAGCACTTTGTGACATCGGCTGATGTAAAAATGGCTTTATAAATACATCTGACTGATTGATTGACTAGGTATCCCTCTTTCCTTTCAGAAAGTATTCAGACCCCTTGAAATGTTCTACATTTTGTTACGTTACAGACTTATTCTAAAAATGGATTAAATAAATAACAATCCTCAGCAATCTACACACAATACCCCATAATGACAAAGCGAAAACAGGTTTTTAGAAATGTTTACAAATGTATTAAAATAATAAAACATACCTTATTTACATAAGTATTAACACCCTTTGGTATGAGACACGAAATTGAGGTCAGGTGCATCCTGTTTCCATTGATCATCCTTAAGATGTTTCTACAACTTGTATGGAGTCCACCTGGTGTAAATTATATTGATTGGACATGATTTGGAAAGGCACCCCTCTATATAAGGTCTCACAGTTGACATTGCATGTCAGAGCAAAAACCAAGCCACAAGGTCAAATAAATGGTCCGTTGAGCTCCGAGACAGGATTGTGTCGAGGCACAGATCTGGGGAAGGGTACCAAAAAATGTCTGCAGCATTGAATGTCCCCAAGAACACAGTGGCCTCCATCATTCTTAAATGGAAGTAGTTTGGAACCACCAAGACTCTTCCTAGAGCTGGCCGCCCAGCCAAACTGAGAAATCGGGGGAGAAGGGCCTTGGTCAGCGAGGTGACCAAGAACCTGATGGTCACTCTGACAGAGCTCTGGAGTTCCTCTGTGGATATGGGAGAACCTTCCAGGAGGACAACTATCTCTGCAGCACTCCACCAATCAGGCCTTTATGGTAGAGTGGCCAGATGGAAGCAACTCCTCAGTAAAAGGCACATGACAGCCCGCTTGGAGTTTGCCAAAAGGCAGCTAAAGACTCTCAGATCACGAGAAACAAGATTCTCTGTTCTGATGAAACCAAGATGGAACTCTGAATGCCTGAATGCCAAGCGTCATGGCTGGAGGAAATCTGGCACCATCCCTACAGTGAACCATGGTGATGGCAGCATCATGCTGTGGGAATGTTTTTCAGCTACAGGGACTAGGAGACTAGTCACGATCGAGAAAAAGATGAACGGAGGAAAGTACTGAGAGATTCTTAATGAAAACCTGATCCAGAGCGCTCAGGAACTCAGACATTTGCTTACATTTCTAAAAACCTGTTTTTGCTTTGTGATTATGGGGTATTCTGTATAGATTGATGAGGGGGAAAAACAGTTTAATCAATTTTAGAATAAGGCTGTAACCTAACAAAATGTGGAAAAAGTCAAAGGGTCTGAATACTTTCCGAAGGCACTGTACTTAAAGCATCAATTCAGCACTGACTTGACCTGGATCCCAAGCTATTTACTTCTGTGGAGACAGCATCCAGAATGGGAAGTGAGGATGTAAAGTACTATGAAAAACATCAGAACACTTCACCAGGCTTTTCACAAAAGCTCCCTTTTGGCCCCATTGTCTTGCTGATCAGTCCATTGTCTTACTGTTGTTTCCAATAAAAGTGTGTCATTTAGAACTAACGACAAGGCAAGGCTTTGTTGCTTTACGTAAAACAAGTATTGAGGAGATATAATGCTTGATTGTGCTATGGATTAATGTGTTGGAGCCTTTACAGTGAAGAAATTACTTATTAAAACATCTACACCAATGAAGCAAGCTGCATCAGTCTAAACAGCCCACTTCTGCATGAGAAATGCTCCCGGCTAAAATTACCCTACATCAGATCACATCCTCTAGTCATTGAGCCTGTGAGATAGGTGTGTGAAGGCCACATGAATGGCCAGGCCTTTAGGGACCTGGGGCTGAGGAACTCACTGCCTTTTTCAAACAGCTCAGCACTGGGGGACGGACACAGTGAAACACCACTTGATGAACAGGAAGTAACCCCATACTGTACTTACTACACAACTGATAGACATTGGATATCTTTGGCACAGCTTTTATATGTTGCACAAATCTAGGGAGCAAGAATCTAGGGAGCAACAAACACAATCAATGCCCCACTGTCAATATGAGCAAAATTGATTTTGTGTCATAATCAATAGAAAATGGATATGCGAACAAGCCACAGATATCTTTCTGCACACAAACACAAGGAAGGGTTATAAAGAAGTGATCATTACAATTATATTACACTGTCAGAGCTGTTAGGTCGATAAGCATTCTTTCACATATGTCAAATAAGCCTAAACCATTCCTTATTTCCACATCTTTACAGCAGTCAGTCTACGATAATTCCAGGTGAAGGTGGCATGTTTCACACACCAGATGTGAAGAGTGCACACACACACACACACACACACACACACACACACACACACACACACACACACACACACACACACACACACCGATGAGGCGGGAAATGAATAGTAATACTATGTTGAATATGAAACCTTGCTCCTTTGGCTTTTCACAAAATGTATAACACAAACATCCAAAATGCAGTGGGAGACATCAGGAACACGCATATGAACTGATTTCAAACAGCAGTGGTTAGACAAGACACAACAGGGGGAGAGAGAACCAGGGCTATAACTGAACAAAACAGAACAGAGAACATATTAAAAATAGGTTTCTGGGATAAAATCCTACCTGGTGCACTGAACTGGCTGCTTCCAAGGGTGGTTGGCCTGTTTTTCCCACTATTTACAGGTGGAGAAAACATCTACCAGAAGAAAAGAAGTGGTCTGAAAAATGTGACTGAGACAAATTAATATTTAGCCTTTGATAATCATGCATCTGTTACAAGCTGTTCAGACGTCCTGTGTTTCATAATCAATTTCTTCACTGGAGAGACATTGACTGATACAGAATAAAGTGGGCTAAATAACAAACAAATACAACATTGTAAAAAGATAGATAACTGTCCTACCGCGCTAAAATCCAGTAAGTCACTCAATTCCTTGTCTGTTCCGATAGCGGCAATCCGCTGTTGAGGATTCATCCTGCCAATCTTTAGACCTAAAGAAGAAAGTTTGTTTGCTTAAGTCCAATTTTGTTTTAAATTGTCCTAATTCCTTGATTAAAAAAAATTGCCATTCAATAACGAACTTCAGTAAAGTGAAATCTCATTCTAGATTCTCACTGAAGTTGACAAAGAATATTCCCAGAACACGTCGGTTCCGAAAATAAATCTGCACAGTGACCCTTGACATTGTTGTGCGAGTTAATTGATCAAAGGTAGGCTACTGCAACAACCGATGAAAGTAATTGTAATTTACCCATTGTCATCCACGTTTCCACGCTCCCTTTTAGAAAATGTTATTGCACATTATGACATCTGAACAGAATGAAAAGGAAAAGGTAGCCAGTACGTGGTAAGTAAATTCCATCTATTTGCAATGGTACAGGCACATTGAAAATGCTTGGCGCTGCGTGTAACACCAGTGACACACACTGAGACCTGCAGCATCGTTTTTCAAATGTTTATCTGACTCCCCAAACGCTACATTTGTATCAATCTTCCGCGACAGACTAAGTTACAAAATAACTAACCTACTGTAGATTTTCAAATCAAGGACTAATGAATGATACGCTATACAATATGTTGCTTTGCAATAGTCAGTGATGAGCCACGAATTTGATGTGTCATTAAATAGAAAGTGAATTAGCATGTTAAACAAAAAAGGAAGATCCACCAATATGCTGTAGGCTACAAATTCAGGCTGTGTAAAACGCCCTTTCAAGTAAAAGTAGTAAAGCAAATGCCAACCCTTTACTCCATACCAGCTCCAGTCTCTTGTAATCCCAACTTCTTTCACCCAGTCCGAAACCTTTTTTTGACAAACTCACTACAATATTTTACCTTTTCCCCTTTAAAATTCCAACTAGGGCGATCGGGTGTGGTAGTATGGAGCCTCGTTCTCTTGTAACACTCTCAAATACTGTAAAATAGTGATTTAGGTTGTAATAGTTAGCAAAATATCCCTACATGTCACTTGCGAGTTAACCTTAGGCAGACAGACATTTTTGCTTCGCAAAAACCTCAGCACTATACAATGACATTCGGTGTTGTATCCTTCCGCTGAAAACCGTGAAACGATATCCCCAGCCTAGCCTACTACAGACACCACGCGGAGTGGTAGGAGATGACAGCAGTTGAGAGGACCCATCATATTACATTTAGCCTGTCTTAATCAATCATTAGGCAACATTATGTGAAACTAGTACAAAGAGATCGAAGCCAGATTTTGTAAATTGTGTCAATCAGCGCATTGGTGTAAGGAAAGGTATTGGTGAGACCTCTGAATTCGCTACACTGGTGTCAGAAGTGGGACAATGAATAAACGAGTAGCCAATGAATGCATATGGACCGAGAGAGTGGGAAAGAGAGAGGTCACTTTAAGGTGGTTGCAACTAATTGGACATGTAGCAAAATTCTGTCCCACACTAAATGGGAAATGTTGACGCAGAGTAGGCCTAGTTTCTTTAAAAATACGTTAGAGTATCACAGTTATAACCTGTTTGTCCCTATGTATGTTAGCCTTATTAATTGAGTCCGTCTAAAAGACCGAGAGCATTGTGTGCTGCAGTGTCATGTCTATCACGGTTTGAGCTCACTCAAAAAAGCAAGCAAACTGCAAACTATTTTTATGAACAGCACAATAAATCGGGACTACTTTTTCTGTTCCGCCAAGGCAAGAGGAAAAAGGGAAAGAAACTGGTGTGAAAAAACTGTAGACTACATGTATCGACAATTTATATAATTATTAAAAAACAGCTTGATCGGATTATTAATTGCTAAAATGTTAATAGTGGTAATATCCTAGCAATTCGGCTGCATGATTCTTCAGCCATTGGTGTCGAATGGGCTCAGAAAACAATAGAGTTGGGTCAGGGCCAAAACTCTAATGCAGGGGTTCTCAAAGTGCGGTCCGAGGTACTGTAGAGGGTCTGCGGCCAGATAAATCGTCTAAAAAATGAATACATAAAAGTTTTTTTATTTTTAATATATATATATATACGTTTTTTAACATAAATATTACCAACAACAACAGATTCAACTAATTTTGGCCAAGGGATCCATGTAATAAGTTTAGTATGTAATACAATAAAATGTAATATTACTCATCAACAATTTATGTACTTAACCCTGGGCACATGGGCCTAGGAGGCTCACAGGAATATTGGTATCCACAATACTTCACCAATTATAAATGTATCAACTCAATAATTCTTGTATTTTTTTTATATAAATGGCCTGTAATTTAAGCTTTAAAACGACAACATTTTCTCTCAGCCACATAGAACAATGCGTTAGAATTGCAGGATATTAGAAGATGCAACAACAAACAATATCTCTGCCCCATGACAAAATGTGTAGAATTGCAGGAAATTAGCTTGAAAACTGCTAAATATTCTCTCTGATGCTAAGAGGCAGGCCTTTAAAATATTACTTCCCAGAGCCCAAGACTTGGTTCATCCAGCCATGCATGCACTGCTGAAGTCATAGTAAACTCCATGTATGCTATTTTTTTCTCATTTGAGTTGTGTTCTGGGGGGGGTCACTGATGAATTTTCTATCACGAAAAGAGTCCTTGGCCCCAAAAAGTTTGAGAACCCCACTTCTAATGAACAAAAGTTTGGTGTGCGGTCAAAATGATAAATTGAAGAACAAATAATCTGGTCCATCCAGGCTATTATGTTTTGTTTCCACAGTAAGAAAAGTCAAGAGAAGAGACATGATACTTATGGATAATAGAAAATACTGCTGAATATTGAAAATATCAAATCTCTGTAGCCAGTGATCGTCAGTAGCATATGCATACTGGATGTAGATACTTAGAGGAATTCAAATGCTTTGGTATTATACAGTTAAACACATTTATCCAATTTAGTACATTTTGTGAGTCTTTCTCAGATTACATTTTCTCTTGGTAGAATAGTAGTATTTGTCTGGCTGCAGTCTGATAGGCCTACATCACCAGGTATATCTATATAGTTATATATCTTATCTATATAATCACAGTGAAATCAAGTTGGGAAAATGCATTAAAAAATTGCAGTTTGGTAAGACAATGCATCTAGGTTTAAAAATACCCCCAAACAAGGCTAACACTGCTTGTTTGGATGTGGCTCACCTTGAGTAGAATACTGTAGGTCAAGCTTTAGACTTGGTTTTATGCTGTCCATTGTCCACTCAATGGGCCTCTACTGTATATCCACTTATTACTTTTCTGAAATCCAGACTGCCACCTGTTGGACAAACTAACCATAGTCGACTATGTTACTCATCACCAATGTGTAAAATGTATAATTGAATGTAGCTCTGATTAATGATGTTTGTAGACCTATTTAGATGTCCTACATGGCAACTGGCAATATGTGTGAAGAGTTTTTTTTAAATAACAGGAAACCCAAAGTTTATAACAGGCTGAAATGGATAACGTCAGAGTGTTGATGTTGCTAATCCATACCTTGTCATAGATCATATTCAGACATTGAGATGTTTCACTTACCAGTGCATCAATGCAAACTTGCATGGAGTGCATCAATTGTTTTATGTTAATTAAATTATAAATATGGGACCCAATCATGCTTGCCTCAGAACCAGAGAAACCTGGATTGGAGCCCCATCTGGGTTACCCCAGGATGTGCTACACTAGTGGGCGGCAAGCCTAATGACAATACTTATAGGTGGGGCGGCATTCACCTTTAATGTTTGTTTGTGGACCGCCATTATATCATAGAAGAAGAAGTGCATGTCAGAGCAGAAACTATACATGAAGTCCAAAAAACTGTCCGTAGATCTCAGTGATAGGATTGTGAAGAGACATATATCTGGGGAAGGGTATAAAACAATTTATAGAGTGTTAAAGTTTCCAAGAGCACAGTGGTCCCCCTCATTGGGAAATTGAACAAATTTGGAACTACCCAAACTCTGCCTGGAGCTGGCTGTCCAACCAAACTGAGCAACTGAGCATGAAGGACCTTGGTCAGGGAGGTGACAAAGAACCAAATGACTACTCTGACAGAACTACACAGTTCCTTGGCTGAGAATGGAGAACATTATAACGGTCTCGACAGCACTTCACCAGTCTGGGCTTCATGGGAGAGTTGACAGACACTCCTGAGAAAAAGGCACATGACAGCATGCCTGGAGTTTGCAAAAAGGCACATGAAAGACTGTATTAAACTATTTGGCCTGAATGCAATGCACTGTTTGGAGAAAAACAGGCACAGCTCATCACCCGTCTTAACACCATCCCATGGTGGTGGTAGGATCATACTATGGGGATGCTCATCACTGGCAGGGACTGGGAGACTGGTAAGGATAGAGAGAACAATGAATGGAGCCAAATACAGGCAAATCCTTGATGGAACCTGCTTCAGAGTGTAAACAACCTTAGACTGGGGGCGAAGATTTACGTTCCAGCAGAACATTGACCCCAAGCATACAGCCAAAGCAACACTGGAATGGCTTTAGCAGAAGAATGTGAAAGTCCTTGAGTGGCCCAGCCAAACTTGAACCCCATTGAAAATCTGTGGAAGACTTGAAGATTGCTGTTCACCACCGCTCCCCATCTAACTTAACAGAGCTTGCAAAATCTGCAAGGAAGAATGAGAGAAAATCCCCAAATCCAGATGTGCAAAGCTGATACAGACACCCAAGATAACGCAAAGTTGAAATGCAGCCAAAGGTGCTTCTACAAAGTATTGACTCAGGTGTACGAATACTTATTTAAATTAGATTTATGTATTTCATTTCAATACATTTGCTAGCATTTCTATTAAAAAAAATCACTTTGTCATTATGGGGTTTTGTGTATAGATGGGTGAGAAAATATATTTTGAATATAGGTTGTAACACAACAAAATGTGTTATAAGTCTAGGGGTATGAGTACTTTCTGAAGGCACTGTGTATATAAAAATAGAAACACAACGTGCACAATTTCAAAGATTTTTCTGAGTTACAGTTCATAGAAGGAAATCAGTCAATTTAAATAAATTCATTAGGCCCTAATTTATGGATTTCACAAGACTGGGCAGGGGCGCAGCCATGGGTGGGCCCCACTGGGGAGCAAGGCCCAGCCAATCAAAACAAGTTTTCCCCCACAAAATGGCTTTATTACAGACAGAAATGCCTGTGATGACAGAAGAACGCTGTCTGCCCCAATGCATAGTGACAACTATAAAGTTTGGTGGAGGAGGAATAATGATCTGAGGCTGTTTTTCATGGTTCAGGCTAGGCCCCTTAGTTGCAGTGAAGGGAAATCTTAATGCTACAGGAAACAATGACATTCTAATCGATTCTGTGTTCCCAACTTTGTGGCAACAGTTTGGGGAAGGCCCTTTCCTGTTTCAACATGACAATGCCCCTGTGCACAAAGCGAGGTCCATACAGAAATGGTTTGTCAAGATTGTGTGTGGAAGAACTTGATTGGCCTTCACAGAGCCCTAACCTCAACCCCATCGAACACCTTTGGGATGAATTGGAATGACAACTGCGAGCTAAGCCTGATCACCCAACATCAGTGAACCTCCTCACTAATGCTCTTGTGGCTGAATGGAAGCAAGTCCCCGCAGCAATGTTCCAACATCTAGTGGAAAGCCTTCCCAGAAGAGTGGAGGTCATTATAGCAGCAAAAGGGGGACCAACTCCATATTAATGCCCATGATTTTGGAATGAGATGTTCGATGAGCAGGTGTCCACATACTATTGGTCATGTAGTATACCGTATATATACAAAATATACAGTATCAATCAAAAGTTTGGACACACCTACTCATGCAAGGGTTTTTCTTTATTTTTTACTATTTTCTACATTGTAGAATAATACTGAATACATCAAAACTATGAAATAACACATATGGAATCATGTAGTAACCAAAAATGTGTTAAACAAATCAAAATATATTTTATATTTGAGATTCTTCAAAGTAGACACCTTTTGCCTTGATGGCATCTTTGCTCACGCTTGGCATTCTCTCAACCAGCTTCATGAGGTAGTCACTTGGAATGCATTTCAATTAACAGATGTGCTTTGTTAAAAGTTCATTTGTGGAATTTCTTTCCTTCTTAATATGATTGAGCCAATTAGTTGTGTTGTGACAAGGTAGGGGTGGTATACAGAAGATAGCCCTATTGGTAAAATATAAACAATTTTGAATGTCTGTGCGGTTGGTCCTTTTGTGTGTTGTAATTTGAGAGAACATCCACAGAAAAGTATTATTAAACAAACCTTTCCAAACGCTGGTACTGCCATTGACATTTCTATTACCTGGCACATGCGCACAATTCTACATATTAACACCTGTAAGACTTCAGTTAGTACGCATGCATTGTGTGCACGTTCTTCCGTCTTGTGCGCGTGCTTCAGGTGATGAGAAAGAAAACAGTGATAGCTAACACCGAGACACAAGTTTTGAAGCCTGTTTAATAATACTTTCCTGAGGATATTTTGTCTTACATTTCTACCCACAAAAGGACAAAATCAGTAGACAACAGGTAGAGTAAATGCAAATGGAATGTCATTCAATATTTGTGACAGACAGGGGACATATAGGTTGTAGGTGACTATGTTGTCAAAGGGACAGCATAGGAACGTTGTGACTAAGAGCTACAGTGCTTTCACGGGCTTTGTTAGGTAGTTGCCGACAAGTTCACAACCGACCAAAAACAAGTAGTGGAATAGTGGTGAGGTTTTAATGGGTGTAGGGTTAGTCAGTAGGCGGAAACACATGGCTAGATAAGATAAATAGATGGCCTCACACTCCAGTACAGTAGGTGGCGGTGTATGCACCTTTCAGTTGTTTGTGATCCTCCAATACACATTTCAAGAAGAAGAATTAAGCTGATCTGCTTAAAACGTGGACAGATTTTGGGTGGTGTTTGTTTGCGCACCGCCATTATACCATAGAAGAAGATTTTGGGCGGAGTAAACACTAATGCTTCGCTTTTTCCTCTGTTTGTCACTAGGTACCATCTCCACAAAGTCATAAACCCTGCCTATTTCTATCATTTATCTTCTTAAAGTGTGATATTAAACCAAACGGTTAACTCTAACTAATTGTTGTTTTCATGTATTTTAAAGATAAAGCTCATTTTGAGGCAGTGGTAACCTTCCTCTCAGCAAACCCCAAATTTCCCATCAGCCACCACAATATTCACAGGCGCTCCATAGAAGGTATTTCTCATTTTGTACTAAGGACAAACCATCCAGTTAAACGTTAGATTAAAAGGTAAGTGGACTCTGTACTTGGCCACTGGTATACCTAGAATGTTGGTATTGTTGAATAGCATTTAAACATATCTTAGTACTACTGCATCAGATAAAATTAAGTTGGAACAAAGAGATCTATGTTGTGTTGTCGCGCCAGACGCCATGATTGGTTGCCCACACTAGCTAATAATGGCTGGCTAGCAGAGTTAGCTAGCAACTGTAGTGAGCTAAAATAGATGGAAACTGGACGTTTTGGTAGATAACGTGAGTATCGCTAGTTAACTATGTTGTGTTCTGCATTGTATTTCCAGCTTGTTGATGTAGCTAGCTATGGTTTTTCGACGGGATATAAGCAAGAGGTCCGTTAACTAACTAGTCGCGCGGGCGCACGGCTATGAGGAATCAACGTATCCAGTTTCCTAGCTTTTCCTACTAACGTTAGTTAGCCAGGTACGCAAAACATGTTAGCTAAGGTTAGCTCGCAGCTAGCTGAAGAAAACATAGCTAACTTCGTTTGACTAACTAGCTAGTTAACAGTTTTTTTTTCTAGTTAACATTAACGTAACTCTCATCCATTTTTCAGCATCACAATGTCCGAGCTTTTTATGGAATGTGAGGAAGAGGAGCTGGAGCCATGGCAGAGACAGACACCAGAAGTTAATTTGTTGGGCGACGGTAAACATGATGATGATGACGACGATGAACCTATATTTGTTGGGGAGCTTAGTACTTCAAAGGGCACCATTAACACCAGACCAAGTATGTTTTCTTCTCTTGGTATGGCTCAGTTAATGTTAGGTCTCCGACGTCTGTTTTCTCTAGTTTGGATAGTTTGCTTACACAATGTCCTTCCATTGGATGATTTTCCCTTAGTTGCTCTACAAAGTTGGTAAATGTGATTATCAATATATATTGTATTGCTTTGAAAATTAACCAGTCTTGTTTATGTATCTGACCTGTCTTTGAAGCGAACAACCAAAGAAATGTGAAGACCACCCCAGTTCAAAGTGGCGGAGTTGGAAGACCAAGAGCCCCTAGGATGACAATGACACACAGCTCCCCCCAAGCTCATCTCACTCAGGGTCCAGTTCCCCAGAACATCATAATTCCAGGGAAAGGGTTGAACAATGCACCTCGACCCTTAACAGCAGTACCACCACAGCCCATCATTATCAACAACCAGGTATTTTGTGCTTTATCCCTTATTTCACTTTGCTATACATTGCAAAAAAAACGCACATTACATTTGAGTCATTGAGCAGAGACTCGTATCCAGAGCAACTTACAATTACTGCATTAATCTTGAGATAGCTAGGTGAGACAACCTCAGTTGTAGTAAGTACATGCTCCCTCAATAAAGTAGTTATCAGCAAAGTCGGTGCTAGTAGGAAAATGCAGATTTTTCCATGATTGTGGTGCTGGGACAGAAGAGCTTTGACTGGACACCTGTTTAGTTATAGATATGTAACTTGGCTTTAATGGTGTTGGTGCAATGTTTTAATAAAACGGTTTACCTTTTTTCTTAGGGTTACATTATGACCACACCACAGTTACCGGCCAACTCAGCTTTCCTTGCTTCCCTTGGGAAACAGTATCCCCCCGGGACATCTTTCACTGTGGTTCCAGGTATAAAAAAAAAATAGAAACATTACATCTTAATTTGATTGCAGGCAGGCAAGCAACACACCAAAACATAACACACATTTTTGTATTTCAGAGCAGACTAATAATTGGAAATGAATTTCGTGAATCTATGCCCTACAAGTAAACTTATATATTCCCTATACAGCCACACGTACTACTTTTTTGCTGTGTTTCATATTTGTAATGTGTTTTTTTTTCAGCAGGCCAGCAGCACATTCTGCAGCAGGTGACTCCAGGGAAGCCTTCACCTGGGGTTATCCACAGGCCTCAAGTGCACATGATCCACAACAACGTAGTGACCTTGTCTAATGTGCAGGGCCCCGCTGCATTGTCTTCCCAGCCCAACCACTCAAATTCTACCAACCTCCAGATTGTGTCCCCAGTTATTCAAGCCAAAGGCAACAGCTGGGGTGAGCCAAAATATCTAACTTGTTTGACCCAGAGATATTCCTGGCCAGGTCACTTGGTCAGGAAAACTCTTGACCCTCTGTGTGACCTCATGATCTGAAGATTGCATGTGACTTGTGATAATAAGTATGAATCTTTTTTCTCTCCCCTTAAACAGACTATGGCAAACGAGGTTTACCTCAAGACCAAAACAGCACAGCCAAAAAAGCAAAGCAGGACATGGGTAGGGGTTTCCTTACATCAGTTGCATGTTCTGTTATTAGCTAGATTCATTAGCACTTACTTTTTTATTTTTACAACTGAAATTTAGATTTGTGTTTTTGCAGGGTCTTCCCACGCCCAGGAGATATTAGAAAATGGGGCACGTTTTTGTAAAAAATGTCCAAAGTGTAAATTTGATTTCTACCAACAAGTTGTCATGAAAGATCACATGGTGGTGAGTTCAGTCATTCTAAAATGCATGCCTTTAGCTGTGACAATTGTTTTACATAAATATTGTATAACGTTACTATTCAGGGCTTGACATTAACTTTTTTAGCTGCTTGTACTTCGGACAAGGATGACAGATTTTTTTTAAACACCGTTTTGACATCATTGTATGATGCAAGGAACTACTTTTCAAAATATATATATATATATAAAAACAAATTTACCATAAAAAAAGAGAAATTTTGCTGTGCTGCAGTCTCCCTATTCGTGTCTTTGCATATTCATTCGTGTCTCAAAATACACCACTGCCCCTTTTAAGGCTAACCTTGAGGATAGTTGGCCACCCTTGGTAGCCTATAAAATATTGCAACGTTACAATTACAACCAAATACTTTTTATGGATTTTATATATTAAAGGGCGTCCCTGGGACGATAAAACATGTATGCGGTCCAAAACAGACCCTGGGACGGTTCTGGGATGACGTCCAAAAATCATACAAAACAATCATACAACTGCTGCACATATAATATATATATATTTACATTTACATTTAAGTCATTTATATATTTCCATATGCACACATGGCTGCACACAAATGTTCCAACATGCGATTAGTGAGAACACCTTTTTCAATGTGCGAGCGGTTTCCTATGACAGAGATGAAAATGTCTGTTAGAAATGAAGAAGTGAGATCTAAAGCTGTATAAACTGGCATGGTTTACTCACGACTAGTATTATGCCTTTGGCTTTTGGAAAATAATATTGATTTGAAAGCTAATAGAACATGAAAAATTCTGGTTTCAACATTTCTGTGGTCATATTTTGCCTAGGCTAGACTACATCCAGGTTTTAAACAATTAAGTTTATTATGAAATTAGTTTATTATGAAATAGTTTCAAAATGTTGGCCGCCTCCGCTCAGATTCAAGGTGGGTGATGTGCGGTGCGCAACATGCACTGTCTTTCACTCTCCGGTCTTGACCATTTGATCTGAACGAAGTGCCTCGAGTATGTCAACAGATTCAAGCCTTCAGACATTAATGTTAATTATCCTGTATTTAATGTAATTAAAATTCTCATTAAAGTTTTCCTACATTTTCTGCCTCCTCCCTCATGTCAGTATCCGTCTGGACATGAGGCTGAAGCCAATATGCATATCAATTACACTTTGACGTGCAGACTTTTTATTTATGGACATGAAAAATAGATTTTAAAATTATTTCAGTGTTTGCTTCTCACATCCAATTCTGATCGCAGTAATTATTTGATTTTTGTGATAGATTTGTTGTCCAAATGGACAAGTGAAAAAAATGGTTCTTGTCCCGAACAAGAGGACATGTGTTAATGTCAAGCCTTGCTATTAGTGCATGAACCAGAGCCTTATATAAGGCATTTTTTAAGAACTACAATATCAACTCTGCAGATTGCAATTTGTCAGCCTATTTTAATTTAAATTACTTTAATTACAGAAATGTTGTCCTCACCTGTTGGAGTGTGTCTTCCCCTCAACCCCGAAGTCTACTTACCTTTTTGCAAGCAAGCGCATCATGCTTGTCACAGACTTCTACTATGGTAGATTTGAGGGAGACAAACCAAAATTGCAGCAGCAGAAGACC
Organism: Oncorhynchus nerka; assembly: GCF_034236695.1. NCBI lineage: Eukaryota > Metazoa > Chordata > Actinopteri > Salmoniformes > Salmonidae > Oncorhynchus > Oncorhynchus nerka. The sequence goes on from NC_088423.1 coordinate 73,218,748, forward strand.
CCATTTACCTATAAGTGCCAGAGCTGTTTGAAAGTACTCAAGAACAACGTCAGGTAACTACAGCAGGCGTTGCTTGCTGTGCAGCTCTGCTTTTGTTTTCAATAAGCCACCGTATTCCTGAATAATACGATTATTTGTGTCGAAACAGGGTGTCGTGTCTACTGCACAAAATGTGTTTTGTATAATCAAGGTCATTTTCTAATCTAAAGAACTTTTATATCCTATTTGTCCAGTGGCATAATGAAAACAATACATTTGGCATGTCACGTGTTTACATAATGCACACACATTACACAATTACACCAATAAGCAGATTGGTGGACATATCTTCTACCTTTATATGAACGGCTAAATGTTATTGGTAATGGATGGATACATCAACCAGCCTTTTGTCAATACGTCACCCCAAGTGTCTACTGTACTGTTTTGGTGCATGGAAATGGTGTTCATGAACAAGTGTTAAAATGAGCCCTCTGCCCATGGAGAGTGATTAACTTCAATGTGAAGAGAGGAGATTCAATGTGTTTCAGCCCTCATCACAGTTTTCTCCCCCAGGTGGATGACATATCAACTCATATTCCCACTTGGGGCCAGAGATGAATAATGGCTGCTAGTTTGGATGGTGTAAGAACTGCTCCTTTGATTAAATAACTTTGCTTCAGAACGTTGCGAGAAAAGCCTCTGTATGCTCCTTTTAATGGGCAGACCCATTTGTGCTGTACTCAGTCTGGCAGCAGAGGTCATAGTTGGTCTGCATAAAAATCCCTATTAGGGGAGCTGAGGTAAGACTGTGCTGGCTGAAAAATGGGCCTTGCCTGCCTTGTCAGTGCAGCGGTTACATGTAGAGGTCATGCGGCTCGGTGCAGCCGTGGAACACCTCATCATTAAGCCAAACAAAAAGCTGCGTAATTGGCGGTATTATAATGGCAATTATGCATGCTTAGGAAGTGAGGTGCAAGGAGTGGTTGCTAATTTCTTTTTTTTTAAACCATGGGGATCCGAAGCGCAGGTTTGGTGTTGCACACGGGCCACGATCTGTTGAAGTGTTGTTGAATACGGCTTCACTGTAATTTAGCTCAGTACATTAAGTTTTTCTTTTTCCAAATGGTTGAAGTAGGGTAGTTAGTTATTTATGCATGTATGTATGCATATATTTAATTATTTAAAAGTTTGACTAAAAAGCTAATGAGCTTTTTTTAGAATATATTCACAACATTTTTTATGACATTTGCTCTGGGTGACTGGATAGTAGTTCTTTTTTTTTAATAGCTTGTTTAAAAATAACATTCAGTTTTTTGCATTGTAAACTAAAGATAAACGGCAAAGCTCACACCACACCCATCTTTGTTTCTTTGGCATATCTTGCACTTTGCGGGACTCTTGTAGGTTCATGAACCACATGAAGCACCATCTGGAGCTAGAGAAGCAGAACAGTGAGAGCTGGGAAAGCCACACTACCTGCCAACACTGCTACCGGCAGTACTCAACCCCATTCCAGCTGCAGTGCCACGTCGAGAGTGCCCACAGCATGGTCGAATCTTCAAGTAGGCATACTAGTCAATGGCAACCGACATGAAACTTCAGTGAAACCATACATTTCACCTTAACGTATTGAATACCGTCTCAAGCAATCATACATTGTACATAACTTTATATATAATCAACCTGTCTTTAACAAGTTGGGCCCATTTTTAGTAATTTGTTCTTGTTTTTGTAGCCAATTGCAAGATATGTGAATTAGCCTTTGAGTCTGAGCAAGTGCTCCTGGAACACATGAAGGACAATCACAAGCCTGGAGAGATGCCCTATGTCTGCCAGGTACATTTTGTTTATCAATCATGTTTTTATAGTAGTTTGTTCACAAAGAAAAGTTATTCACAGTTGATCGTAGAGATGCCCTGGCACTACAATCAGGAATTGAAACATTTAATTCAAATTATTGAAGGGATTTGACTTGCAGTCTTCCTGAACCTTTTATTATTCAAACTAATACTTGAATTGTCTCTTTCCAGGTGTGCAACTACCGGTCTTCATTCTTTACCGATGTGGACACACACTTCCGTACGGTGCATGAAAACACAAAGGATCTCCTTTGTCCTTTCTGCCTTAAAGTTCTTAAAAGTGGTCATGTCTACATGCAGCACTATATGAAGCATCAGGTAAGAGGCTTAGTTATATTGGGTACTTTTCTATTGTTAAATATGTGCAACAATCCATGATCAATAAATATGTTGATTGGGTCATTTTTGATTGATGGGGCTCATGTTCTGACTGACCTGTCACACATTGTAATTTCATGTCTGTTTCCTGATGGTTCAGCCTCTTAATAAAGCAGTGAATGCAGCAAATAGTTTTTCTCTCCGAGTTAGAGTTTTATAGCTGGCTGGTTTTAAAAAAATTGAACACTCTTGTGAGTTACCCTATTGGCTTTCATTCTGAGGTTGGATTGATTTGGTTGTCTGCTGAACACCTTGCTGTAATACATAACTGTCTTACAGCAATGTCTACTTCCTTTCTCCTGCCTAATGGGCTCTCTGGCAAAAAAAACAAACCAAATCAACTCCACAAATCACTGTATGTAGCCATAGAACAAAGAAATAGCTGAACCTATTATCTACCTATATGCAGTCTTGTTATCTTGACTCGTGCTTTTCTATTGTACTTGTTTTGTAAATTCACCAGAAAAAAGGAATTAATCGTTGCGGGAAATGCAGGCTGAATTTCCTCACCTACAAGGAGCGAGTGGATCACAAGACTCAGCACCATAAGACTTTCCAAAAACCCAAAGCTTTGGAGGGCCTTCCTCCTGGAACCAAGGTTAAACTCTTCTTATTTAGTCTAGGAAAACATCTCAATACCTCTGTACCAAGTATCTACAATATAGATCAAGTCAATGGCAACTGCAATAAACCCTCATTTGAAAGCAAGTGCTATTACAAATGTTTAAATTACGGCATGAATTCAGATAATCTTGATTTGATCTGTTCTTTTAATACATTTTTCAGGTGACTATCCGGGCCTCTCTGACAGGGCCATCTCCCAGTTCCGCCCGTGCCTCTGACAAATCCAGTGTCAGTGTCATACCAGAGGTCCCAGGCATGAAGGGAGCCATGAAGGCAGCCAATGTAAAAGCTCAGAGAAGTACATCTACCACACAGGGCAGCAGTGGGGGGAAAGGCAAGGGCGCAGTGAGCAAAAAGCTCCTCAAGCAGCAGAAGAACAACCATGTGTTGCAGAGTCTCAGGTCGGTACATCACTCAGTCAACTTGTTTTTTTCTCATGGTGCAAACTACATAGTTTCTGTTATAGCAACTATGGTCAGGGACAGTTTCTTTTCATGGTTGGTTATGAACAGGGCTCTAAATTCAAACGTTTCATTGGTAGCACTGGTGCTCACAACATCAAGTTAGGAGCTAATGAGGTTACATGACTGAACAACAGGTAAACAAATGCCTGCGAGTGGTTTTGGAACAGCTTGTGAAGTGGTTCATGAATGTATAACCAATTCACAATAGAACACTGCAGGTAATATGGGTTGTATTTTTTTTACCAGTTTGTGCTAGAAACAATGTGTTTTCGCTGTAGTGATGGTGTAACCATGACTAATAAATATGTGCTTGCTTTTATGTCTAGTTCACTCAAACAACGGTACGGCGAAGCCTAATCATTACAACAATTATTATCTGGGAGATTGTATTCATAGTCGCACAGTGCTCCTAAAATAAAATGTCAGGTCGCACAGCAAAATATTTAGGAGCATATGTGACCAAAATGGTTGCACTTCAGAGCCCTGGTTATCAATATATTACACCAATCAAGTAACTTGTATGTTTAATAATGCATCTCAGAATGTTTTACTGAAGGTAATAGTACTTCAGATATAAATGAAATAATGATGCCCTAATTAATTCTCTACTTTTTTAGTATTGGAGAAAGACGACATACCTGCATTGAGTGCTACTCGGAGATTCATGACTTCTATAGTCACTATCCCATGGTTGCAATTTGTGGTGCATGCAAGTATCGGACGAGTTGCAAAACATCCTTTGGAAACCATATGATAAGGTAAAAGCATCAGATTCATAACGCATATATACACTGAGTACAAAACTTTAGGAACACCCCTACAAGGTGTCAAACGTTCTACAGGGATGCTGGCCCATGTTGACTCCAATGCTTCCCACAGTTGTCAAGTTGGCTGAATGTTCTTTGGGTGGTAAACCATTCTTGATACACATGGGAAACTGCGTGGAAAAACCCAGCGGTGTGCAGTTCTTGACAAATTGGTTCGCCTGGCACCTACTACCATACACTGTTCAAAGGCACTTAAATATTCTTGCCCAGTCACCCTCTGAATGGGGCACACACACAATCTGTCTCAATTGCCTCAAAGCTTAAAAATCTTTCTTAAACCGGTCTCCTCCACTTCATCTACACTGATTTGAAGTGGATGTAACACGTGACATCAATAAGGGATCATAGCATTTACCTGGTCAGTCTGTCATGGAAAGAGTAGGTGTTTTTAATGTTTTGTGAACAGTGTGTATGTCCATTTTTACATTTGAGTTATTTAGCAGATGCTCTTATCCAGAGCGACTTACGGGAGCAAGTAGGGTTAAGTGCCTTGCTCGAGCACATCGACAGATTTTTTTCACCTAGTCTGCTCAGGGAGGATGTTTTATTGTTCATATTAAATATATATTGTAAAAATAAAGTCTTGAGTCACCCTGAGGGAGGAACAGTGATGCCGAAATGTTGGTAAATAACCATTAAATTGCTGGGAGTTTAAACATGGAGTGTGCAAATGAATTTTTATAGTTTATTCGCCGTTAGTCAGCACCTCCACACAACCTTTTTTTCTGCGTGTGTGCCAGCTCATGTTTTTTAATCCATATTAAACATATACAAATATATTTTTGTCAGGTTCCATAGTGCCATCTCAAAAGAGAGATTCCGGAAAATGAGGAAAATCCCAGTTGTCCTACGGTACGTGTCCCTAACTAAACAAATCTGGTCTCAAATCAATTCTTTAATGTTGCCATTGTTCTGCACTTTAGTTTTTGGTAATGACTTCTTTATGTAGTGTTGCATTTTCACCAAATATGACCAAAATTAAGCACCATGCTAGTTTATTCTATTCCATTAGGTTCATTATGAATCACATTTTACCTGCTGTCTTGCAGGAATTTAACCCTTGTCTGTCTGAACTGTGACTTCCTGGCTGATGCGCATGGAACTGACCTCATGAGCAAGCATTTGATTGACAGACCACACCACATCTGTAAGGTCATACTAGAGAAAGGTATAAGGTTTATCACATTCTTCACAACCAGATGCTTAGGCGTCGCATTTTGTTCATATAATAATAATAACCTGTCTGCATGTCATGTTTTTCTTGTCTTGCAGGAGAAGGTGCTGTAGATGACGGCATTAGAGGGTGAGTAGCTACTCTCCCAATGCAGCAGATAACGAGAACATCCTAAAATAAAAGTAACACCCCTCATAGTGTTGTAATGAGATTCTCAGAATTTGAGTATCAAGTACTTGTGAGACTTCCAACTCCCTGACCTATGAGTTTGAATGCATCTGTTATTTTGAGAAATCTTTACCATGTACCGGTACTTTTTACATTAAGCTAATTGGGATGCATATTAAGTGGATTCTTTTTTTTTTAAAGAACTTTGGCCTTAATTAATACCAGAGAACATTGCTTAATTAATGTGTGCCTAAAGTTAGGTCATTTTGTCATTGGGAAGCTGCTGAAATGAAAGGTCATTGTTGAATCTCTTTTGCAAGAATATCCTCGTCTTAATTTGTTGTATTCCCTTGAGAAGCCAAACGCACTAACAATACACAAGATCAAGTTCAAATGGAATCATTTCATAAATATGTTGTTCCTCCTGAGATTTTAATATGTACAATTGAATTGTTTGAAGAATAATTTGTCTGGACAAGGACATTGGTCCTTTTGCTTCATGATTAATATAACTATTTTTTTAAATAACTATTTGGATACTAATTCTGTGCTGATAAGCCGGTCTTAATTATGCTCTGAAAATTAATTTGACGTTTTCATTACCATATTCTAACGCTATCTCCAAAGTAGTTTTATTAAAAGGGCTCTACGTTTAATGGATTTGTCGTGATTCTCTTTTGTTCTGTTTCAGAAATAAGCAAGGGATCTCTGCTCTGATGTTCCCTGATATCCAGGTACTACTCTAGCTGGATTGTACCTGAGAAACACATATGTTTGATTTTGAACTGTTTCCTCAACCCAGCACCTCTCTTTATTTTTTTACATAGAATGCTGAAACTGCCACAGTGAGTGGCGCTTTTGACCAATTCCACAGGTAATTAAAGGGTGGTCCACACAAAATAGAACCTAGAAATATTTTTCCCATCTTCGATGGAGTTGATTAGATTGATTTGGTACGTTTCTCTCCCCCCTCCCTTCTCTTTCACAGCGTTCCCAGATTGGTGGAGACCTCCAATGTCTTGTGTATCACCCCAGCTACTGAAAGAAGGGATGGGCCAGAGGTAATGCATGTTCAGACCCAAGAGTCAGGAAGAGGTGCTGTAATTCTACTAGACAACGATGATGCAGCAGTTAACCAGCTAGGAGAGGCAGAAGTGCAAGGGCTTCCACATATCTCTACAGTGGATCAGAGCCAGGTAGTCACACAGGCTACAGAGCTAGAAACACCCATGGAAAGTTCAGTTGAGGAAGACCCGTCTTTGCAGTCAGGGCCCATGGATAGAGAAACAACCATAGGAAACTCAGTTGAAGGGAAGTGGAGAGAAGAGCAGTCTTTGCAGTCAGGCCTCATGGAAAGTGAAACACCCATGGAAAGCTCAGTTGAGGGGGAGCAGAGGGAGGAGCGGCCTTTGCAGTCAGCGACCAGGTCCCCCACTAGTTCTGTGGCCTGTGAGTTAGATGGGGAGACTGTGCGTTTGCATGAGTCATTAAGCAAACCGGAATCTGTGAGCTTTGACGACAGTAAGGTCAGCGCTTCCCTGGAGACCATCCCCTTTAAGGTTGTAGACCAAGAGGTGAAAGATATCGTGGAAGCAAAGGACATCTCATCCTCAAGTCCAGCTGACGTCCTGCATCAGAGGGCAGACGACAAAGACATTCCCTCCAGTCCTAAAACACTGAAGGGATCGGCGTCCTCGGAGTAGTGAGAAGTGGACCGGATGTATTTTTAAGAATACTGCATATCATTGAAATGTATTTCTCTTCCCATTTTCTTAAACTTGACTGTCCTTGACCAGATGGAGATGAGCTGAGACGTGTTATGTGTTTTAGATTAGATTTGGCATTTGGAAAAACATGTATCATTTTTTTCTAACATCAGTGCAAGATTTGACTTCTGTCTGTCAAACTTACAATTTGGTTGTAAGCTTTCAATGAAAGTGAAAATGGTACACTGAATAATTTGACTTTCTGTAGTGTCAAAAAATACCATTTCTGAATGTTTATGCTTTCCTTTATCTGAACCTGTACTCTTTAAGTGTGAAAAATCCTTGAAATATCTTAACTATCCTTCCACTGGTAGATATAGGCCTTTTTGTTTATTTTAGATACCTCCTCTACTTCCATTGACATTTCATAGGTGCTTTTGTGTATTTTTAATATACTATAATCCATCACTTTCCCTTTGATCATCTGTATGTCTTTAGTTTGAGAGCAGTCAAATGGACTTGAATCATTGAGGGAGTTTGAGTCAAAGGAACTGCGGCGCACCGGTCTATGGCCCGTCACATGAACAGGCAAAAGCAGTGGGGGGAACTGAAAATCTTCTTTACACTCTCTTGGGTAATTCATTCTAATCATTTTAAATCGAACAGTAGTCTGCGTCGCTCGATCATGTCAACAGGGCAGCATGGTGCATCGTCCAGAAACACTTTGCCATAACTTGTTTGAAAATTTAAGCATTTTTTTTTATTGTAAAGGTAGATGGTGTTTTGATCAAAAGCAATCACTTTTTCACTTGAAACCAGTATCTTCTTCAATACTCCACGTGCTTAATCTACGTCAGAGATGATTTTGCCATCAGCCAGAGCGGGGCACCTGGCTCAAAAAAGAATGCAATCACTTTTCATCCAGTGCAAACTCCTCCCACTGGGGACAACTGGGCCAGGTAATCTAATCCCCTCAGTGTTTCCATTGCAGTCGTGCTAACATGTAAATAAACTTTGGTAATACAGTATGAAATCTGCTATTGAGACTTGATTAAGAACGGACTGTCCATGTTCATTATGGTTGAGAGAGATGATCAACTGTAGTCTGTAGGATCATCACTGCCCAGCTTACATGAAAAGTAATAAAATGCATTGATTCCCCAGTTACCTCACAATAGTTATAAATGAGTGTTGACTTAGCACTGAAATGTCTTCACCTTTGCTATGAATGTGATCATTGTGCCATTTTGTGTTTAGTTTGGTGAATTATCAGCTGATGGGGAGGTTGATGCAAAAAGCTTGAGGGAGAAGTGTGACATGAGTTGGTGCGTAAACAAGCTAGAGATGGATTGAATTGTTTTTGACAGGTGACAGCAAAGGTGTCGCTCTTGGCCAGCATGTGCTGATAATACATACAGAATTATCCCAAGCAGTGAAGCTAGACTGTTTTCTTGCATCCTTAAAATAGACAAGAATGGGGAAGTAATAATGTCTATTCTGTTTATTATATCCTGTGTGTAACATCAATCCACCAGAATTGCCTGATAGTTTGTCTTGTGATCAATGGATTGTACTGTACCAGTATTAGAGGACCGGACAGTGCAGAAAGGGTACAGTAGTAGTAGTAAACTAAAACCGAGATCTATCTGTTTCCTTTGTGGGATCCTCCAGACTATGTCACTGTTCAATCTTTATTTACTTTCTTGCGGGAAATTTAACAAAAGAAACAATGAGAGCAAAGACTAAATTCTGTCATATTATTTCAGCATCTCCTTTTCTGGCGGGACACAGTAGGCCCAAATACAATACTCAGTTGTCACCTCAGGCTAAGTCGTTTTGAAGATTTACGGATGAGTTCTCAGAGGGAGGCACACTTCTGTCAAATTTCAGGGCACCTCGAGGAGCAATGCCACCTTGTGAAGTGAGAACACCTCACGTATGCACAGGCCCCAGTCATTTCTATCTGTATTTGTTTGCAAGTGTTCCAAATGTCAGCTAATGATGCTCAATGGGAACAAGCTTTATAGAATGGCTGACAGTATATGACAGTTTCAACCAAGGAGCAAGAGACTTTGAAAAGTGAAACTCAAAGATTGTCTCCCTTTTGACTTCTATGCAAATCCTGTAAAACCTTCAAAGTCAATTCTGGATGTCAGTACCACTGCATTTTTTCATTGTTCCCCTCTAATCAGGGACTGATTTAGACCTGGAACACAAGGTGGGAGCAGAAAACCAGCGGGCTCTGGACCTCAGAGTAGGAGTTGAATAACCTTTCTGTAAAGGCAAGATAAAAAGAAAATGACAGGCTTCTGAGTTTGTTTATTATGGTCCCTGCATCATTGTGAAAAGGACCAAACAAATTGCCTTTGGATCACCTGAAATCAATTGATATCATAGCCCCATATCTGAAATCAAGTGATATCATAGCCCCATTTCTGAAATCAAGTTATATCATAGCCCCATATCTGAAATCAAGTGATATGGCCCCATAATGTTTCAGGCTTCAAGGAGATATGCCTTCAGAAAGTTGACTTGACTTATTCCTCATTTTTATTTTACAGCCTGAATTCAAAATGGATTAAAAACAATATTCTCACTCATCTACACACCAGTTTTAGGAGTTTTTAAAAATGTATTAAATGAAGTACAGATATCTAATTCACACCCCTGAGTCAATACTTTGTAGAAGCACATTTGGCAGCGATTACAGCTGTCTTTCTGGGTAAGTCTAAGAGCTTTCCTCGCCTGGATTGTGCAAAATTTGCCCATTTGTTTTCTAAATTCTTCAAGCTCTGTCAAATTGGTTGTTGATCATTACTAGACAACCAATTTCAGGTCTTGCCATAGATTTTCAAGTAGATTTACGTCAAAACAATGTTGCAGTTTTCTCAGGGGCCTTGCGGATAATTGGATGTGTGTGGGGTACAGAGATAAGGTAGTGATTTAAAAAATCACGTTTAAACATTATTATGGCAAACAGAGTGAATCCATGCAATTTATGACTTGTTAAGCATATTTTTTTACTCCTGAATTTGTTTCGTCTTGCCATAACAACGGGATTGAATACTTATTGACTCAAGACATTTCAGCTTTTCATTTTTTATTAATTTGTAAAAAATTCGAAAAACAATTAAACTTTTATGTGTGTAGGTCAGTGACAAAAAAAATCGAAATGTAATCTATTTTAAATTTAGGCTGTACAACAAAATTTGGAGTAATTCAAGAAGTGTGAATACTTTAAGGCATTGTAATATAATACTTGTGACAGCTTTACTGACAATACTTCTGTCCCCAGCATCGATCAAATTAGAACTTTTTTTATATACCAGTAATCTGAAATCAAGTAATATCAGGCCCACCCTTAAGGACCTGGCAATTAGACAAATTATTTTAGAAAAGTATTCAGAGGTAACTAGACCGGGGTAATCCTATTATTGTCCTATTATTAACTACAAAATACAAATCCATTGTACAAACTATATTATATTTACATAGTTTGGAGGGGGTGTCATATAATGGGAGAGAATTGGGACTTGTGTGTGGATGGGTAGGTGATATGTTGTCTGATGTTTGTGATGAACTATTGTGTCAATAACGTAATTGATTCTGCGCAGTACCTGTAACGTTACCTTAGGGAAGACGGGAGGACCAAACCTACTTTTTAACCAAATAAATTCGAGTTTATTGTTAGGCACAAAAGGCGCGATGTTACCAAGACGACTGGAAGCAAAATAAATTGAGCAAAGTGGCAGATGAAGATGACATTTTTGCCTGGTGAAACATACAAATCAACGAGGGGCTTGCAACAGCTCCACGCAATGATGGTAAATGACTTGGTTGTCGATTATGTTTTCCATGAAAATGATCTAGCTATTCGATGGTTAACGACGTTAGCTAACTTTAGTTAATTTACCTAACTAGCTCTGAGGTTCCCAAACTTCAAACTTGTTTGCGTCTGGGACCACTTTTGTGATAGACCCATCAGAATATCAGAACACAACTCCAACTTTACAGTGCGATAAAAAAAACAATAAAAAAAACAGGATACAAGCAGTTTTACTATAACTGCAGTGCACAAGTCTCGGTCACTGGGAAATAACATTTAAGGCTCTTTTGGCATCAGATAAAATGTTGACATTTTAAAATACATTTCCTGCAATTCTACACATTTTGCCTTGAGGCAGAGAGAATATTTCAGTTGTAAAACTTAAATTACAGGGCATTATGCTCAAAACAACATTTGAGGAATGCAAGAAGAATCCAGTTGAACAAATTGATCATTGATGGAGCACTGTGGATACTATATCCCTGTGCCTCCCAGGCACACGTGCATCTGGAACCTCTTAAGGATCTGACCCTTTTTTAAATTTTCGCCAAAAATGACATTCCCAAATCTAACTGCCTGTAGCTCAGGACCTGAAGCAAGGATATGCATATTATTGATACCATTTGAAAAGTTAACACTTTGAATTTTGTGGAAATGTGAAATTAATGTAGGACAATACAACACATTCGATCTGGTAAAAGATAACACGAACAAAAAACATGCGCTGATGGAATTTAGATTTTGGCCACTAGATGGCAGCAGTGTGTGTGCAAAGTTTCAGATTGATTCAGTGGAGCATTGCAATACTGCACAGTATTTTGTATCAAGTCTGCCCAAATGTGCTGAATTGGTCAATTGATACATTTCAAGTACATAACTATAGAGAACATACAAAAATGATATGGTAATACAACATTTAAGTTTACACACTCCCAGAAATTAGCTTATACACTAACTTTCACACATCTAGATGGCAGGGCAGGGTGGGTGTAGAGACAGCAGGGGTTCAAACTTTAAACTGTAGAACCCAGTTCCTACATTTGAATATAAAAATTAATTTTATTAAACAAAACCATGATACATTTAATCTCTGAGACCCTCAGGATGACAAATCAGAGCAAGATTGAATGTAAGTACATTATTTACCTTTCAGATGTGAATGTATCAAACCATTTGCGTGATAAGTTGTTGTGCACTCCTCAAATAGCATGGTATTTTTTGACTGTAAATTTTGCTACTGTAAATTGGACAATGCAGTTAGATTAACAAGAATTTAAGCTTTCTGCCCATATAAGAAATGTTTATGTCCTGGAAAGTTCTGTAACTTACAACGTCATGCTAATCACATTAGCGCACGTTAGCTCAACCGTCCCAGTATAGGGACAACGATCCCGTAGAGGATTTATTAAGAACATCAATAGCGATTCATGATATTACATTATATTGTATTGCACCCTCAACTTACACAGATCCCTTGTCTAAAATTGGTTGATTCTGTTGGTGCTAGTAATATTCATTAAAATGAACCCACTTTGGAAATCCTTAACCTAGCTGTTAGTGCTAAGTAAGCCAGGCTAGCTAGGGTTGACATTAAGGGTTGCCCTCCTATTGCCTGGGTCAAGTGAACTGAGCAGTTGCACCTGCTCTGAGGTTGCCCCATTGGGCAGGTCATTTAAAAATAAGAAGTGAAAATAATTGAACTGCAACTAATTCTAGTAGCCTAAAACTGAAAAACAGTCAATTTATGGCAGTTGGGCAAGTTGAGCCTGCTGAGATTTTATTTTTTACTGAACCAAAATACAACAAATTCCAGTACTGATCTTTCTGATTCCTCCCCAATGTGTAGATGAAAGGCAGGCAATATATGGAGCATGTAAATAGCTAATTTACATTTTCTGGCAAGTGATCATAATCTTCGGTCAACCCAAAAATACTCTTGACTTGCCTGATGGGAAAGTGCCTTTCAGACTTTAATAAAAATCCAAGGGTTAGTGTATCAACAATAATCTGTCCATAGTTGTTGCAGGATGGATGTTTTATGTTGCTGTTAATGTTTCCTTTGTAATTTTAGTGTTGATCTCCGTGAGTTGGAGGGGAAGCTCAAGTCTGCATAACTAAACCTGGAGAGGGCCGCACAGATTGCTGAAAAGGAGTCTGAGATATGAGACAGTGGTAAATTCATAAATGTCCTTTCCCAGGGTAGAAGGGACATCCGAGACTTGAACCAAAACACTTGTTGGTTGTGCTTTTTGTGAATACATATTTTTCTCTGACATTAGCATCTGGAGGCTGATATTGCTCGTAAGATGAAGAGCGAGCATGAGCGGGCCTCTGTGGAGCAGGAGAAGCAAGACCATAAGCGCTACGAGGAGGTGGTAGAGTACCAGCAGCTGGAGGAGAAAGAGCACAAGAGCCAGGAGGCTCCTCAAGGAGAAACTCATGGTTGACGAAATCACCAGGAAGATCTATGAGGATCAAATGTGAGTGGACAGTGGCAGTCTGTTTTCACAATTTGTCTAAGTTTCCTGCTTGATCAAGTGATCAGTATATAATGAAATCAAATGACCTTATTTGCAGGGAGAGGCAGTTAAGACTGGAGAAGATAACAGCCACTCAAAGGTACATAGGAGTTCAAGAGCCAGCAGACTGAGTGGAGACTGATGGAGCGGGAGAAGATGGAGGCTGAGAACAGACGCATCCTGGAATTTGCCAGTTACCAGCAGCATAAGGAGAAGAGCAGAATGGAGAACGTCAGAGAGCGAGGGCAGGCGAAAGAACACCTTCACCAGATGGTAAGAGGGAGAAAAGTCACTTAATTTGCAAAACACTTGGCTATGTTCATATTTAAGAATATGTTCTAGTCTTTTTTTGTGTACAAAGTGAGAAATTATTACAACAATATTAATGGTTGTTGAGGAATGTCTTCTAGCTCACTGAGAAGATTGAAATGGAGAGGCAGCAGCGTAACGAGATGGAGCGTGTTTGTGAAGAGCTTTGTCAGGAGGAGCAAGCCGAGGCTGCAAGGCAGAAACAAATCGTATTCAAGCATATTTACATTTGATAATTTCCTAAATTTCCAAACCACCTTTAGAGGATTCAACCCTTTTTAAACGGGTTAACAGGAAGATATGGAGAAGAGAATCAGACAGAGGCTGGAGTTGCAGCAGACCTGCCAAGAGCAAATAGCCTTCAAGGAAATGCGGTGGCAGGCTGAGAAGGTGGAGGAGACCTATAGGCAGATGATGATGGCCAAGTTTGCTGAGGACGACCACATAGAGCAGATGAATGCACAGAAACATCGCATGAAGCAGCTTGAGCACAAGAGGGCTGTGGAGAAACTGCTGGAGGACAGGAGACAGCAGTACCTGACTGACAAGGTACAGTATATTGCTCTCATCATGAACACACTTGTGCACTCTTTATCAACATCAAAGTGGTGTTATTGTAACTGAAGCTTTTCTGTTTAACACTGTTTTGTCTGCCTCAGAGGTAGTCTTTAGGTACCTTAAGGAACATTTGTTGAATGTAAGTTTGATCTCTTCCCAAGGAATGTGAGGCTGAAGAAAGAGCAATGGAACAGGAGAGGGAGACATTGCGTCGACAGATCATTGAGGAGGAAAAAACACAATTTCCTTTATTAGGTGATGATGCAACTACAGTTTAAATTGATTTAACCCCATTATTGTAATAAAATGTTAAACTTTTAAAATCCAACTGCATTACAAATATATTCTGTATAAATGAACAATGCATACATACTACATAACTTACATACAATGTTAAAGGCGACATAATTATTGTTGTAGCTAACCATAAGAATACATTCAAGGCAAGCAGGATTGTATTACATATATTTTTCAGTATTGCTTTATGATTTCCCCCAGTCAAGAGCTTTCATGAATTCCTCTTCTGTAAATGACAACATCTTGGCAGCTTCAAAATGCATCTGCTCAAGCAAGAGGGAAAATGTCAGTTTGATAAGGAGAAATATGAATAATGATACTGCCTTGTAATAATTACTTGCATTTAATATGAAGACTTACTTTTTGCCTTTTCAGTATATCAATCAGTTTGAGCTGTTTTTTAAAACCCACTATCAGTTCAGCTTTTTGCTTTTCCAGCTTCTTGTTTTCAGCTTTTAATGTTTCTATTTTTTTATGCTCCTGGTCTGCTGTGTCCTTTTGGAAAGGATAGACATAAAACAAGTCTATGCAACAAGTGACAGAAGCCAAATTTGAATGCCAAACTCCGTACCATGCTATTAGTATAGTTCCATCTATAAATACAATTTACAGTGTAAATTATGATTGATGTGATCACTAAATGCACTGATAGGTGGTGTGGTTTAATTTACCTTGCTCATCTGCTTGATCTTGGTCAGTTGTGTCTTGGACCTCTCAACTTCCTCCAAGGCTCTGTTCAGTCTTACCTCTATGGCACTGTGATTGGTTGCTGCCTGTTTTTGTGCTCTCTTCAAACCCTCGATTTCCTTTGTTAAACACACACAGGGGCAAGCTAATTCAGTAAAAGCATTTTGTGTAATGTTTTTATAGCGCACCAACACACACTTTCAAAAGCACTGTAATGATAATGGTAATATTTGGTTAGATATCTACAAAAACTGACTGTCATCAGTTACTTGTTAACTTTATATTTCAGAAATTAAACGCTAATAGTTCATTTAAACCGATAATTGTTGTGACTAAGCAATTGGAAACCATCAACCATTCATTCTTCTTTTCTTTTCTTTGGGAGTGGACATACACGAAGTGTACAAAACATTTTGGAACGCCTGCTCTTTCAATGACACAGACTGACAAGGTCCCTTGCTTTTTTTCAATCTTTACTAACGACATGCCACTGGCTTTGAGTAAGGCCAGTGTGTATGCAGATGACTCAACACTATACACATCAGCTACTACAGCGACTGAAATGACTGCAACACTTAAAGAGCTGCAGTTAGTTTCAGAATGGGTAACAAGGAATAAGCTAGTCCTAAATATTTCCAAAACTAAAAGCATTGTATTTGGGACAAATCATTCACTAAACCCTAAACCTAAACTATGTCTCCTAATGAATAATGTGGAAATTGAGCAAGTTGAGGTGACTAAACTGCTTGGAGTAACCCTTGATTGTAAACTGTCATGGCCAAAACATATTGATACAACAGTAGCTAAGATGGGGGGAGTCTGTCCATAATAAAGCATTGCTCTACCTTCTTAACAACACTATAAACAAGGAAGGTCCAACAGGCCCTAGTTTTGTCACACCTAGACTACTGTTCAGTAGTGTGGTCAGGTGCCACAAAGAGTGACTTGGGAATATTGCAGTTGGCTCAGGACAGCACGGCTGGTCCTTAAAAGTACACGGAAAGCTAACATTAATGACATTCATGTCAATTTCTCATGGCTCAAAGTGGAAGAGAGATTGACTTCATCATTAGTTGTTTTTGTAAGAGGTGTTGACAACCTCAATGTACCAAGCTGTCCGTTTAAAATACTAGCACACAGCTCAGACACTCATGCCACCAGAGGTCTCTTCACTGTCCCCAAGTCCAGAACAGACTATGGGAGGCGCACAGTTCTACATAGAGCCATGACTACATGGAACTCAATTCCACATCAGATAACTGATGCAAGCAGTAGAATCAGATTTAAAAAGCATGTAAAAATACACCTTATGGAGCAACGGGGACTGTGAAGAGACACACATAGGTACAGACACATGCATACGCACACATTGTGATATTGTTGTATGGTGGTATTGAACATTTTGTGTTGTGGATATGTGGTGGTGTAGGTATGTTATATGATGTACTGTTTTATCTTTAGCACATTCAGTACAAACATAGTTCACTGTTTTATCTTTTGTTTTATATGTAATGTAGGTGCTTTGGTGTGTTTGGACCCCAGGAATAGTAGCTGCTGCCTTGGCAATGTGGATTCATAATAAATACAATACAAAAATACCAGGTGAATCCAGGTGAAATGCTCCACCAGCCAATGTATATCCAGCCACCTTGACACAACTGTGGGAAGCATTGTAATCAACATGGGTCAGCATCCCTGTGGAATGCTTTCGACACCTTGTAGAGTCCATGCCCTGACGAGTTGAGGCGATTCTGATGGCAAAAGGGGGTGCAACTCAATATTAGGAAGGTGTTCCTAATGTTTTGTACACTCAGTGTATGTCTCTGTTGTGATCCCTCCCAGTGGGAAATATTATACAACCATGTTTTACTCCACCCCTAGTCAAGGCGAGGGAAATGTCGCTGGGGGATTTCTCTGAATTCCAAAGATATCTGTCACATGAGCGCCGCACTATCGCCAGCTGCAGGAGAGGTTCACCTTACAGGCTGATCATGTTAATGAGACCATGCCAGGCATTCCCCTGCTGAGGGGTTGATTTCATCTTTCATTAACAACTGTGTCTAAGCTGTATAACGTCCCCCTCCCCATTCAGCAATAAGACATTAACAGCTATCTCAACCGCTGTTTACACACATCTAGGTTTCTCAGTCACTGTTCATGGACTTTCATGGTTACAATATGTGCTGTTTAATATGACCAAAATGACTAACTAGAAAGAGAATAAATATAATAACTGTTTTATCCTCGACACCCACCTTCTGTAGAGCAGTTACTTGTTGTTGAAGCCCATCACCTTTTCTGTTAGACTCCTCCGCTAAAGCTCTGTGTTTCTCTATCTGGGTTTGCTGAATGTTTGTGGTCTTCTGTAGTCTAGCTCGATCCTCCTCCACCTCCTTTATGTTGGTGCTTAAACTACTGTTTGCATCATCCTAGAACAAATACATGTTTTATACTTGTTTCAATGTTAAATTTTACTCAAAAATATACCTAATTTCCATCTCTCATATTTCTATCATTACCTTTTTGTTGCACTCATATGATAGCCGGTTAAATTCTTCTTGCATTACACAAAGCTTTGCTTTGAGAAAACGGATTTGAGCATCTAAAACACAGCACACACAAAAAAATATTATACTATAGTTACATAAAGAATTATATAATTTTTTAGGATATGCGAGATTATACCATTTTAAGGATATGCAAGAAGTTCAAACTAAGAAGGCTGAAACAATTGATATTCTGGAACTCTGATAAATAACTTCTTTTTTTGTAATTAATGTTTTTGCAAAGATCCATTCTTGTGCTCCAGATGTGATATTGTGAATGTGTGAGAAAGCCACAAAGTGTGATAAATGAAATCAGAATTCACCTGATCCCATCTCATCCCCAACACTGGGCATGATATCTTCCATAAGATTGTCATGAGTATCTCCATCATCCAGCTTCCCCTCAATGTTACGTATTGTTTTAGACAAGGAAAAATCCACAAAATCTTCCAGAACTGCAACATCCTCAACTGCAGCTGCCTTTGTTGTTCTGAAATAAAATAACAAATAAACAAAATACAACTCAAACAAAAAATTTAAAAAGTAATAAACATAAGGAACTGATATTCACAATGCTGGACACTCATTAAGCCATAACCTTTCACAATCTTCCAATGTTTCCAATAGATATTTGTGTGAACGTTTGTGATAAGGATAACATTCTTACTGTGCTTTTCTCTGGTTTCCATGAGGTCTGTTTTGTGAATTGGATTTTGATGTGACCCTTTTCTTTGGTATTACCTGAGAAATATTTAGGGAGAATTTCAATTGCATTTCCTTGATTCCTCACCTTCTTCTCAAGACCATTGGATGAGAAGGTCAGAGGTCCCTCCCCTCTTACCTTCTCATCCAATGGGTTTTGAAAAGGCGGTGAGGGGAGAGGACGGGAGGAATCAAGGAAATGAAATTACCTTTGCGTCTCTGAGATGTTACATTTGACCTATCATACTGAATTGAATACTGCACCTTAGTAGTGGGCTTCATAACTGAAGATTCCAGCATGTTCACATTCCTAAAGACAAATACATTTGTATTATTGGCTGTTCTCATATATTCTTATCCAGTCTACTACACTGAAATGCTATACGTTTAGAGCAATGCAATATTTTATTACTTGAAATCCTCCTCCTCAATGTCAACATCAAGGTGGAAAGAGATTGGCTTTGACAAGACTTCATTTTGGTCACTCTGAAAAAAAGAAAGAAAAATAATGTTTGAATAAAACAAATATGTCTAAAAATGAATGTTTTATGTTGTTTTGAAGAGTGTCAATTGGTCAGGTAGCTATCTTAAACCGCTTACCATAACCTGTTCCGCTTGCCTTACTAGTTCGGCTGTTTTTGCCTCCAGCTCTGCATTTATACGTCTGGAATGGGAGAAATATTATTTATTTTATTACAATAGCCATCTGGTTACAGCATCTCATATGATACAGTCTACATTGACTCAATAGATGTTTGGCAATTGGTACAGATGTTTGGGCAAGGAACCTTACTTGTATTCCTCCTCTTTAGCAAGTAGGTCTATCGTGGATGGTTTCTTTGAGGGGACAGAGGCTGGACGTCTCACAGATTTTCCTCCTTGAGACTTTTCTGCCTTGGATGACATGGGTCTTTTGGTCTGAATAAACAAATGTAGTAAGTTAGGTAGCTAATTACAAATATATTAGTTGTTGGTTATTTTAGTCAACAGGCATATAACATTTCAAAGGAACAACGCTTTCGTTGAAAGTCAGGCTGCGTATAATATAGTTTTTAGATAGCATGCTAACTATCTAGCTAGCAGTTAGCTAATTTAGATCTTAAACAGCGATATAACTAGGACACATAAAGGTGGCTATAGCTAGTTAGTTCTTCTTGTATTTAACTTGTGAATGGGTATGTTAACGTTTTTTAGCAGTATAATACTGTAGCTAGTTGTTTGAAACAATACATTGACTCACCTCATGCATTCTTCTTTCAGACATTTTGATGTGCTGAATCTGGCGGGTGGCGTTGCGGTTGCATAGCAACAAGTCGTGGCCAAATGTTTTTCTCCGCTGTGCGACAAGGCGAAGGAACACGCACATTTGCTGTGCTCGCTGTTTTCCATAAATCTTAATTTTGATACGTTTAAGAAAAAGATGATGTTAGGGACCCGTTGTGGACTAAATGAACACATTCATTTGAGTTGTTTGCTAAACATAAAATGTGAAAAGCTGAAATGTGCAAATGTGTAGGGGGACAGCCTTTACGAAGGCTAACATATTCGCTACATGTCCACACATGGAGCATAATGCCATTGACATGTTAATGTGTTTACCAGTTATTGTAAATAATTGCATTCAAATGAAATAGAAATGTGTAACTGTTATCTTACAAACTCATTGTATTATTGAAGACCACGTCCATAGTACTGCTCATTCATACATTTTTATAAAGCATTTTTACTGTGGGCATTTAAGCCAAATGTTGCCATTAGGCACACAGTACTTGGCTGCTCACCACCGCTGTGTGGAAAAAAAAAAAGCTCTTTAATTATTTACTCGTGTATGCTGCGCCTGCGCTGCCGATGCTTGACAGCAGCAGCAGCAGCAGCATCCTATTACCGTTCTCCTAGCAGTAGGATATTATGCTGGCAGAACGATCGCGCATTATTTTCTTCAAAATAAGAGTTCCCCTGCAAAGACACGCTGAACTGTGAATATATATATATTTTTTTTAACTTATTTTGTATTTATACCAGCATTTATTTTGAACGTTTGTACAAGTACTGGTATGTTGAAAGCTATTCATTTGGCTATATTTAAAGAAACGGTGACACCTTACTCCACCCACTCCTTTCACTGCAACTCAATACACAGTGGGATACTTATTGGCTTGTAGAGAGATATTTTATACCTGTCTCAGCTAAAGTGGGGTTGGAAATATTCAGTAGGGTGTAGTTTTGGAGGGGGACTGTGTCGCACGGCCTGCTGCAGGCTTTTCACTCCGCTCCTACATAGCCCCCAATGCAATATACTGTAAAAGACTGTTCATGGGATACATATTGGCTTGTAGAGAGAGAGAGAACAAGGACAGGAAAAAAACGTTTGCGGAAAAAAAGATATATAATCAAGGCTACATTGTTCCCTAATACAGGACTAGTAAAGGCCCAGTGATTTTTTTTTCTTTTGTGATTTTAAAATTGTAATTAAATAGTATTCTGATTGTTCAATGGGTGCTGCATCACCCCTACTTCCTGTGTATGTACAACACAGTCCCACTCCAAAACGAACCATATTTGGTTAATAGAGACCCTACTGAGTATTTCCCATCCCACTTTAGCTGAGACAGATAGAAAGGTTTTCTCTCTACAAGCCAATATGTTTCCCATGTAAAATCTATTACAGTATATTGCTATGGAGGAGACGGAGTGAAAAGCCAGCAGTAGTAGGCCGTGCGACACAGTCCCCCTCCAAAATTACACATATTCGGTTCGTAGAGACAAAAAAAAATGTTAAAAGTAAACATCTTTTGAATGAGTTATCCACATTGCAAGGTTTTGAAATGCGGGCTTTTATTTAGGAGGTTTCCTCATTAACATACAACGTGACGTCACTTTTCGTGCTGCTGGCAGAATACTAGTCAGCATCACAAACACTTCCACCACTAGTGTTTGCAAACGCACGGGTCGTCCCAAAAGGTTTCGACAGAGCCCTGGCGAAAGCCTGCATTTTGTATTCCTCTACATTTTTTTAACATGACTGCATGGTGTTCGAAATTAACTGTCTAACCATGTTTTCCCGGCACCGTTTCTACCTTGGAACTGAGGCCACGTATATCGCAAATGAGAACGGGTGGGTCCGTAATGTACAGTAGGAAAATAACTGCTTTCTCGAGGTCCAGGTTGAGGCCTGCATGTTAAAGATCCATTTCCTCCCATCCTGAAATTCATCGTGATGACTGAGGATCAACAACAACATGATCAGCACCCGAAGCTGGGCTCTGGAATAAGCACCTTACCATCCCTAGTTCCTGGACTGCAAGGGACTGAGGCCAGTGCGTTGCAGCTCAAAATAAAGAATTCCATCTGGTAAGGAGGACCATTAGCTAGCATTGTGCTACTTTGATTGCTAGCCAGATAGCTAGCTTAGTTAACATACATTAGTTGAGCCAGCTCCATATGTTTTGCCATTATAGTGTGGCTACATCTAGCTAGCTAGTCCATATATTTAATTAGCCAGCTCATTACTAACTTGCAGCTACAGTGTTGCCTCCTTCGACCCTTTCCATAAACGTAAACATGTCAACCTTTGTGATTGGCGTTGACAATATGCCACTTTTTACAGTTTTTCGTGACTTTCCTGGTACCAAGAGCTAATATTGTTTACTATAAATTGTCGGACACATCTTCATGACATTAAGCAGCAAGTTATCGCTGCCTTTTTCGTTGTGGTGGTCAGGTCTGGAACGGTCAAAATGGGTGATTATTCACAACCCGGGTGCTGCAAGAAACCTCGCGGTTGGTAACTAAACACTAGCGAGCTGGGCCACTGAGGTATATATGGGCTGGACTTGTGCAAGGTTTCCGTATCCTCATTAGTGCACGCACTCTAGCCAATTTGGGTAATTTCGGGAAAACAGAATAGTATGTAGCTAGTACGCTTGCCCGCGTTATAACGAAGTTAGTTTATGGGAGAAAGTGCAGGCGTGCACAACTGGCTAACTGGGTTGAAAACCGCAATCATTGTTTTTTTGCATGTCTCAACATGTACTTCAAATCCATGGCGGTATAAATGGCTATGGTAATAATAACACAGCCTGCCCTGCACCTTAGCATATTTTCATACATAATAATGACCTGCATGTTGTATCAGTACATGCCTGCAAAATATTATTCGGCAACATTCAACATTAAATCACTTCACATATCTCTAGGTAAAGATTTTTGCACTCATTCCTCAGTCAGCTTCCAGAATTATATACTCAATTTGCACACTGAATAATATGGTGATTTTACTTTTATGCACGTTTCACCTGTTGTCTTATCCTTTGGTTTCATATAGAAACTCCCTACATGAATTATGAAGTATCACCAGGAACCATAATATGTTAATAGATGTGGTTTGCTTTTTGCACTTGAACTGTTGTTGACCGATGTTTCAGATAATCATACTTGAATGTTCATTGTCTAACTTGATATCACCATATTATGTGGTGCACAATCATTCAGAACCGACTTGTGATTTGTCTTGGTTGCAATATTGTGTAAATGGTTTTAGGTTATATATAGTGGCATGTCAGGAACTGAAGCACACAGACTGTTTTGTTTGTCTGTCAAATTACAACATTGGGAAAGTCATGACTGGCACTTTTTTATAAACTTTTCTAATCTTAATGGACATCATATGAAAAATATTGAACAACTTGGGTAACATGTAACCATAGCCTAGTCACAAATTGCAAAATGCCACCATTAACATAGGCTTATGTTAATCATCGGAAAATACACTACAGTATATTTGTTGATTCTCTGCACAGTAATCTGCTGTAAGGCCAGTGTCCCCCAGTGCTACCACTAAACCAGTGGGAAGGAATGTGGTTCTGGATGACATTGATCCATCCATGGGATATCACTTCCCTATTTTGATGGGTATAAGTTCCATCATCAAAACATTGACTTGATGTTTTATGGTCAACATCAGACATTGTTATGGAATAGTGCAAATACATTTAAAACATGGAAATAATTGTTTTGCTTCTTCCTTTTTTATTACAGGGGAAGTGTTGGAACTCCCTTTATGAGATGACAACTAATGTAGTAGCATTTTGAAATACCATGGAAGATTTTGTAATGGCCATTTCCATGTTATAGGACTCACGAGCACCAACATGTGAAGTTCATAGGAGCACATCAAATGAAGGTTGACTCTATATATTTTTAATTAAGGCATATAGCTTTTTAAAAACAGATTTCCACCCTTAAATTTAGGAATAAGCAAAGCCTTTGATTTCAGGTCAAACAAAGGGGTCTTAGAAAACAACATGTTTTTAAATTATTATTTTTAACCTTTATTTAACTAGGCAAGTCAGTAAAGAACAAATTCTTATTAACAATGATGGCCTACCCAGGCCAAACCCTCCCCTAACCTGGACGTCTGCCAGAAGTCTTAAAAGCTATTAGAATAACATTAAAACACTATTGTTGCAGTTAAGACCCTTGACAACTAATATCAACATTTTGTATTTAATTTTGCTGAAATGATTTGCCTTCTGTTAAGTTGAAGAAATATTGCCTAGTGACTTGTCATTCTTTTACAACAAAAAAATGCACATTTAAAATGTCATTCTGTTATGAAATCTGTAACAGAATGACTGAAAAATCAATAACAGAATTACTGCAATTGAATTGGATAAAATGGGAAATGATAGTAGTCACAAACCACAGTTGGGTCACCTGCTACTGTCCTTCCTTCCACTGACATACTGTTATATTCAGCTCATAATTGTGAAAAGTCTAGACAACCCCTCTTTCTTTCACTCTCTCTCTCAGTCAATGTCATCTCTCCTGGCTCTTACTGACACCTACCTAATAAGCCCCTCTGTTTCCATTTACTGTAACCAGCGTCCTCAACCACTGAGCACCGGATGTGCATAAATGTTGAAAAGTAGTTGAATTTTAGACATGTTTCACAAGTTTAGACAGCACATTGCAGTACATACAGTAAAGAAATGTAGAGTCGATATCAATACAAAACAGCACTGTACAGGGATAAAGCACACTAGAGTACAGTGTAATGTACTGAACGCTACTCTACTGTACTTTACTGTGCTCTACTATGATGTCAAAACTTGAGAGACTTATATGATTGGTTCACATATGGTCTGGTCCGTACCAACCAAATGTGGTCTTGTTTGGGGGGAGCATATTGGCTATTATTCTAATGTGTAAAATAATACCCAAACATGCAAAGGAGGATAGTGCATTTTTATACCTTTTTTGTGTACCTGTTCAAGATACATCGCAATGAATAGATCATATATCCATAATTATTAGGGATGTGCATCTTTCCCTTTCAAGACGAGTCTATGTATCTAGATACTTTTGTGTATGTGGTAGAGGTCGAACGATTATGATTTTCAACGCCAATACCGATTTATTGGAGGACCAAAAAAAGCCGATACCGATTAATCAGCCGATTTTTAGTTTATTTTTTATTATTATTATTATTTTATTTATTTTTTATTTATTTGTTTGTTTATTTTCAAAAATGAAAGAAAGCTAACATTTAAGTTCCTTGCTCAGAACATGTGAACATATGAAAGCTGGTGGTTCCTTTTAACATGAGTCTTCAATATTTTTTAACCATTATTTAACTAGGCAAGTCAGTTAAAAACAAATTCTTATTTTCAATGACGGCCTAGGAACAGTGGGTTAACTGCCTGTTCAGGGGTAGAACGACAGATTTGTACCTTGTAAGCTCGGGGATTTGAACTTGCACGAAAGTGCTTTTTGAATGAATGCTTACGAGCCTGCTGGTTCCTACCATCACTCAGTCAGACTGCTCTATCAAATCATAGACTTAATTATAACATAATAACACACACAAATACGAGCCTTAGGTCATTAATATGGTTGAATCCGGAAACTATCATTTCGAAAACAAAACGTTTATTCTTTCAGTGAAATACGTAACCGTTCTGTATTTTATCTAACGGATGGCATCCCTAAGTCTAAATATTGCTGTTACATTGCACAACCTTCAATGTCATGTCATAATTACGTATAATTCTGGCAAATTGGTTCGCAATGAGCCAGGTGGCCCAAACTGTTGCATATACCCTGACTCTGCGTGCAATGAACGCAAGAGAAGTAACACAATTTCACCTGGTTAATATCGCCTGCTAACCTTTTCTTTTAGCTAAATATGCAGGTTTAAAAATATATACTTCTGTGTATTGATTTTAAGAAAGGCATTGATGTATATGGTTAGGTACACGTTGGAGCAACGACAGTCCTTTTTCGCGAATGGGCACCGCATCGATTATATGCAACGCAGGACACACTAGATAAACTAGTAATATCATCAACCATGTGTAGTTATAACTAGTGCTTATGATTGATTGATTGTTTTTCATAAGATAAGTTTAATGCTAGTTAGCAATTTACCTTGGCTTCTTACTGCATTCACGAAACAGGCAGGTGGTTCGAGCGTTGGACTAGTTAACCGTAAGGTTGCAAGATTGAATCCCTGAGCTGACAAGGTAAAAAATCTGTCGTTCTGCCCCTGAACAAGGCAGTTAACCAACCGTTCCTAGGCCATCATTGAAAATAAGAATGTGTTTTTAACTGACTTACCTCGTTAAATAAAGTTGTAAAAAATATTTTTAAAAATCGGCGTCCAAAAATACAGATTTCCGATTGTTATGAAAACTTGAAATCGGCCCTAATTAAATCGGCCATTCCGATCAATCGTCGACCTCTAGTTTTTGGAGAACTTGGTCACAGTTTTCTACCGTCATTTGTCACAAAACTTCACATCTGCACTGTTCTTCAAGTAAATGTGTTTTTGTAACATTGTCAGTGGAAATTGTTGAACATTGTCCTTGTGCATAGAGTTGTATGGTTTGTTTAACTTTGCAATCAATGGTTTTTCTTTGGCATGCATATTAAGGTGAAGATTCTGTCTCGGCATCATTCTGTTACCATAGAATTGCCCTAATGTTAACCTACAGATTTGAGTCCTGAATGGTGCCCATTACACTTGACTGGGTGAGTACAGCCTGAGTGATAGATGATACCTATGATCTACATTTGGAGAGCTGGCACAGAAGTAAATGCTGCCTCCCATGGAAAAGATCTGTCCTTGGCTTGGTTCTGGTGGCGCTGCACTGCCCTTTGGAAAGTTATGATGAGAGCTTTGCATGTCTCTCGAGTCAGTGGGAGACTGAGAATTGATTTGGCAGTTTTTATACTGAACAAAAATATAAACGCAACATGTAAAGTGTTGGTCATGCCTCTTGAGTGGCACGATGCATTGCAGTGCTAGCTGTGCTACTAGAGATTCTGGGTTTGAGTCCAAACTCTGTCGCAGCCGGCCGCGACCTGGAGACCCATGGGGCAGCGCACAATTAGCCGAGTGTCGTCCAGGTTAGTTGGAGGGTTCGGCCACCAGGGATGTCCTTGTCCCATCGTGCACTAGCAACTCCTGTGGCGGGCCCGGGCGCAGCACACGCTGACACGGTCGCCAGGTGTATGGCATTTCCTCCAACTCATTGGTGTGCCTGGCTTCCGGGTTAAGTGGGTATTGTGTGAAGAAGCAGTGTAGCTTGGTTGGGTTGTATTTCGGAGGACGCATGACTCTCGACCTTTGCCTCTACCGAGTCCGTACGGGAGTTGAAGCGATGAGACAAGACTGTAACTACCACTTGGATACCACAGAATTGGGGAGAAAAAGGGCAAAACATTTTTTTTTTAAGATCCCAGAAATGTTCCATACACACACAGCTTTGTTTCTCTGAAATATTGTGCACAAATGTATATCCCAGTTAGTGAGTATTTCTCCTTTGCCAAGATAATCCATCCATCTGACATGTGTGGTATATCAAGAAGCTGATTAAACAGCTTGATCTTTATACTGGTGCACCTTGTGCTGGGGACAAAAAAAGGCCACTCAAAAATATGCAGTTTTGTCACAAAACCCAAAACTCAAAAGTTTTGAGGGAGTGTGCAATTGGCATGGTGGCTTCAGGAATGTCCTCCAGAGCTGTTGCCAGAGAATGTAATAATAATTTCTCTAGCATAAGCCGCCTCCAACTTTGTTTTAGAGAATTTTGCAGTATGTCCAACTGGCCTCACAACCGCGGACCACATGTATGGTATCGTGTGGGCGAGCAGTTGCTGATGTCAATGTTGTGAACAGAATGCCCCATGGTGGAGTTATGGTATGGAAGGCATAAGCTACAGACATCGAACACCAATTGCATTTTATCTATGACAATTGGAATGCATTGAGATACCGTGACGATAGCTAGAGCTGCTTGCTTTTTCATGACTCTTGTCTCCTTTTCGGACAGAAATACAAAATCTTAGGAGAAAGAGTGAGATTTGAATTTGTGAATTTTTCCTTGTGAACCAGCTGAGTGGGTTGTCTGAGTAAGATACAGTACATTGGATTAAAATTTAGGCAAATAAGGTTGCAATACATTAGTTCAATCTACCCTTTAAAGGACTTTATTTTAAGAATGTGAAATGTCAGAAAAATAGTAGCGATTTATTTAAGCTTTTATTTCTTTCATCGCATTCCCAGTAGGTCAGAAGTTTACATACACTCAATTAGTATTTGGTAGTATTGCCTTTAAATTGTTTAACCTGGGTCAAATGTTTCAGGTAGCCTTCCACAATAAGTTGGGTGAATTTTGACCCATTCCTCCTGACAGAGCTGGTGTAACTGAGTCAGGTTTGTAAGCCTCCTTGTTCACACACGCTTTTTCAGTTCTGCCCACAAATTTTCTATAGGATTGAGGTCAGGGCTTTGTGATGGCCACTACAATAGCTTGACTTTGTTGTCCTTAAGCCATTTTGACACAACTTTGGAAGTATGCTTGGGGTCATTGTCCATTTGGAAGACCCATTTGCGACCAAGCTTTAACTTCCTGCCTGATGTCTTGTGATGTTGCTTCAAAATATCTACATAACTATCCTCCCTCATGATGCCATCTATTTTGTGAAGTGCACCAGTCCCTCCTGCAGCAAAGCACCCTGGGGAACATGATGCTGCCACCCCCGTGCTGCACGGTTGGGATGGTGTTCTTCGGCTTGCAAGACTCCCCCTCTTTCCTCCAAACATAACGAAGGTCATTATGGCCAAACAGTTATATTTTTGTTTCATCAAACCAGAGGATATTTTTCCCAAAAGTACAATCTTTGTCACCATGTGCAGTTGCAAACCGTAGTCTGGCTTTTTTATGGCGGTTTTGGAGCAGTGGCTTCTTCCTTGCTGAGCGGGCTTTCAGGTTATGTCGATATAGGACTCGTTTTACTGTCGATATAGATACTTTTGTACCTGCTTCCTCCAGCATCTTCACAAGGTCCTTTGCTGTTGTTCTGGGATTGATTTTCACTTTTCGCACCAAAGTACGTTCATCTCTAGGAGACAGAACGCGTCTCCTTCCTGAGCGGTATGACGGCTGCGTGGTCTAATGGTGTTTATACTTGCTTACTATTGTTTGTACAGATGAACGTGGTACCTTCAGGCGTTGGAAATTGCTCCCAAGGATGAACCAGACTTGTGGAGGTCCACAATTATTTGTCTGAGGTCTTGGCTGATTTCTTTTGATTTTCCCATGATGTCAAGCAAAGAGGCACTGAGTTTGAAGGTAGGCCTTGAAATACATCCACAGGTACACCTCTAATTGACTCAAATGATGTCAATTAGCCTATCAGAAGCTTCTAAAGCCATGACATTTTCTGGAATTTTCCAAGCTGTATAAAGGCATAGTCAACTTAGCGTATGTAAACTTCTGACCCACTGGAATTGTGATACAGTGAAATAATATTTCTGTAAACAATTGTTGGAAAAATTACTTGTCATGCACGAAGTAATGTCCTAACCGGCTTGCCAAAACTATAGTTTGTTAACAAGATATGTGTTGAGTGGTTGAAAAACAAGTTAATGACTCCAACCTAAATGTATGTAAACTGCCGACATCAACTGTATGGATGATTTATAAAGCCAGGCACATTTAACAGTTAGGCTATTGATTATAGACCTAATTAGGTTGGTTTGCTCTCTACTCACTTTTCTTTAGACAATTAGGTAAGTGCTGTTTTTTCATATCTTATCTCCACTGCTGCCTCTGCCGCATTGTTTTCAACACCAATATACTGGTTAATTTAGCTATTATGCACATAGCAAAATGGTCTAAGAAAAGGCGCCAATTCAACAGCGCACTAATATTTCAGAACTGTGGAAAGCGACCGCTATCAAAACGTGGGAGAAAGCGCATTTGATATAAAATAATATTTTTTATTAGCGTTGCACCGCTGTCCTTAACCATATACAATTTCAGTAACACATGTCTTAGAGTGATGGACTGTTATGGCCTGCGCAATGGATTAGTCCACTCAGACACGCGCAAATCGAACAGTTGTCTTGTACACCATGTTTTTAGTGTTCGTCACTGCTCGACTAAAGAAATCTTGGTCGACCAACAGCCTATCGACCAAACAATCGACCAGTCGACTAAATGGGGCCAGCCCTAAATATTGCTGAAGTTAATGTAACAAAATATTGTTTTCTGAAGTCCTTGTTAAAGCAGTTGGGAGACTCGAGTGAAGGGATGTCATGTCTTTGGTGGTAGCTCTATTTAACAGTTGACCTACTGTCTTTAAACCTCTGTGAAAGTTATGTTCGATCTGATTATAGGCCAACTGTAACTCCCAGTTGTAGTAGTGGGCTGTATCTGCTACACACACAATTTGGTGGCTGTTCTGATGGTATGTCAGGCTTCCGTTTAAAAGATTCACCATCACCACTCTAGCGGAAGAATATGAGATCAGAGCGGTTCAGAGAGGCTCGCCGTTGGAGGGTCTCCCCATATTGATAATTCAGAATAGCACATCTTTGGTGCTCCAGCCTTCCCGAGTGTCAGGCTATACTGTCTGCGGTTGCTGAGGTTTAGAGGTGAATGTCAGGCAATCTAATTTCTCCCTGAAGCGGCCATATTGAGGGAGGGTGGCAGACAATGAGCCTCCAGGGCTGCCCCTTCCTGCCAGCTCTGACTGTTTACGTTCAATAGGGGGGAGTACAGGAGGGGCCAGCTGGGGGGTGGGAGAGCCTGCTCTGCTGCTTTTGGAAATCAGGGTGCTTTTCAGGAAAAAACGATACACACAGTCCCTATTAATGGAACATTTTAGTGTTTATTATTTCAAAAGATGTGAATTATTTGAACATGTCAGGTCATATTACCAGTTATCATTTTCTAATGTTGATTTGTGTTTTGACTTGGTTCTTATCTCTCTCAATGTTTCAGAATGATTTATTAAAAGGCTGAAATAAGATCTGGTGTGGTAGATGTAGGCACATTAGTTGATGATCATTGAAGGGTTTCTGAATGGGGTAACTAAGAGTAATTCAATACATGCAGCAGTTAGTTGCTTAGTGCAGAAAGGTTTTTGTGAGACAAAATCCTGCAAATATATACAATCAATCATGTAAATCTCAAGCTGTGGCGGTTGGTGCATGCCACTAAATAAACTAAAATAATTAGATCAGACATGTTGAAGTTTACCTCAGTGACCTGGCGCACCTTGGATATAGATGAATGAGACCAACAGGCAGTGTGAGGGGGTTCATCCCTCAGAGCTGAACTCCTCTACTGCCAGCCCAGGGTTCAACAGGATGTGTTTAGAAACCAAACTTCCTCAGTCTCAACGTACGTACAGTCTCAACGTAGGTACATTGCATGGCAATGAGTCCATGTTTCACATGAAAATCACCAAACTCAGAATTTAGGGACAGGGATGGCTTTTCTAGAGGAATACAAACACACTCCACTCTGATCCACAGGAATGTTATTTTTCGGACTTTTTTTTTTTTAAAGCCGGATGGAATCGGTGCCATTTTTATACTGCAGGTTGATTTACCCCTAAACCCACTTTAATACCAGTCATCAACATTATTGTGTACACTGCCAAGTGAGGTTCTAGTCCAGACTAAGTCATTCTAGATAGAGCTTGTTAGGTCATGCTCAGTCAGGGGCTCTGTGTGACCAGAACTGGGGCATAATTGCTGTAGAACATTTTAAAACTGGAGTGATGTGCAGTAAGGAGCCGGCAGGGAGAATCTAAATCCTGTCTTCCCCTTTCCCAATCCCCTCCCAGCTCCCCACAGCAACAATGACTTAACGAGGCGCTCTCTCGGTACCTGCCTGGCCTTACCTAGAAACAGCTTAATGAGAGGAACCTGGCAGACCTGCTTATTATCAACACTGAGAAATCCTGGCCTCACCTAGTAACAGTCCATTAAAGCTTTACTTTCTCTGTCACAGCTAATAAGTCTCCTGATTCTGATCTGCCCTGAGTAACCTAGTAACAGCCCCTCAGTCTGCCTGACTTTTACTTAACAAATAAGTAAGTCCTAGGTTCTGCCCCTTCATTGTAATAGATGATCAAATAGAAGCAGCCGGCCTCATTATGACCAGTTCATGCATTGATTCTTAGTAGTATGAGAGGCCATTACATGAGAGCCAAGTTACCATCTCTTACTACTATGTTATCCAGGTAAACTGACTTGAATGTGGGCTGAGCCACACAGAGAGGGATTTACCATGTGGTTCAGTTGAATTGTCATGGACCACGCACCTCTTGAGCTGCAGAATGTGTAGGCACACGCATACTGAGTGAGAGAAAGTGTTTTCAATTCTGCATCTCTCAATTAACCTTTTGAGTTGTGTTGTGGTTCACACCAATGTCTAGGCCTTGCCTCACGTGACATTTCTGAAGGCTATGGAGAGGAAATTGGGTCAATTCAGGCTATGGGAGTAGATGTGTGTTGTTTTTGAGTGGGCGGACTCAGCAAGGGGCCACGAGAATCTCTGACTGTAAAAGCATTTAGCAGCCTCTTCGCTCACTTCACTTGTGGGGAACTGTAGCAGGTTGAATGAACGATTGTAACCAACAGTCAGTGAGTCCGTTTTATCTATTTGATCTATTTGTCTGTCTGAGAGAGCTTGTCTGTCTCATATAGGTCCTTTGACTAATATGCTGTGGGATAATTTAGTGATAGGTTGACTTTCCTTTCTGTAGTTCTAGCAGTATATTGCCTTGAGGTCAAGCCAGATTTTACAGTACTTTTTATATGGATAAGGCCTAGATACCGGTTTGTACTGGATTGAAGTCCCCTCAATGACTTTCTGAGGGAGGTGTTATAAATAGGCATTGAGTGCTATAGGACATTTATGTAGTGTCTGTCTCCATTTTTACATATGACAACGTGTTCATAGGATATATTGGTTACGACCAGGGAGAAGCTGGTGGGAGGGTTGTCTCATGCCTTAGGTTACAATGATTTATTAATACATCCGGTGTATGCATGGTGCTCACGTTACACTTGCGTCATACTAATTTGTCTTATGTTTCTCTTTTTTTCAGTAAATCTGTACAGTCAAAGGTGGACAACATTTTGGTGAGTCTTCCTCGTCATAAAGCCTTTAACCACAATGTATGCTCTGTTCATAATTGTTAAACTCCCCCCCCCCCCAATGTTTAAGGTGGGTATTGGACTTGAGTAAGGTCAATTTTAGGTTTCTGAAATGTAATCTCTGTGCTTATCTCACCTCTTCGCCAGTGTCGTGAGACTGTTAGAGGATGAAGAGAAGCAGCATTGCCATCTACTGTCTGTAGTATTTAAACAGGTGGTCCTATGTTTGACTTATTTATACCACACTTGATGTCAGAGCTGAAAGTAGCCCTGTTATGAAACAGCCATTGCTGACCATAAAATACTGCTCAGTCCTGTTGAATGATCTCACTGAAACTCCACTAACCCATTTAATCTTACTTCATGAGTCCTATAGTTATACTACACAGTATTTGGCTCGTAATGGTCTCCAGAAGATGGGATGAAATGATTTACCTCTGTGCTTGGTGTTGTAACCAAACCAGTGGTCATGTCCATTTGTCATCACCTCATCTTTTTAGCCCTTTGTGTTTTTGCTCATAGGTTCTGGCCTTCAACTGAAATTCAGTCAACCACAGTGTGATTGAACATACATTATCATCTAAAACCCACCTTGACATACTTGAACATAACTCAGTCAAACGTTCACACAATCTCCTATTGACATCTGCAGCACATGGCTTACCTGAAAGTTCAAGATGTTTACGTGTGTTCGTGTGAGGATTTGGCCCCATGTACTGTAATTGAGCAAGTATAGAAATATTTTGCCTGTCAATAGAGATGGGTGCTATATAACACTGAGGTGAGATCCAGTGCATTGCCACCAGGTGAGGCAGGAGAATGAGCAGAGGTCAAGGCTACACTCTAGTTACTCTGGGAAACCTGTCAATACTGCAGGCTGGGCTTCAGCTTGTCAGAGGTGTATCTTACCAAGAGGTATGTTGAGGATAGACGGCTAGACCTGTCAAAGCAATCAAATCACCCACCACCACTGCAACATAGTAACCTGCGTTTTGCACTCAGGCTCAGGTCAACGGTTGTTTGTTTTCCTTGACCTGCCTTGCCTCTCCTCCTCCTCAGTGAGAGGGAACCCCAATCCCAGTGGTTAAAGTCCTGTTAAGTTCCGAATCCAGAATCCCTGGAGTCCTAAAGTTTCACACAAATCTCCATGTTCGTGGCAGGTGCCAGAGTTAGCAAAACACGCATGAGCTCCAGTCAGCCTTACGGTGCTAAATGTTGCAATCTCAAACAATACATTGCATCAGCTGCGCTCATTAAAGGTTAATGTCTTCAGTTGTATTCCACAAGGGTCTTGTGTTTTTCAATTCCGACAGACTGTTTTCTTTGCCTCTTAAGGATTTCTAGAGGACATGGGAAAGCACTAGTGTCTAATATTAACTGCTCTCTCTCTCCCTCTGTTTTCATTTACAGACTTTGAATGTGTCAGCGGTGGTGATAAGTAGAACATACATCAATAATGAAACTTGTGTTGATACACTGTGGTTGTTTCCTGCCTCAGACTGTGTCTTATGGAGATGTGAGAGTGGTCTCTGGGGAGAGGTGGCTGTTTTTAGTCTTTCTAAGGAGTAACCCATCTGTGTGTGTGTTGAATCACTAATGCCCAGCCCTCGCTCCACTAGTAATGTCTTAGTACTATTACTAGGCTTCCACCATCAGGGTCTGCATGATGCATCTCTTTCTGGTGTCTGGCCTCATATCGAACTCGTTCTGTTCAGATGTCCTCAGTTATAGTTGCCCTTTGTGTGAATATTAATTCGCTGTAGAGCTTTGGGTTTAGTTGGAAGACTCCGAGGTTAGTGGTTCTTAGAGAGAGAACACAAAGTAGATAATGTACAGTATCAGGCCAATGTAACCAGAGGCTTAACCTGTTAATTACTATTTTTTTCTCCATGTGTGTTATAGTTTCCTCTAATAGCTTTCAGTTTCTCTGAGCCTCAACACAACCAATCAGGTTCCTCTCACGTCTAGTTGACGCCATAGCTCAGTTTTGCCGACACATAGCATAGCTAGTTGTGTAACTGCCATTTATGAACTTGTCTTTCATCCAACAAAAAGCTATAGTGTTGTTGTTGGCGTGAGAATACAACCAGGCTATAATTGTTCTGTTGATGTTGTTGGTACCGAGGAGACTGATATGATTATGGATGGTGGTGGATGGGTATTTAACCTTGGCCGTGTGAAGTTGCAGGGGAGTGTAGACTGTCTGCGGACACTGACTCGTTGAGGATTGTCATCCAAGTGTGGACCCTTGCCCCTGTGAAGGGTGCTGTAGTTTGTAGGGTCTTCAGACCCAGGCCAGTCAAAGTCTAAATGAATTTCAGAGATGTAAGGTCTAAGTGGCTGAAGTTGAATGACTACAGAAGCAGGGCTGGGCAACTATATGGAATTAATTTGAATGTATGTTTTAAGTTATTATGAGCATTTGTCTTTTTGGTCTCGTCTCCTTCGATCCTTCTGTGCGCACCTTCCCACTCAGACACCAAGCCCCTCCCCCTGCCTCACAACAAAGCCGAAAGATCATTTCAACCTCTGACAAGTAGTTTCAACTTGCCTTTTGCATTTGAGGTTTGGTCAATTTCCCCTTCTAACGATAACCTTTTATGTCTCAACTCCCAAAATTTAGAACAGAGCCTACTAAAATGAGTATCAATGAACATAATTGTGGAAAATGAATTCTCCGGTTTTGTTGTGCATGGCATTGTGGTACCACCTACTGCTAGCAGCATTTTAGTACTGTTATGTGCTAGCTGTCTAGTCTGGGTTTAAAAAATGTTCTACAATGTGATTATTTCGCTCACTATCACTTGCGGGATGGGATAAAACTTTCATACTGAACTAATTACCAGCGGTAATGAAGGTAAACCATAGACAACAGTGAGGAATCTTGTACGTCCAAGCAGTGATGACTACTGGTATCCATATACAGAAGTGGGTAGGTTACTTTCTAAGTGTAATCCGTTACTAGTTACCTGTCCCAAACTCCGTAATATGATTACATTCTGTAACTTTTAGATTACTATCCCCTTAAGAGGCATTAGAAGAAGACAAATGTATGTTACAAATTGAACGACATCTATTGCAGGATAAATCAATCTTAATCTTTACGCGGCTGGCCATATATGGATGTTAAATTTTACTTTATGGGTTTGTTATGAATCCCTTTTGGCCCGACAGTCTAGGGGGGGATGGTAATGATACCCTAACATAACTCATGCAAATTATAATTGTGACAAAGTAAAAGTGAGAACGAAATAACCACAACTGAAATCTACCGTCAAACTCAAGGTTTATTTATAAACACACGGTAATGGGGGGAGCAGGGAAAGGGGCTGAGCTGGACCCAAGGAAAGAAACAATAAGTATTCAAAAACACCCCTAAGCTAGACTAGCCTACTTTAACAATAGCTAACTAACTAACCGAAAATACAGTGGCCCGGTCCGCCCAGTTCTAACTAGTGTATTTAACAAAGTCTACCTACGGGTAGTGTATGCCCATGGGCGACTTGTCTTGGTTTCCCCTTTTCCCACCAGCAAACAAACAAACACCATAACCAAAACAATACTCACAGGTGATGAAAAAGTGCTATGGAGGTGCTCAAACAAAAGAGAGGTTAATACACAACGAGAGAGTGAAACACAGAGACCTACAGACATGGCATTTACAGAGAGATTGAGCTCTAGAGCAAACAACTGATGGGGTTTTTAAACCAAGGGAAAGGAACTGTGATTGGGTAGGAAACAGAAGGAGGTGTGTCTTCTGATTGATGATTGATTGTTGACTGATTGGGGAGTGATGATTTTCACCTGTGAGGGGAGAAGGAGAGAAAAGAACACAGGATACACACACACACACACACACAGGATACACACACAGGATACTTGTATCCGTAACAGGGTTGGTTATGTAGGCTTCTTCTAACCCATCGCTTTCTACTACATATAATACGATTAAATTATATCTTTACATTAAAAACAAAAGTCTATCAGAATTCCAGTCATTCCAGTAAATGTTATACCCCTTGATCTTCAAGAATAGGACTTGGAAATATTGAAGTATAGATTAGCCAAATAGTTTTACCTGAGCATCACCGCAAAACTAAGGACTTTTTATTTTATTTTTTATTTCACCTTTATTTAACCAGGTAGGCTAGTTGAGAACAAGTTCTCATTTGCAACTGCGACCTGGCCAAGATAAAGCATAGCAGTGTGAACAGACAACACAGAGTTACACATGGAGTAAACAATTAACAAGTCAATAACACAGTAGAAAAAATGGGCAGTCTATATACAATGTGTGCAAAGGGCATGAGGAGGTAGGCGAATAATACAATTTTGCAGATTAACACTGGAGTGATAAATGATCAGATGGTCATGTACAGGTAGATATATTGGTGTGCAAAAGAGCAGAAAAGTAAATAAATAAAAAAACAGTATAAAAACAGTATGGGAATGAGGTAGGTGAAAATGGGTGGGCTATTTACCAATAGACTATGTACAGCTGCAGCGATCGGTTAGCTGCTCAGATAGCTGATGTTTGAAGTTGGTGAGGGAGATAAAAGTCTCCAACTTCAGCGATTTTTGCAGTTCGTTCCAGTCACAGGCAGCAGAGTACTGGAACGAAAGGCGGCCAAATGAGGTGGCTTTAGGGATGATCAGTGAGATACACCTGCTGGAGCGCGTGCTACGGATGGGTGTTGCCATCGTGACCAGTGAACTGAGATAAGGCGGAGCTTTACCTAGCATGGACTTGTAGATGACCTGGAGCCAGTGGGTCTGGCGACAAATATGTAGCGAGGGCCAGCCGACTAGAGCATACAAGTCGCAGTGGTGGGTGGTATAAGGTGCTTTAGTAACAAAACGGATGGCACTGTGATAGACTGCATCCAGTTTGCTGAGTAGAGTGTTGGAAGCCATTTTGTAGATGACATCGCCGAAGTCGAGGATCGGTAGGATAGTCAGTTTTACTAGGGTAAGCTTGGCGGCGTGAGTGAAGGAGGCGTTGTTGCGGAATAGAAAGCCGACTCTTGATTTGATTTTCGATTGGAGATGTTTGATGTGAGTCTGGAAGGAGAGTTTGCAGTCTAGCCAGACACCTAGGTACTTATAGATGTCCACATATTCAAGGTCGGAACCATCCAGGGTGGTGATGCTAGTCGGGCATGCGGGTGCAGGCAGCGATCGGTTGAAAAGCATGCATTTGGTTTTACTCGCGTTTAAGAGCAGTTGGAGGCCACGGAAGGAGTGTTGTATGGCATTGAAGCTCGATTGGAGGTTAGATAGCACAGTGTCCAATGACGGGCCGAAAGTATATAGAATGGTGTCGTCTGCGTAGAGGTGGATCAGGGAATCGCCCGCAGCAAGAGCAACATCATTGATATATACAGAGAAAAGAGTCGGCCCGAGAATTGAACCCTGTGGCACCCCCATAGAGACTGCCAGAGGACCGGACAGCATGCCCTCCGATTTGACACACTGAACTCTGTCTGCAAAGTAATTGGTGAACCAGGCAAGGCAGTCATCCGAAAAACCGAGGCTATTGAGTCTGCCGATAAGAATATGGTGATTGACAGAGTCGAAAGCCTTGGCGAGGTCGATGAAGACTGCTGCACAGTACTGTCTTTTATCGATGGCGGTTATGATATCGTTTAGTACCTTGAGTGTGGCTGAGGTGCACCCGTGACCGGCTCGAAACCAGATTGCACAGCGGAGAAGGTACGGTGGGATTCGAGATGGTCAGTGACCTGTTTGTTGACTTGGCTTTCAAAGACCTTAGATAGGCAGGGCAGGATGGATATAGGTCTATAACAGTTTGGGTCCAGGGTGTCTCCCCTTTGAAGAGGGGGATGACTGCGGCAGCTTTCAATCCTTGGGGATCTCAGACGATATGAAAGAGAGGTTGAACAGGCTGGTAATAGGGGTTGCGACAATGGCGGCAGATAGTTTCAGAAATAGAGGGTCCAGATTGTCAAGCCCAGCTGATTTGTACGGGTCCAGGTTTTGCAGCTCTTTCAGAACATCTGCTATCTGGATTTGGGTAAAGGAGAACCTGGAGAGGCTTGGGCGAGGAGCTGCGGGGGGGGTGGAGCTGTTGGCCGAGGTTGGAGTAGCCAGGCGGAAGGCATGGCCAGCCGTTGAGAAGTGCTTATTGAAGTTTTCGATAATCATGGATTTATCGGTGGAGACCGTGTTACCTACCTAGCCTCAGTGCAGTGGGCAGCTGGGAGGAGGTGCTCTTGTTCTCCATGGACTTCACAGCATATCACGGGGGCTATTCGATGCTATTGCAGTCCGCCACAGGATGTTTTTGTGCTGGTCGAGGGCAGTCAGGTCTGGAGTGAACCAAGGGCTGTATCTGTTCTTGGTTCTGCATTTTTTGAACGGAGCATGCTTATCTAAAATGGTGAGGAAGTTACTTTTAAAGAATGACCAGGCATCCTCAACTGACGGGATGAGGTCAATGTCCTTCCAGGATACCCGGGCCAGGTCGATTAGAAAGGCCTGCTCACAGAAGTGTTTTAGGGAGCGTTTGACAGTGATGAGGGGTGGTCGTTTGACTGCGGCTCCGTGGCGGATACAGGCAATGAGGCAGTGATCGCTGAGATCCTGGTTGAAGACAGCGGAGGTGTATTTGGAGGGCCAGTTGGTCAGGATGACGTCTATGAGGGTGCCCTTGTTTACAGAGTTAGGGTTGTACCTGGTGGGTTCCTTGATGATTGAGGGCATCTAGCTTAGATTGTAGGACTGCCGGGGTGTTAAGCATATCCCAG
This sequence comes from Oncorhynchus nerka, assembly GCF_034236695.1. Taxonomy (NCBI): domain Eukaryota; kingdom Metazoa; phylum Chordata; class Actinopteri; order Salmoniformes; family Salmonidae; genus Oncorhynchus; species Oncorhynchus nerka. The sequence continues at coordinate 73,258,602 of NC_088423.1, forward strand.
TTTAGGTCACCTAACAGAACAAACTCTGAAGCTAGATGGGGGGCGATCAATTCACAAATGGTGTCCAGGGCACAGCTGGGAGCTGAGGGTGGTCGGTAGCAGGTGGCAACAGTGAGAGACTTATTTCTGGAGAGAGTAATTTTCAAAATTAGTAGTGTTAACTGTTTGGGTATGGACCTGGAAAGTATGACATTACTTTGCAGGCTATCTCTGCAGTAGACTGCGACTCCGCCCCCTTTGGCAGTTCTATCTTGACGGAATATGTTATAGTTGGGTATGGAAATCTCTGAATTTTTGGTGGCCTTCCTGAGCCAGGATTCAGACACGGCAAGGACATCAGGGTTAGCAGAGTGTGCTAAAGCAGTGAGTAAAACAAACTTAGGGAGGAGGCTTCTGATGTTGACATGCATAAAACCAAGGCTTTTTCGATCACAGAAGTCAACAAATGAGGGTACCTGGGGACATGCAGGGCCTGGGTTTACCTCCACATCATCCGCGGAACAGAGAAGGAGTAGTATGAGGGTGCGGCTAAAGGCTATCAAAACTGGTCGCCTAGAGCGTTGGGGGCAGAGGATAAGAGGAGCAGGTTTCTGGGCATGGTAGAATATATTCAGGGCATAATGCGCAGACAGGGGTATGGTGGGGTGCGGGTACAGCGGAAGTAAGCCCAGGCACTGGGTGATGATGAGAGAGGTTGTATCTCTGGACATGCTGGTTGTAATGGGTGAGGCCACCGCATGTGTGGGAGGTGGGACAAAGGAGGTAACAGGGGTATGCAGAGTGGATCTAGGGGCTCCATTGTGAACTAAAACAATGATAACTAACCTGAACAACAGTATACAAGGCATATTGACATTTGAGAGAGACATACAGCGAGGCATACAGTAATCACAGGTGTTGAATTGGGAAAGCTAGCTAAAAACAGTAGGCGAGGCTAATCAGCTAGCACAACAAACAGCAGGTAAAATGGCGTTGACTAGGCAACTGGGCCGACAGATAAAACAAACAAGCAGAATGGAGTACCGTGATTAATGGACAGTCCAGCGTGCGTCAGCTATGTAGCCAAGAGATCAGTGTCCAGGGGGCAGCGGTGGATGGGCAGGGAAGCTGGGCTGGCGAGTGTTATCCAGGTTTAAAAAAAACTAACAATGACTAAATAGCTTGTAGCTAGTTAGCTGGTTAGCGTCTGGAGGTTCTTGAGTGTGTCATAAAAATAAAATAAAAATTAAAAGTAATAGCGATTCCGTATCACATTGGGTGAGGCAGGTTTCCGGAAGGTATAAACAAATTAAAATCAAAAAGAGATAGAAAGTAAATGGGTTCAGAGAGTGTTTGGGACGCGGTGATTCAGACGGTTAGCAGGCCTGCGCTAACAAGCTAACAGTTCGTAGGCCCGGGCTAGACAAGCTAGCCGTTAGCAGGCCGAATTAGCAAGCAGGGAGATAGCGAGGGCTAGAGAGTTAACCTTTGGGGGACGTCGCGATGGGGTGAGTCTGTTTATTCCTCTTCATGCGGTGACATCGACAGACCGGTCGTGGGCCCGGGTAATTGTGGCCCAGGACTTATTAGCCAGCTCTACTCTGTTGTTTATGATTTTGTCGTCATGGAGGACTGATTGGGCTCATTGATTGGAGTTGAAACAAATGCTGCGTCATGGAATGGCATGCTTTGAGCACTACTGAAGAAGAAAAAAGACCCACTTGTATTCCATAGGCTTGCATCCGCACTGTGTAGCTGTTGCAAGAGCGCATTTTTCACTCTGTCCACTGGTTTCAAAACAATGATTGATAGGCAGCTTAAACTTCTTGAATTCAACCATTATTGGGTTCAAATACACCTTTAGATTTTAACAGCCATCCACAACAACCACAATCCATAAGGCACAAATAGCTAAATGATAGAGCTGCAGTGTGATTCACATCAATACGCTATGTAGATATCAATAATAAGGGATATCCGTATCGCCGTAGACTAGACCACTGCTGTCATCCTTACCTCCAAGTGTATATTCAAGTTGGATAATCTTTGGATGCCGACAGCAGTCACACCATTGGAATACATAGCTTGGACTGTAGCCAACAAAAGCCCATTCCTGCTCTTTTCCCGCGATTCATCAAACACATTTGGTGTGTCATCATAGTGGTCTCTGGCTTGTAGTCCGACTCGCTCAGGTGGAACGAACTTCAACTTGAAAGTTTTTTCAATGCTGATTTGAATGTCATATAGAAAACAGGTGTCAAGTTTTTCCCACAAATGTTCTTTCTGAATTTAAAAGTAATCATCTAGTTTTTCAAAAGTATCTAATCTGATTACAATATTTTTTGCTGGTAACAGATTACAGTTACAGTTTTTTTTGTAATCCGTGACTCCCCAACCCTGTCCGTATAAATATAGTTGAGAATTTGTATTGGACTTTGATTGTAGTCTATGGTTTGTAGAGTATTTGAAAAACATGGACTTGTCCTTCCACTTTGGAAGTGTGCTGTGTGAAGTAGTGGGGCTTGTCCTTCCACTTTGGAAGTGTGCTGTGTGAAGTAGTGGGGCTTGTCCTTCCACTTTGGAAGTGTGCTGTGTGAAGTAGTGGGGCTTGAAGTCCTTCCACTTTGGAAGTGTGCTGTGTGAAGTAGTGGGGCTTGTCCTTCCACTTTGGAAGTGTGCTGTGTGAAGTAGTGGGGCTTGTCCTTCCACTTTGGAAGTGTGCTGTGTGAAGAAGTGGGGCTTGTCCTTCCACTTTGGAAGTGTGCTGTGTGAAGTAGTGCGGCTTGTCTGGCAGCAGCAGGATGTGATGTCCTGTGCTCCGCCAGTGAAGGACCAATAGTAGTCATGGCTCCTTTGTCTGACAGAGGGTGTGTAACGTAGCCCAGCATGTCTGTCTATTCCCTTCCACTCCATGAGACTCTCCTTCTAAAAAGTATAGTACAGTTGGCTCCACGACGTCTGTATGTATGTATTTACCCCCCCCAATCGCTAACTCTGCTCAGTGGCTGATAACTTTAGCTATTGGCGAGCTCCTGTTCCCCTAGCAACAAAGAAGTGAATAGAGAAGACAGAGGGGCGAATACTTCTATTCTTAGAAACCAATTGAGGGGGGGGGGGGCGCGCTATGTTTGACGGCAATGTTTGGCTATGTTTGACGGGGGCTGCTGACCACACCGCTAGCAGAGGCCAGTCCAGGGGAAAGGGTTAACGACAGGCGATTTCAGTTTATCTCAGTCTGCCGGCGCTGCGCACAACCCCCCCCAGACCCAACTATGGCTGTCTGGCTCTGTGCACTCATGCCGTTAAGACACACTTGTCAGCATCTCTGTGTTTGAATGTTTGTCCCCTCCCTGCTATGGCACCCAGAGCTTCTCTTTATGGTCATGTGTTGTGTGTTTAACTCTTTTCCATAATGTTGGTGTCAGAGATGCTGCTCTGGACATTTGGGCAGTTTTGGCTGTCCACTGCAGTCTGTACCACAATGTAAAGCACTGGTCTGGTGGTCTGATGTTCCCTAGCCTTGGTGTCCTATAGGAGACACCATTTAAACAAAAGCTTGTTTACGAGAGCTTAACTGGCCGCTCCGCTCTGCTAGCCCCCGGATTAGGTATTCCTCGGATTATTGCTACCTCCGATGACTTCCTCTATGGGGGGTTGGTTGGGTCATTGAAATGCCATGTCTGTATCCCTTCTGCTTTTAGATGTTGTCGTGATCCATCAATCGGTATTGAAATAGTGCATTGCACTCACAGCTTCATATTAAATAAACATTAATTTAAGTGTTTGCCTCTAAATAGTTTTTGTAAAAAATATTACAATTAGGTGCTAGAAAAAACAATCGTACTACATGTTGGTTACTGTTTTAAAACAGTGAATATTGTGTAGTAGTCAGAGGCACCATGGCCCCTTCAGATCATCAAGAATCCAGAACGTGATGTGGGAGCCTGCTCCTCCCCCCTGCAGGGCCCTCGCGCTCAGTGTTGGAGAGTTGTGCCTGGAGCCAAAGTCTCTCGTCTGCCGCCTTCTACTCCAGCAGAATTTAAATCACCCCTGCCCCACCCTATCATCTTCCCTATTCCCTTTGAAACAGCGTGTTGGAGAGGGCTGTTTCTGTTTGTAGCTCTGGGCCCAGCCATTCTCCAAACACTGAACTGGGTTGGGTTCAACTGGCACCCACCATCCATTGTAGTACTGGGGTAGAGAGAGGGTGAGAGATAGAGATTGTGCTTTGTTTATTTTTTGCGTCTGTCTATTAGCCAATGTGTTTCACAGCTGAGCTTAGCAATGTGTATTTATTATGGATCCAAAGCTTTTTACTATTGTTCTTTGTCATTTATCTTTGTTTCATAGTGTAGTTTCTTCTTTTTATTCAGTTTAGTCACATATCTCAATTTGCAATACGTTTGCCAATCGGTTGTGCAGCCAGACTTATTTGCCATACCTTTTGCCTCCTCCCTCTCAACCATACAATTTTTCACTTCCCCATCAATCCACTGGGATTTAACTGTGTGTGTGTGTGTGCCAGCACGTTTCAAAGCTTGTGTCTATGTGTGATTGAGAGGGAGGTTAAAGCGAGAAACCGACAGTGAATAAGAGTGCAAGCGTGATCCAGTGCTTGCTTGCTTTGTTTACTGTTGTAAGTTGTACTTATCTGTGGCATATGTGGCCACTTGCTGTTGTATTTCTGTTAGTGCTCTGCCCAGGCGGGGAGTGGAGGTGGTCACTGAGCAGTGGAGATCAGATCATGGAGTAATACAGCCCCAAAGCCCCTCTGTCACGACATCTGTGAGACCCAGTGCTGCACGTGCCCCACCCCAAAATTGTTGGCATGCCTTCCAAAGTCTCTCAGTGAAATTGCTTCCTAATACGTAAACCATCATCCCAGTTAATGTTTGTTGATGTTTTGTAAAACATGTCATAGACTTGGGTAGCTGGGCTACAGCCCTAAGGCATCTATCTTGTATGTGTGACACCCTAATAATCTGCATTCACATGGAAAAGTCTGCCTCCAGCGTTATTTGACTAACCGCAAATAACTGTCTAAAAAGAAATAGAAAGTAATGAACTTTAAAATGCATTTTGTTCCACCCCCAAAGACTGTCTGTTTGTTAGGTTAGCAGGTATCAGTGTTTTAAAGTTATTTCACTGTCCCATGGTAGCTGCAACAACCCCCTCTGGATATTGCAGGGATCCATCACCTCATATTTATCCTCATGTTCCTTCAAGGTCTTCTCATAGGGGATTTTCCCACATAGTCCTCTTTAAAAGAACAGATATCATATGTCTCATGTTGTCTTCTCACACTTCAAACCCCACAATCTCTTAGCCCATAGATCACATTTCAAACAAATAATCTGAACATAACTCCACACACATTTTGGTATTTCTGTGCATCCTTGACAAGGGCTAAAATCAATATCCCAAAACGATATCCAAAAACAACTCGTTTTTTCTGCGAACCTGCACATCTCTTCTCTTTTGTGGCGCTAATGTAAGGGTTTATGGCAGGGGAAACAGTGTTGCAGTAGTCTAGTGTGTGGTGTGGGAATTTTGGTGTTGACATTGCCCTAAAAAATGGAACCGGACTGTCGGATTTCTAGAGAACCGAACTCAGACCACCTTTCGAGATGGTCTCCGGTCGCTTCAGGGACTCTTTTGAGGGGCCTGAGTTCCTTTGAAGTGTTCACACTGCACCAGAATTAAGTGAACTGCACTGAATTTTTTTGTTGTTGCTAAAAGGGACCAAGTGTGAAAAAATCCTTAGGAGCTCTCAATACACACACACACACACACACACTAACCCTCTCCCCTCGATGGAAACATTTGTTTGATCTCATTAAGAGATTTCCTCATGGCTTTTGTCATTGCGGCAGGGATGAGGACCCCCTGTGTTGATCTTTAACACCCTGTGGTATTTGTTGCACACACACGTTTTTAGAAACATTCAGAATCCAAGAGGTTGAATGTTTTTTTTTGTAATTTTGTTTATCCTGACACTCGTCCACATTGATCTTAGCTTGAGCACTGCTTATCAGGATGCATCCAGGATCCTTCTGAACGAGACCTCAACAAGATCAGTGGTTCTCTCTGCCGCAACTTCCACCCCTTCTCTTCCCGGATCTTTTAATCTCTCCTTTACATTCCTAATCTCATTTGCAGGATCATCCATGTTTTTGTTTTCCTGTGGGGGGTTTGTTCCTGAACACTGTTGTCTTTTAGGGTGTTTTTACACATTTTGAGCAGTAGTGAACTAAAACTCCTAAAACAAATACGTGCCCATGCACAAAATGTGTTTCTTGGACAGAAAAATGTGGTGTTCTATGCGTTCCCAGGTGCGGATAGTGTTCAAACTAGTCCAACCAAACTAAAGGGGATTGTTTGAAATTGTTGTTTTAGGTTTCACTGGAACTGAATAGTCTTTGTCGTAGATTTCATAACTTTTGAATTAAAAATGTTACGCTGATGGTGCCTCAAGCCCTACATAGTACAACTAAACACTGTGTTACTACAGCAGAAGCAATGAGAGCACCTGACTTCACTCAGTGGAGAATAGACTAAGAAGGGATCATTTAAACCGGAAACGTTTCTGTATTATTCATGCTCTTCAAACTGGAGTGGAAGGCAACCTGTCAGCCTTTGGAATGTATCTTGGTGGATTATTGTAGTAGTGAGAATGAAAAGAATAATTTCCTTAATCATGAACTGGACTGCCAGTCTGAGAGAGACATCAGTAGAGCATGTTAAATCAGTGGAGTGATAAAGACTACCATGAACACAACTACTACCGATATTTACCATTTTTGCTGCCTTTTAAGCATTCAGTTAACACACACACGGACGCAGATGTTTAAGGCACTGCATCTCTGTGCAAAAGGCGTGACTACAGTCCCTGGTTTGAATCCAGGCTGTAGTACATACGGCTGTGATTGGGAGTCCCATAGGGCGGTGCACAATTGGCCCAGCGTCGTCCGGGCCGTCATTGTAAATAATAATTTGTTCTTAACTGGCTTGTAGTGCAACATCTGAAAAATAGCGCACTTGGTAGTGTACCGGTGCTCGACCAGTTGGCAAAAGCCAACATCACCCACGACAGAGAATGGTTGATTGTCAAGGACAATAATTTCCATTATCTTGGCTTTAATGGGTTTTGCCTTTGAGTTGTCTCGCTGAAATGTTCTTACTCTTTCAAATGACTGCTTGACTTGTTGACTGCTCGATCCACACAGCAGACATTGTGGGCTAGGTTAGGAATGCTGTGTGGCACGTGTAGCGCCAAATTTAACGTGAAGCGTCATTACATCATGTACCTACGTTATATAGGTATGCACGGTAGCTTTGACATCGTTTTTTAACACCGGCTTTAAACTAGACATCTGGCCGATACCGATGTTGGCATTTTTAGCTATTATTGGCCGATTCCAATATGTTCACCGATATATCGTGCATCCCTACTGTTTGTTATTAAATCCCTCTTCTTCCCTGTGCTCCGCTTTTACAGCAAGATGTGGAGACGTTTACAGACATCGAGAAACTCTACCTCTACCTTAAGTTGCCTTCTGGTCCCAGCAACAGTGAAAAAAGGTAATTGATCATTCTGTCATTTGATTGAACATAGTTTGTTTTGTGTCATGTCTAGATGCAGTTCCATGCCATTTGCACATGACTTAGCCTGTTGTTCATCTACCCCATTAGCCTAGTAGCATAATATAGATGTTCTGCACCCTATCCTATCCCCACATGCTACAATGGTTGTCAACATTAGCTTGGACTGTGGTTAAGTCAAACTCTGCTCATTATGCCATACTCTCTCCCTTAGAGAGCAAATAGGCTTTGGCTGTTTTTAAAAAATGAAAAAATAAATAATTGCATTGTTTGATTTGATATTGGACTACCAGTTAAGGGGGGGTGTGTGTGTTCAAACATTCTCTCTTCAATAGCAAATAAGCTTTGGTGCTTTTGTTTTTTATTGTTGCGTTAGTTGATTTGATAATGATTTCCCACATATGACTATCACCTGTGTGTGTTCTGATAGAAAGTCCTTACTTAATAACTTATCAATAACATCTTTCCTCAACCCTTCATGTTTGACCTTTTTGCAAAATATGTGTAGATTTATGCCCTGTCTTCTCTCTAATGTATATTTGATCTGTAACACACACACGCACACATACACACTCTTAATTCCAAATGACCCAAGCCCCTACTCCCTAGGAATGTGTGCAGATCTGAGACGATTGGATATGTATTAGGCCTAAGGAATACTGTTAAGAGGAATTTCTCCACATTGTTTGAACTTATCCAATCCTCTCATCTACAGAAGTGTCCAGGGGCAGTGGCTTGAAGTTAGTTTAGCATCAGGTGACAAACACACGCTGCTCATTGATGTTGTCAATATCATACCTTGATTGAAAAGCAATGATCAATTCCTACTTGTTCTCCACATCTAATCCTCATCACCTCAACTCCCCAACACTCCACACGATGCCCATCAGGACTGAGAGAGGGTCTGCCAGTCCTGGAGAACTGTCATGGTACATAAAACCTCTCTCACTTACAACATAGAGACATGGGGGTGATGTGTGTTTGTTGCGTTTGAAAAATGGGGCGGGAAAGGTAGATCCGACTGTAAATTGTTTTTTTGTGATTGTATTGTAAATAACCTATTTTCTCCTGCTTTCTCTAGCAGTGATCAGAGCTCCATGTCATCAAGCCGCACTCAACAGATGCACGCGTTCAACTGGATTCGCAGTCACCTAGAGGAATACCCAGAAACCTCTCTGCCCAAACAGGAGGTCTATGATGAGTACAAGTGGGTATCTGACAGTGAGAAAGGGGAAATAGGGAAATGTGAAGCCAATGGGGCTTTGCCCAACTCGGGTCATTTTCAAAGCAATAGCACTGTTAAATACAAATAAAAAACTGTCACCCTGTTTTGATGTTCTGGAAAGGGACACCGGACCAATTTAAAAACATATTGATAGCACTGTGTACAGGTATTTTAGGGAATTTGGGATACCTGATAGGTTAAATTCCATACCAGGTGTAAATGGATGGATTTACTTTTGAATTTGATTTCCATGAGTACTTGACTTCTAAGAGGTTTCACAAGAACAAGGTACACATTTGTATGGCCGTTTTATTTTATGACATGAGATGCATGTTATGAAAGTACATAACATTTGGCATTTGGCTGTTACTAAATAAATAAGCCTTTAATACACACTGCCAGCTATGAAGGATCTACACACTGCCAGCTATGAAGGATCTACACACTGCCAGCTATGAAGGATCTACACACTGCCAGCTATGAAGGATCTACACACTGCCAGCTATGAAGGATCTACACACTGCCAGCTATGAAGGATCTACACACTGCCAGCTATGAAGGATCTACACACTGCCAGCTATGAAGGATCTACACACTGCCAGCTATGAAGGATCTACACACTGCCAGCTATGAAGGATCTACACACTGCCAGCTATGAAGGATCTACACACTGCCAGCTATGAAGGATCTACACACTGCCAGCTATGAAGGATCTACATACTGCCAGCTATGAAGGATCTACACACTGCCAGCTATGAAGGATCTACACACTGCCAGCTATGAAGGATCTACACACTGCCAGCTATGAAGGATCTACACACTGCCAGCTATGAAGGATCTACACACTGCCAGCTATGAAGGATCTACACACTGCCAGCTATGAAGGATCTACACACTGCCAGCTATGAAGGATCTACACACTGCCAGCTATGATGGATCTTCATACTGCCAGCTATGAAGGATCTACATACTGCCAGCTATGAAGGATCTACATACTGCCAGCTATGAAGGATCTACATACTGCCAGCTATGAAGGATCTACATACTGCCAGCTATGAAGGATCTACATACTGCCAGCTATGAAGGATCTACATACTGCCAGCTATGAAGGATCTACATACTGTCAGCTATGAAGGATCTACATACTGCCAGCCAAAGCACCAATATAAATAGATGCAGAAAGCATGGGAAAAGATGTGCACCATGTGTTGGTAACACTAGAACGGAAAGTCTGAAATGCTATGTGACTGTTACGTAACACGCAGTTTGACGTCCTCATTCATTGCAAATTAAAGTACTAATAATGTTTCTGATTTCTATGGGAACGTCTTCATCCAGATGTCACTGTTTTGATGTGACTGTCTTTTATTTGATATTTAACATAGTTTATTTGGTTTTACTGAGATTTCCAATACCTTGTTTATCTGAACCTTTACTTCCCCTGTCCAACAAATGTTTACTGTCTGTGTCTGTCTGCCTCTTGTTTGTTTGTTTCAGGAGCTATTGTGACAATCTCTGCTACCACCCACTGAGTGCGGCGGACTTTGGAAAGATCATGAAAAATGTATTTCCAAACATGAAGGCACGTCGACTTGGCATGAGAGGCAAATCAAAATATCCTTCACTGGAATGGTTTGTAGCGAACAATCTGGCCTCTCTGGACTCTGGTCGCAGAACATCTGTTGTCTCAGTTCATGGAGCCTCTAAATATAGAACTGAAATGAAATCAAATAAAGCAGCCTCTGCCTGGAGAGTAGTATAGTAGGACAGAGACACTTAGGGGAATCACTGTGTTTTTGACCTTCAGGAAACAATTTGTGAAATGTCTTTTCAATGTCTTTTCCATGAGATCACGACTCTAGACTTGGCAAAGCTACAGTCTCCAATGAGATTAGCGTCCGTTAAATTAGTAAAGTGTCAAGTGACTTCGTTCTTATTTTGTTGTGGAGTTCAAAAAAAGAATAGCATAAAATACTTGCGTATGAATGCAGTTTTTTTTTTCAATGCTGAGCCTTTCTGAAATAGACCTTGTTTTTATATGACGGTTGCAATAGCAACTGAAACTCAATATGAGCGCCCAAGTCAAATCATACCAAATCAGAACATCTTGAGCTGTGGCTTGCTTAGTAATCTATATCTCCCTTTTTAAATTAACTTTTTTCTGTTACCAAAGTTAATACACACTCTACAAAGGTACAAGTTAATTCAAGATCTTGGACCTATTTGTCTGTATTTTATCATTTGTTTTGTGTGAGAGAAAGTGAGTCATTCATAACTATGCTATACCTCTGAGTAGTTCTTTGCCTGGTTGTGTGGGACACCTCCTAAGTGTATGGAAGTGTTCAGCAGGGAGCACCTGCTGTCACACTCTCACACACCAGCATCTGATAAAACTGTTACAGACCAATATCCATTCTGCCCTGCCTATCTAAGGTCTTCGAAAGCCAAGTCAACAAACAGGTCATTGACCATCTCGAATCCCACCGTACCTTCTCCGCTATGCAATCTGGTTTCCGAGCCGGTCACGGGTGCACCTCAGCCACACTCAAGGTACTAAACGACATCATAACCGCCATCGATAAAAGACAGTACTGTGCAGCCGTCTTCATCGACCTTGCCAAGGCTTTCGACTCTGTCAATCACCATATTCTTATCGGCAGACTCAGTAGCCTCAGCTTTTCGGATGACTGCCTTGCCTGGTTCACCAATTACTTTGCAGACAGAGTTCAGTGTGTCAAATCGGAGGGCATGTTGTCCGGTCCTCTGGCAGTCTCTATGGGGGTGCCACAGGGTTCAATTCTCGGGCCGACTCTTTTCTCTGTGTATATCAATGATGTTGCTCTTGCTGCGGGCGATTCCCTGATCCACCTCTACGCAGACGACACCATTCTATACACTTTTGCCCCGTCACTGGACACTGTGCTATCTAACCTCCAATCGAGCTTCAATGCCATACAACACTCCTTCCGTGGCCTCCAACTGCTCTTAAACGCTAGTAAAACCAAATGCATGCTTTTCAACCGATCGCTGCCTGCACCCGCTTGCCCGACTAGCATCACCACACTGGATGGTTCCGACCTTGAATATGTGGACACCTATAAGTACCTAGGTGTCTGGCTAGACTGCAAACTCTCCTTCCAGACCCATATCAAACATCTCCAATCGAAAATCAAATCAAGAGTCGGCTTTCTATTCCGCAACAAAGCCTCCTTCACTCACGCTGCCAAGCTTACCCTAGTAAAACTGACTATCCTACCGATCCTCGACTTCGGCGATGTCATCTACAAAATGGCTTCCAACACTCTTCTCAGCAAACTGGATGCAGTTTATCACAGTGCCATCCGTTTTGTCACTAAAGCACCTTATACTACCCACCACTGCGACTTGTATGCTCTAGTCGGCTGGCCCTCGCTACATATTCGTCGCCAGACCCACTGGCTCCAGGTCATCTACAAGGCCATGCTAGGCAAAGCTCCGCCTTATCTCAGCTCACTGGTCACGATGGCAACACCCATCCGTAGCACGCGCTCCAGCAGGTGTATCTCATTGAGCATCCCCAAAGCCAACACCTCATTCGGCCGCCTTTCGTTCCAGTACTCTGCTGCCTGTGACTGGAACGAATTGCAAAAATCGCTGAAGTTGGAGACTTTTATCTCCCTCACCAACTTCAAACATCAGCTATCTGAGCAGCTAACCGATCGCTGCAGCTGTACATAATCTATTGGTAAATAGCCCACCCATTTTCACCTACCTCATCCCCACAGTTTTTATTTATTTACTTTTCTGCTCTTTTGCACACAAATATCTCTACCTGTACATGATCATCTGATCATTTATCACTCCAGTGTTAATCTGCAATATTGTAATTATTCGCCTACCTCCTCATGCCTTTTGCACACATTGTATATAGACCCCCCCTTTTTTTTCTCTACTGTGTTATTGACTTGTTAATTGTTTACTCCATGTGTAACTCTGTGTTGTCTGATCACTCTGCTATGCTTTATCTTGGCCAGGTCGCAGTTGCAAATGAGAACCTGTTCTCAACTAGCCTACCTGGTTAAATAAAGGTGAAATAAAAATAAATAAAAAAAGTCTAGCTCTCACCACAAATCCACAGCGCCTTATTTTGGCAGTGGAGTTGGTCACATCTCCAAAGGTTGGAGGGGGAAGAGAAGGTTCAGTGGGAGTGTGAGAGGCCTGAGGGGCTGAGGGATTAGTAGTGGAGTGACTAGTGACTGATGCTGACTGGGAGATAGGTTGCAGTTGTAAATGAGAACTTTTTCTTAACTGGGCCTACCTGCTTAAATAAAGATGGGGAAAAAAAATAATAATAGCCGTCTCAGCTTCGGGTGAGAAGGCTCTTCCTCAGATCTGTCTGAGTGACAACTGACCTTCTGCCCTGAGTCACTTTTCTTACCCTATCCTATGGGGCAATCCCAGTCTCTTATGGCTAGAATGGTCCCTGAAGCACTAATGCCCGGCTCTTTACAGACAAACAACCAACACATTTTAGCACCTCCATAAATTAACTCTTAAATATTTGACCGTTTAGTGTTTTTTGAACCTTAACCCCTGCTCACATACTGCTATAGTGGACTGAGGAAGAAAGCCTTTGTCCACATGCCATCTTTACCCAACCTGGAGTTACATAAAACAGGGGACGGGGTAAGTTGTCTGTCTGCCTTCCTCTCTCAAGGTCTTTACCTTATTTAAATAGATTTTCAAGAAAATAAGTAAGAAATGTTTGCCTAACTGTAGTCCAACCATAACATAACTTTCATTAATTGAATGTGTTAAGAAAAGGACTACGTTTTGAGGCTTCATATTGAACTAAAAGTAATACAGGGATATGTACGACTATAATTCCTAACACCTGTACATGTGCCTATGTTATGCTTCAGTGTGAGGTGCTGGAGGCCTCAGGTCAGCTGTGCAGTGCGGAGGAGGAGGTGCGCTCTGCGGCCTGTGGCCTGGTGTGTGAGTGGGCCCAGAAGGTGCTGAGCCGCCAGTTTGATGCTGTGGAGGACCTGGCTCGCTTCCTGCTCAACAGCCACTACATCGGCACCAAATCTGTGGCAGCCCTCACGGTCATGACTGGTACACCAACAGGTGACAATACAGTGCATCCGCAAAGTATTCAGACCCTTTGAATTTTTCCACATTTTGTTACGTTACAGTCTAATTTTAAAATGACAAAGCAAAAACAGGTTTTTAAGGCTTTTTTGCAAATGTATTAAAAAATAAATAAAAGTGATTACATAAGTATTCAAACCCTTTACTTAGTACTTTGTTGAATCACATTTTGGCAGCAATCACAGCCTTGAGTCTTCTTGGATATGACGCTACAAGCTTGCCACACCTTTATTTGGGGAGTTTATCCCATTCTTCTCTGCAGATCCTCTCAAGCTCTGTCAGGTTGAATGGGGAGCTTCGCTGCAATGCTATTTTCAGGTCTCCAGAGATGTTTGATCAGGTTCAAGTCCGTGCTCTGGCTGGGCCACACAAGGACCTTCAGAGACTTGTCCCAAAGCCACTCCTGCGATGTCTTTGCTGTGTGCTTAGGGTCGTTGTACTGTTGAAAGGTGAACCTTCGGCCCAGTCTGAGGTCCTGAGCGCTCTGGAGCAGGTTTTCATCAAGGATCTCTGTACTTTGCGCCGTTCATTGTTCCCTCAATGCTAAATACTTATGTAAATAAGGTATTTCTGTTTTTTTATTTTTTATACATTTCCAAAAATTTATAAAAACCTGTTTTTGCTTTGCCATTTTAGAAAAGGGCTGTAACGTAACAAAATATGTGAAAAGTTAACGGCTCTGAATACTGTCAGTGTGCACTGTATGTTTTGGAAGTCAAACTTCACTTGTCCTTTCACTGCCTCATGTATGGTGAACAGTGAAATGTTTCCATCTAGTGGCAGATTTTTCTCATTGACCTGCTATAATGCATTTACATACCACCTCCTGTCAGTCCCTAAAAGCCATCCCATTAGGTACAGATGTCAATTCAACGTCTATTCCACATTGGTTCAACAACATTTCATTGAAATGATGTGGAAACATCATTGATTCAACCAGTTTGTGCCCAGTGGGATAGTTATGCTTTCTTCAAAATAGAAGCTGCTCTGTCTAGGAGGACCATGACAATTTGTTAACTCAAAATATGTGTTAACCTGTTTCTGTCTTCCTCTGTCTCCTCCCTTTAGGAGTTAAAACGCCACTGCCATCCTCAGCATTCGCACCAACAGCTGAAGCCCACTCCTTCCAGTCCCAAGTGAAGACCCTGCCCTCTCCCTCCATCGATGCCAAGCAGCAGCTCCAGCGGAAGATCCAGAAGAAGCAGCAGGAGCAGATGCTGCACTCCCCCCTCCCCGGAGAGGCTCAGGCCAGGCGGGCTGACGGGGGCACGCCTGGGGTCGGCTCCATTACCTGTAGAAGCCCAGCCCTGCTCTCCCCACATCCCACCATTGGCATTATGGTAGCTGCAGTCCCCAGCCCCATCACGGTAAGCCAAGCTTGTATTCTACTTCTGTGTTTGTCTAAGCTTACTCTATATATCCCACTGTCTTTGCAGTGTTCCTGTTACTCATCCATACAAGCGATAACTTTGTGTTGCCTATATCACATGTGCAACAGAAGCTATTCATAACTGGAGTTATGAAAGTGTTGCATACTTTTACAGTTGATGTTGGAAGTTTACATACACTTAGGTTGGAGTCATTAAAACTTGTTTTTCAACCACTCCACAAATTTCTTGTTAACAAACTATAGTTTTGGCAAGTCGGTTAGGACTAGAGGTCGGCCGATTATGATTTTTCAACGCCGATACCGATTAATTGGCTGTATTTTATTTATTTATCTGTAATAATGACAATTACAACAATACTGAATGAACACTTATTTTAACTTAATATAATACATCAATAAAAATCCATTTAGCCTCAAATAAATAATGAAACATGTTCAATTTGGTTTAAATAATGCAAAAACAAAGTGTTGGAGAAGTAAGAGTGCAATATGTGCCATGTAAAAAAGCTAACGTTTGAGTTCCTTGCTCAGAACATGAGAACATATGAAAGTTGGTGGTTCCTTTTAACATGAGACTTCAATATTCCAAGGTAAGAGGTTTTAGGATGTAGTTAATATAGTATTTATAGGACTATTTCTCTCTATACCATTTGTATTTCATATACCTTTGACTATTGGATGTTCTTATAGGCACTATAGTATTGCCAGTGTAACAGAATAGCTTCCTTTCCAAATCATAGACTTAATTATAACATAACAATATGGTCGAATCCGGAAACTTTCATTTCGAAAATTTCGTTTATTATTTCAGTGAAATACGGAACCGTTCGGTATTTTATCTAACGGGCGGCGTCCCTAAGTCTAAATATTATTGTTACACTGCACAACCTTCAATGTTATGTAATATTTACGTAAAATTCTGGCAAATTAGTTCACAATGAGCCAGGCTGCCCAAACTGTTGCATATACCCTGACTCTGCGTGCAATGAACATAAGGAAAGTGACACAATTGCACCTGGTTAATATTGCCTGCTAACCTAGATTACTTTTAGCTAAATATGCAGGTTTAAAAAAAATATACTTCTGTGTATTGATTTTAAGAAAGGCATGGGTGTTTATGGTTAGGTACAGTCGTCCAAAGAATGTGCTTTTTTCGCAAATGCGCTTTTGTTAAATCATCCCCCAGCGTTGCATCGATTATATGCAACGCAGGACATGCTAGATAAACTAGTAATATCATCAACCATGTGTTGATAACTAGTGATTATGATTGATTGTTTTTTATAAGATAAGTTTAATGCTAGCTAGCGACTTACCTTGGCTTCTACTGCATTCGCTTAACAGGCAGGTTCATCGTGGAGTGCAATGAGAGGCAGGTGGTTAGAGTGTTGGACTAGTTAACTGTAAGGTTGCAAGATTGGATCCCCCGAGCTGACAATGTGAAAATCTGTCGTTCTGCCCTTGAACAAGGCAGTTAACCGATCGTTCCTAGGCCGTCATTGGAAATGTTTTCTTAACTGACTTGCCTAGTTAAATAAAGGTATAAAATGTATTTATTTATTTTTATCGGCAAAATCGGCGCCCAAAAATACCGATTTCCAATTGTTATGAAAACTTGATATCAGCCCTAATTAATCGGCCATTCCGATTAATCGGTCGACCTCTAGTTAGTTGCATGACACGTAATTTTCCCAACAATTGTTTGCAGACAGATTATTTCACTTATAATTCACTGTATCACAATTCCAGTGGGTCAGAAGTTGACATACACTAAGTTGACTGTGCCTTTAAACGGCTTGGAAAATTCCAGAAAATTATGTCATGGCTTTAGAAGCTTCTGATAGGCTAATTGACATCATTTGAGTCAATTGGAGGTGTACCTGTAGATGTATTTCAAGGCCTACCTTCAAACTCAGTGCTTCTTTGCTTGACATCATGGGAAAATCAAAAGAAAGACCTCAGAAAATAAATTGTAGACTTCCACAAGTCTGGTTCATCCTTGGAAGCAATTTCCAAATGCCTGAAGGTACCACGTTCATCTGTACCAACAATAGTATGCAAGTATAAACACCATGAGACCACGCAGCCGTCATACCGCTCAGGAAGGAGACGCGTTCTGTCTCCTAGAGATGAACGTACTTTGGTGCGAAAAGTGAAAATCAATCCCAGAACAACAACAAAGGACCTTGTGAAGATGCTGGAGGAAACAAGAAAAAAAGTATCTATATCCACAGTAAAACAAGTCCTATATCGACATAACCTGAAAGGCCGCTCAGCAAGGAAGAAGCCACTGCTCCAAAACCACCATAAAAAAGCCAGACTACGGTTTGCAACTGCATGTGGGGACAAAGATCGTACTTTTTGGAGAAATGTCCTCTGGTCTGATGAAACAAAAATAGAACTGTTTGGCCATAATGACCTTCATTATGTTTGGAGGAAAGAGGGGGAGTCTTGCAAGCCAAAGAACACCATCCCAACCGTGAAGCACGGGGGTGGCAGCATCATGTTGTGGGGGTGCTTTGATGCAGGAAGGACTGGTGCACTTCACAAAATAGATGGCATCATGAGGGAGGATAATTATGTGGATATATTGAAGCAACATCTCAAGACATCAGTCAGGAAGTTAAAGCTTGGTAGCAAATGGGTCTTCCAAATGGACAATGACACCAAGCATACTCCCAACGTTGTGGAAAAACGGCTTAAGGACAACAAAGTCAAGGTAATGGAGTGTGTATCACAAAGCCCTGACCTCAATCTTATAGAACATTTGTGGGTAGAACTGAAAAAGCATGTGGGAACATGGAGGCCTACAAACCTGACTCAGCTACCCGAGCTCTGTCAGGAGGAATGGGACAAAATTCACCCATCTTATTGTGGGAAGCTTGTAGAAGGCTACTTGAAACGTTTGACCCAAGTTAAACCATTTAAAGGCAGCTACCAAATACTAATTGAGTGTATGTAAACTTCTGACCCACTGGGAATGATGAAAGAAATAAAAGCTGAAATCATTTTCTCTGCTATTATTCTGACATTTCACATTCTTAAAATAAATTGATTATCCTAACGGATAATTTTTACTCAGATTAAATGTCAGGAATTGTGAAAAACTGAGTTTAAATGTATTTGGCTAAGGTGTATGTAAACTTCTGACTTTAACTGTACATCTTATTAATACTTTTTTGTGTCATGTTTTTCTATGCTGTATATGCAGGTACAAAGGAGCAGACAACTGATGTCCCCCAGTCCTGTGGGAACATCGGAGGGCAAGATTCTGCCTGTCAACTTCCAAGTGGTGACCCAGTCAATGCAGCCTGTCAAGTGTCCCAAGACCCCTCAGAATATCCCAGCCAGCCCTGTGGGGGACCGCTCTGCCCGCCACCGCTATGCCCAGATCCTGCCTAAACCCTCAGCCACCAGCGCCATCACCCTGCGCTCTCCCCCCACCCTGCTCATCACCAACAGCCCCATCAAGACCGTGATGCAGCCCACACCCCACATCAGCTCTGTCAACGTGGTCAAGATGACCACCATATCCCTGGCTCCCAACTGCAGCACTACAACAACCTTAACAAACACCACCTTAAGGCCTGCCTCTGCTGGCATGGGCAGCACTGTAGCCCTGGAGGAGAGCAGACCCAGCCCACGGGCCAGGAGTGGCTCTGCAGCCCCCATCCTGTCCCCCTTAGCCAGGTCAGGCTGGGCCACCACCACCCCTACCATCGACATCAAGATGATTGAGGGTGAAGCCATAAGTGAAGGCAGTCTGGCCCTGGGTGCTAGCAGGCTTACTATGACTCAGGAAGCTGCAGGGGGCCAGAGGGCTGGAGGAGCTGTACCAAGGGCTGCCAGTGTGCCCATGCCTCACACTAAAGGCTCCCTGGGACTGGAGGCAATGGCTGGAACCAATTGCAATGGCAAGTCCTCTTTGCGCAACAACACTGTGGCAGCTACAGCTGGTAGCAATAATAACACCAATAACGAAAGTACTTTGTATTTGACGGTCTCCAATCAGAATACCAGCACCACTCTGTCACCCAATGGTGGCACTGTTGCCACATCACTCATCGCCTCCAAGAGCCCCAGGAAACGCCCAGGCGTCGGCCCAGAGTCTTATCCCACGCCTGTCAAAAGGGTCTTCATCTCCCAGCAACCTCTTGGGGGCTCCGATGGTTACAGACATGGGATTGGTGCAGGAGTGAAGAAACTCCCCAGGACAGGAACCCCGGTCAGACCTGAAAGTGCACCAGCCATTGGTAAAGTTACTGTGAAACTGAACTCCACTGTCCCAACTCGAATCCTGTCACTCTCTGATTCCCCCATCGGAACCAGAGGCTTCCAGACTGTTGTCAAGCCACAGAGCTCCATGCAGAGAAGAGACACTCCGATCACCATGGACACTAGCAGCATCGGCAACGTTAGTGCCCCGGCTGGTCATGCACGAATTCAGCACCAGCAGCACATGACGGGTAACATGCAAGCCATGCCCAACAGCTCTGCCCTACTGGAGCAGTCTGCTGTGAGTGACCTGAGGAACACCATGTGGGTTGGGGGCCAGCTGGAGGGAGGTAAACTACAGCAGCAGCAGGCCTACGCCCAGCAGATCACAGACCACAAGCAGGCATCCACACAGGTCATGGAGCCCCTGGCCATGATGGGCCAGGCCCCAGCCTCTAGCCAGCTCTCCATGCAGACAAACATGGACTACTTCCATTTCAATGATGACGATATGACCCAGGACAGCATTGTGGAGGAGCTGGTGCAGATGGAGGAGCAGATGAAGCTCAACAGCAGTCTGCAGGCCTTCGGAGCTGACGTGACGCTGCAAGGCCATCAGTCTGTAATGCAGGGCAACATGATGTCCTCCAACCAGACAATGACCCCTTACTACCAATCAGTACACAGCAGCACCACCCCTGTCCAAACTCCTACTCCAACTCCCACATCCACCTCTGAGATGATGGGAGGAGGCCAGGGCCTGACTAGGGAGAGCCCCTGCTCCCACATGGCCCCCACCACCCCAGTGGACAGTGCCCTGGGGAGCAGCCGACACACCCCCATCGGCACTCCACACTCCAACTGCAGCGGTAGCGTGCCCCCCAGCCCTGTGGAGTGCAGGAACCCCTTTGCCTTCACTCCCATTAACTCCAGCATTACAGGCTACCACGACGGCAGCATTGTCTCCAGCAGCCCCGTCAAGCCCATGCAGAGGCCCATGGCTACTCACCCAGACAAGGCCAAACTGGAGTGGATGAACAATGGTTACAACAAGAGCGGGGGGAACTCCATCAACGGCATCAGTATCCTCCCCAGCTATCAGGACCTGGTCGACGACCACTTCCGAAAGCCCCATGCCTTCGCCATCCCTGGCCAGTCCTATCAGTCTCAGACGAGGCACCACGACGGACACTACGGCCGCCTGACACCCATCTCTCCGGTGCAGCAGCAGGCAGCCAGTATGGCCAACCTGAACAAGCAGGAGAGCTTCGCTGTGCCCGCCCCTCTGGACAACAAGACCACCAGTACATCTTCAGCAGGCGGGACCTTCCGCTGTCGTAGTGTAAGCCCTGCCGTGCGCCAGCGAAACCTGAGTGGCAACCAGAGTGGCAACATCCCCCGAACAGTGGTGTCCCCCTTCACCTCCCCCGTGACCCCCGAGATGATCAACATCTTCGCCAACAGCCATGGGGACGTCAGCAGCATGGCACAGAGGAGCCAGTCTGTGCCTGTTAACGTGATGATGCAGACGGAGGTGCTGCCCATGCAGGGCCAGACCAACAGCAAAAAGATCACCAACGTGCTCCTGAGCAAGATGGACGGGGACAGTGACGACGCGGTGCGGGGCCTGGGTATCAACAACCTTCCGTCCAACTACACAGCCCGCATGAACCTCACCCACATCTTAGAGACCACTCCCAGCTTCCCCAGAAGTGCCAACCATCAGACTCTGATGACTTCCAACACTCAGAATGCGTACGAGTTTCAGAAGCCTGGTTACCTCATGAAGAACTCTAGGAACGAACAGATGATTCTCTCAGCAGGTGACAGCCAAGCACAATCGGCTACTGGAGAACAGCAGCATCAGCAGAGCCAGCCTATGCTGCTGGCCCAGAACCTTCAGCAGCAACAACAACAGCTGCAGCTAGATTTCAGCACCACCGTTAAAGACCTCTTAGCGGACGGCAGCCTTACTCCTGGCAATCAGCTTGTGGGACAGGTGTCAGAACTCAACCCTGTGGGGTCTGATTTTCGACTGACCTCTGATCTTTCCAGTAGCATCAATGACCTGAACAATTTGGACACAAACCTTCTGTTTGACCCCAATCAGCAGCAGGGACAATACGAAGACTCTACACTGGAAGAACTGAAGAATGATCCGCTGTTCCAGCAGATTTGCAGCGAGACTGCGAATTCCAATGGATTTGATTGGCTGGAAAGTAAAGACCAGCCCACAGTCGGGTTAATGGGTTAATATGGGCTCTGCTTTTATTTCATGAAGGTGAAATGGTTTGTTTATACCTATTGTTTTGTAAAAATCTTCTTTGTAATTATTTACATTGACATTGTATAGCACACTGCAACACTCGGGATACAATGACTTTTGTCCAGTCAAAGTGCCAGGCTGAACAGAAATGATCACACTTACAAATATGCTGGTTTTCTCTCACAGCTCATCGCTGGTGCTGACTCATCCATTTCTCCCTCTTCAGACATCATAGTTATTCAAGACCATTTAAATCAAGACAGTAGAATAACAAGTATTTTTACATTTTCAGAGATGTTTGGTAATCTTTAAGAGATCTCTATCTGTAGACTATGATTTTGGATAATGTTTTTGTTCAGGAGCTGTTGACTAAAACAAGAGGTTCGAGAGGGCATTTGCAGTAGCATGCACTGGTACTAATGTTTCAGGTGCAAGACAAATGTACCAAAATCAATCGATGGTTAAAAAAAATCCCCCATAATCTGTAAATAAAAATGTTTCGTTGGTCTACTTAAAGAACCATGTTTTATATATTTCCACACTGGTTGGAATAATACTGTGAAAATGATAATGCCCTTTTAGTGTAGGAGCTGTTTGAAAAGACCGCCTAAAATTTCAGCCTGTTTAGGTGAGATGGAGTTTTGGCCTGCATGGTGACATCACCTGGCAGTATATGTATTTAATAGACCAATAAGAAAGGGTTCCAAACCTTCTGCCAATAACAGCTAGTTTTTAGGTTTCCCCTCCCTACTCAGTCCTATTTCTTTCAATTAAATCACAATAAGGTACTTCATTTTTACCCAGAAATAAATTATTTGATATTGAGATAAATTTAAAAAACGCTGTGTTTGACCTTTAACATACATTGTTTGCAATGATATTGAGGCAAACTAGTTCCATTCTCTCAGAATTTGGATTTTTACAAGTAGGAAAACGGCAGCTGTTTGAAAAAGAATCTGTGTGACTACAGAATATTATTCAAACTATAGATTTAAAGGTCAAGATATACTGTCTGTATACTAAACTTGTCAGAAGATGTCCGATTGTCCGTTTTGCTGAAATGTTATGCAAACTTTACAAATAAGATATTGACCACTCAAATTGCAGTGTGCATGGTACAAAAAATGTAGGCTATTAAATCGAGATTTGAATGTACTATGTCTTTCACCTTTTCAAATTTCCCCTCATGTCCCAGTAGTTAATGCACTTTGGGTACATTGAAACTGAGCGCAGGTAGCTGAAGAACAACAGATGGTATCTGTTAATATTGTCATTTTTTAGGCTTGCTTCACCCACATTTTGCCCTGAATGCTGACATTATTACTGTAGTTGAGCTCCCCTGTCCTTCATGTCGAAAGGATTGCTTTGTTTAGAATCGTATATGTTTATAAGAATTAAAACAATCATAATAAAGACCTGTAATGGGGATAGCTTGCACTTTAGTGACTGCAGAACTAAAGGAAATGGGCTTTAAGATGGAGCTCAAAGGACAGTTAAATATTGTATTTAAACCATATAATGCAGAAGATGACCCTTTTCACCTCTGTCAAGTTTTTTAAGACTTGTGTAGGGCACTAGTGGGGAGTTTTATTTACGTTCTTTGTGACTATTTGGCGGGTATCATTTTAATTAACAGAAATATATTGATTTAAGTAAGGAAGTGGAGGAATATATGAAAAGGAATTTAACCTTATAACACCCCTATACCAAAGTGTATTGACTGGAGATGACCCTGCCCTGTTTCAGTCGTGTATCTATTTGGGGGAAAATGACTAGTCATTCTGGTTCTGATTTATTTTAACACTATGCATTTTTTACTTATCAAAGCGGCTGCTACTGTCAAAGTAGGTTACTGCAGGTTTATGTAAATGTATGTTGTTTTTCCCTTAAAAAAAAAATTGTTTCATGTTACATACATTCAGTAAAAAATGTGATGGATATGAAGTAATTTAGATTAAATTAAAGTTAGTTTAGTTTAATATTATGCCATTAGATATTCAAAGTCCTTCCTATAAAAAGGCACAAAAGTGCATATTTTACCGTCATACATCGAAAGCTATTCCCCTTACATTAGTCTAGATCCAGTAGAAAATACAGTATTATGGAATACTGTAATACAGAATTACATAAACATTTGTATAAATTGTCATTTTCTTCCCCTTGAATAATGTTCTTGTTGAGTTCATTAATCCACTGCATTTTACTCTAACAGTGAAGGGACGTGTTTCACCTGGAAACAAAAAAAAGGCATTTAGTGGTAAAGTATGGGTCATCTATTACAGGTTTAAATAGCTTATAGTATAGTGAAGAACTGTGTGTGAATAAGGCATGCAAATCATAAAGGGAATAGCTAATTGGCCAGATCCTGTGGTTTTTATGAGCTTTTAATCTTCTGAGCCTTATATCCATACCAAAGAGTAACGAATTAGTGTGAGAAAAAAAGCATTAAATAGGATTTTTTTAGAAGAACCCACAAATAACCCAGTCATTTGCCTATTTGCCTGACATCAGTCAAATACCTTTATATGGCAATTTGGAATTGTCCTTCTTTCAGGTGGGATGGTTGAAAATAATTTGAGGAAATTGTGAAACTGGCAACTGATCTGTAGCACTGGAAAACATGCTGAAAACCACACTACTGTTCTGGTTTATAAAAACCAATGTAGCAGGACAATATTGGGGTTAATTCAGTTGACTGTTGTAAGTGTTCCTCTCATTTTGAATCCCACAGTTTGTACATATGAAAGCTCTGACACTGTATTGTTATAACTTAAACTGGTTCTGTGCACCTGCACCCTCTGAAATGCTATATTGGTGATTTTGGATCAGGAGCCAGCTAAACTGTGCTTGTGTGTTTGGCCGCTGGCGCCCTGCCCTTTCTTGTACAGATAATGCTGTGTTTGTTTTTTTCTTAGCTTGGTGTTTTTTTGTTTGCTTCCTGAGATTTATATTGGTTGGCTTTTTACAGAAGACGTCTGCTTCGAGTGAGAAAATAACATGGTTATTTAATTTTTTTTTTTTTTTAAGTATTAGATATTACCAGGTTGCATAGCTATCTTTCTCTGACAGATTTTGTGCCCAGAACATTGCAATGGACATCGGAATGTCATGGTTAAAATTTCAACAAGCTTTGAAGGTTCATGTTATTGCACTAAACATTTAATGAACCAAGGCATTGGCACCTCTTTTAGGACAAATGCATTAATTGAAGCCACCCAAATATTTTTTTAAAGAGCTTAACTAAGTGAAAAAATAATTGAAATGTCAATCAAAAAAATATGAGAACGCTAATTGTCTTGTGTAGCAATGTACCTTAATCTCAATGAGATACTTTTTTTTTTACTTCATTCTCATGAGAATATGAAACTCCATTTAAAGAAACATTTAAACAGAAATATCGTCAAATAAATCATTCACCATGTTAATAAATGATATGTGTGCATGTTTGTAGAATTCTATTGTACAGAGTATTTGTAACCACTTTGCTGTAATTCAGGATTGGTCCTGTCAATCGGAACAGAAAGGTATAGCGACTCACAAGTTACTTGCATTGTTTGATGTTTACTCATTCAGATTAATATTTGTTCTGTATGTTCAGGTTTTGAATCCGTTCTGTTTATTTAGATGTTTTAACTTTTTTTATGTAACTCTGTGAAGATTTATTTTTTCTCTCCAGAAACCATTGAAAATAAGCACTGATGTTTGTACTTAAATGAAGACAAACCCTGTCTGTTCTTCTTTAAGTGCACAGGGGCAGCTGAGTCCTGTACTTTTCACAGACCTGGTATAAAGTCCCTTTAACCCTTGTTGTTGTTGTCTAGTGTACAGCAGACCGTAGAGTAATTTGATAAAGTTGCTTTAGCGTTTCAGCAAAGTTTCATCTGTCTTTTTTTAATTGAAAGTGCTCAAGGATGTTGAGATTTTTTTAAGGGTTTTTAAAACCAATAAAGTTTTTTTTTAAGTACTTGAATATCTTGGTTTCAATTGTTGTTTTTCCACTCTACGTGCATTTACATTACCTTCACTTAGCTAGAATCTTCTGGTTTGGTCCCACAAAGGTTTTATCCCCAGAGCTGTGATGATTCAAATAAATATGTATTTACTTTACTGTTAATCTCACTTTTGTTTTCAGTGTCCTTTTCCTCACCGTAGCTTAAGTTATTCAATATGAAGCTAAAAATATATGGCGTGCCAAACACCACATTCCATAGATCCTATATCTATTCTGGTTGATTAAGTCACATGAGTGTGGAAGACCATGGTTTGAACTGATCTTCTCAAATCCTGTTCCATAGGGGTTATTGAAAATGTTACAGTACCACAAAAGGAATGAAACCGAACTTGTGGGAAGTGTATTCACAATTTCCAATTATGTTATTTGTACGTTTTAGCATTTTTGATGTGAATGTGGTGATGATGTTCCAGAGAGTGGCTAATCTGTATACAGCTTGATACAGCCTGATGCAGCTCATGATAGAAAAACGATGCACATTTGGCATCATTTGCACCATCTGTCTGAGATATCAAGCCTGCTGATAAGAGCTGGCTAGTAGAAGAGCAGGAAAAAATGTCTGCTTCTAGTCTTTGTAAATTGCTTATAGCTCCAATGCTAATTCATGAGCTATGATCCCTTATTGATGTCACTTGTTAAATCCACTTCAATCAGTGTAGATGAAGGGGAGGAGACATGTTAAAGAAGGATTTTTAAGCCTTGAGACAATTGAGACATGGTTTGTGTGCCATTCAGAGGGTGAATGGGCAAGACAAAAGATTTAAGTGCCTTTGAACAGGGTATGTTAATAGGTGCCAGGCGCACCAGTTTGAGTATCAACAACTGCAATGCTGCTGGGTTTTCACACTCAACAATTTCCCATGTGTATCAAGAATGGTCCATCACCCACAGGACATCCAGCCAACTTGACACAACTGTGGAAAGCATTGGAGTCAACATGGGCCAGTATCCCTGTAGAATGCTTTCGACACCTTGTAGAGTCCATGCCCCGACAAATTGAGGTTGTCCTGAGGGCAAAAGGAGGTGCAACTCAATATTAGGAAGGTGCTCCTAATGTTTTGTACACTGTGTAGTTCTATTGTAAAAATGGTGAGAGGAGATTACCATTTGGCTTAAAGAGCTTGTCTGCAAAAACATTCTCCAAATTAAAATGTTCTGCTGGTGAGAATGTTCCATTATGTAATGAACCAACTTGAACAGACTACTGTGCAACAGCAAACTGTGTAATTGATCTGGTAAATACAATGTCCCACTCCATTGTCTGTTTTTGGAGTTGTTAACTAGCTGATACTGAACTAAGAATCTTCTAAAATTCCCAATGATGTGGTAGTTCAGTGATTTTGTAAATGTGTGGTAATTGAGGGAGAACAGCTGAATCAAGGCTTGAACCCAGGGCAAGTGAACTACCTCTCCAAAAAGCCCAAGATCTTTTGGTAGAGGACATATCCTCCCATTTATTATACAGTGCACTCATCGTACTCCCTTCTAAACAGAAACGGGCTGAAGTTGAGAGCTAATGTTACATTTTACAATGCTGTCGCCTTGATTTGATCAAGATGATCATTGTATAACACTATTGCTGAATTTAAAAAGTATAGTCCAAGTCCAATATTTTTTACTGATTTTAATTTCTTGACTTTTTGTACAGGTTCCAGCGAGGGACGGCATCAACAAAAATACTTCTAAGCAAGGTCAGTTGGATCAGGTATCTTTGAATGTGAACAACATCCTTTCGTCCATCTCATGGGATGTGGATTAACCTGTGTGTCATTCAACCGGTTTCCTAAATTATGATAACGAAGTAATGCTTGTCTCAAGGTAACCCATTCATAGATGCTAACTACCTTTAGCTCCTATTGACGATAGTATCTTCTGGCCTGAGGAGTTTTGTTAAAAGCCCAGAAGCGTGTGGTACGGTTTTGTTAACATATCAGCGAGAAATTATACTTTTTTTTATGGTTGAATTACTACACACCTTTAATAGGGTTAGGGTTCCCACACGGCCATATTTGCATGTTTCAGAGCTTGTTTCCGAAAACATTAAATTTGATTTGTCACATGCGCCCAATACAACAGGCCCAAACAATGAAAGTTAAAAAGTAAGAAAAAATGTGTTAAATAAAACATAGTAACACAATCAAATGACAATAACGAGGTTATATACAAGGAATACCGGTACCGAGTTAATGTGCAGTGGTATGAGGTAGTTGAGGTAATATGTAGAGTACTAGTCAAAAGTTTGGACACACCTAATCATTCAAGGGTTCTCTATATTTTGACTATTTTCTACATTCTAGAATAATAGTGAAGACATCAAAACTATAAAATAACACACATGTAATGTAGTAGCCACAAAAGTGTTAAACAAATCACAATATATTTTAGATTCTTCAACGTAGCCACCCTTTGCCTTGATGACAGCTTTGCAAACTCTTGGCATTCTCTCAAAAACATTATCTCAAAAAAGCTGATGCAGCACTCGATCACTCTCCTTGGTCAACTAGCTCTTACACAGCCTGGAGGTGTGTTGGGTCATTGTCCTGTTGAAAAACAAATGATAATTCCACTTAGCGCTAACCAGATGGGATGGTGTATCGCTGCAGAATGCTCTGGTAGCCATGCTGGTTAAGTGTGCCTTGAATTCTAAATAAATCACAGACATTGTCGCCAACAAAGCACCATCACACCACCTCATCCATGCTTCACGATGGGAACCACACATGCGCAGATCATCCGTTCACCTACTCTGTGTCTCATAAAGAGACAGCGGCTGGAACCAAAAATCTCAAATTTGGAGTCATCAGACCAGAGAACAGATTTCCACTGGTCTAATGTCCATTGCTCGTGTTTCTTGGCCCAAGCAAGTCTCTTATTATTATTGGTGTCCTTTAGTAGTGGTTTCTTTGCAGCAATTTGGCCATGAAGGCCTGATTCACATAGTCTCCTCTGAACAGTTGATGTTGAGATGTGTCTGTTACTTGAACTCTGTGCACATTTATTTGGGCTGCAATTTCTGAAGTTGGTAACTCTAGTGACATTATCCTCTGCAGGTAACTGGGTCTTCCTTTCCTGTGGCGGTCCTCATGAAAGCCAGTTTCATCATAGCGCTTGATGGTTTTTGCGACTGCACTTGAAGTAACTTTCAAAGTTCTTGAAATGGAAAAAAGGTTAAGTTAATTTGTGGAATTTCTTTTTCAAGGCACACCTGTTAATTGAAATGCATTACAGGTGACTACCTCATGAAGCTGGTTGAGAGAATGCCAAGAGTGAGGAAAGTTGTCATCAAGGCAATGGGTGGCTACTTTGAAGAACCTCAAATATTAAATATATTTTGATTTGTTTTACACTTTTTTGGTTACATGATTCCATGTGTTATTTTATAGTTTTGATGTCTTCACTATTATTCTACAATGTAGAAAATAGTAAAAAAAATAAAGAAAAACCCTTGAATGTGTAGGTGTGTCCAAACTTTTGACTGGTATTGTACATGTAGGTAGGGGTAAAAGTGACTAGGCAATCAGGATAGATAATAACAGAGTAGCAGAAGTGTTTGTGTCTGTGTGAGCGTGTGTGTGGTGTCAATAATATGCATATGTGTTGTGTGTGTGTGTGTGAGAGTGATTTGTAGTTTTTGTGTGTTGGAGATGTCCGTGTAGTATGTGTAAGTGTGTGGGTAGAGTTCATTGTGTGTTGGAGATGTCCGTGTAGTATGTGTAAGTGTGTGGGTAGAGTTCATTGTGTGTTGGAGATGTCCGTGTAAGTGTGTGGGTAGAGTTCATTGTGTGTTGGAGATGTCCGTGTAAGTGTGTGGGTAGAGTTCATTGTGTGTTGGAGATGTCCGTGTAGTATGTGTAAGTGTGTGGGTAGAGTTCATTGTGTGTTGGAGATGTCCGTGTAGTGTGTGGGTAGAGTTCATTGTGTGTTGGAGATGTCCGTGTAGTATGTGTAAGTGTGTGGGTAGAGTTCATTGTTTGTTGGAGATGTCCGTGTAGTGTGTGGGTAGAGTTCATTGTGTGTTGGAGATGTCCGTGTAGTATGTGTAAGTGTGTGGGTAGAGTTCATTGTGTGTTGGAGATGTAAGTGTGTGGGTAGAGTTCATTGTGTGTTGGAGATGTCCGTGTAAGTGTGTGGGTAGAGTTCATTGTGTGTTGGAGATGTCCGTGTAGTATGTGTAAGTGTGTGGGTAGAGTTCATTGTGTGTTGGAGATGTCCGTGTAGTATGTGTAAGTGTGTGGGTAGAGTTCATTGTGTGTTGGAGATGTCCGTGTAAGTGTGTGGGTAGAGTTCATTGTGTGTTGGAGATGTCCGTGTAGTATGTGTAAGTGTGTGGGTAGAGTTCATTGTGTGTGCATAGAGGAAGTGCAACAAAAAAAGGGCAGGAAGAAAATGGTCTGAGTAGTCATTTGAGTAACTGTTCAACAGTCTTATGGCTGGGGGTAGAAGCTGTTCAGAAACCTTTTGTTCCCAGACTTGGTGCTGCGGTTCGGCTTGCCGTGCGGTACCAGATGGAACAATCTGACACTTGGGTGGCTGTAGTCTTTGACCATGTTTAGGGCCTTCCTCTGACACCGCCTGGTATAGAGGTCCTAGATGGTAGAGAGCCCGGCCCGGTGATGTACTGGGTCGAACGCACTACCTTCTGTAGCGCCTTGCGGTTGGATGCCAAGCAGTTGTCATACCAAGCTGTGATGCAGCCAGTCAAGATGCTTTCAATGGTGCAGCTTTAGAACTTTTTTAGGATCTGAGAGCCCATGCCAAATCTTTTCAGCCTTCCGAGGGGGAAGAGGTGTTGTGCCCCTTCACGACTGTGCAGTGGTCAAAAAAGTACCCAATTGTTATTAAAAAGTTTTTTTTTTTAATCAAAGTTAAATGTAATTGCTAAAATATACTAAGTATCAAAAGTAAAAGTATAAATAATTTCAAATATCTTATTAAGCAAACCAGACTGCACCCTTTTTTAAATGTACAGATAGCCAGGAGCACACCAACACTCAGACATAATTTACAAACGAAGCATGTGTGTTTAATCCGCCAGATCAGAGGCAGTAGGGATGACCAGGGATGTTCTCATGATAAATGCATGCATTGGACCATTTTCTGTTCCTGCTAAGCATTCAAATGCAACAAGTGGGTGTCAGGGAAAATACATGGAGTAAATTTAGGAATGTAGTGAAGTAAAAGTAGTCAAAAAAGAAATAGTAAAGTACAGATACCCCCAAAAATGACTTAAGTAGTATTTCAAAGTATATTTTACTCAAGTTCTTTACACCACTGCAACGGTGTTTGGACCATGATAGGTCACACCCCTGAAGGGCCCCCGTGTCGAGGGTCAATGTGGCGGATGTGGTGTTGCCTACCCTCACCACCTGGGGACGGCCCAACAGGATGTCCAGGATCCAGTTGCAGAGGTTGGTGCTCAGTCCCAGGGTCCTTAGCTTAGTGATGAGCTTGGAGGGCACTATGGTTTTCAATGCTGAGCTTGTAGTCAATAAACAGCATTCTCACGTAGCTATTCCTTTTTTCCAGGTGGGAAAGGGCAGTGTGGAGTGCAATAGAGATTGCGTCATCTGTGGATATGTTGGGGTGGTATGCAAATTTGCAGTGGATGTCTGGGAGGATGGTGTTGTGAGCCATGACCAGCCTTTCAAAACATTTCATGGCTACAGATGTGAGTGCTATGAGGCAATAGTCATTTAGATTGGTTACCTTGGCATTCTTGGGCACAGGGACTATGGTGGTCTGCTTGAAACATGTAGGTATTACAGACTGGGTCTAGGAGAGGTTGCCAGCTGTTCAGCGCATTCTCTCAGTACGAGTCCTGGTAATCCGTCTGTCCTTGTGAATGTTAACCTGTTTAAAGGTCTTACTCACATCGGCTACGGAGAGTGTGATCACACAGTCATCCAGAACAGCTGGTGCTCTCATGCTTAGTTCAGTCTAGCCCTTGATCAAGACTCTCAGTTGCATTACACAGTCATTGTACGAAGGCGTATTCTGTAGAGGGGAGTTTTGTTAAGAGCTGCAACGCTCGGTCTGAACATAAACACGATCTCTTGCGGTATGGTTTTGGAAGCACAAGGACCTCATCTTTCATATCAGAGAAAAATGATTAAAAAATGAAAAGTTCAATTGAAACACCCCTTCATAGTGTTAGTGTTCCCACACTGCCATATTTCCAGTATCTGCATCTCCGAACACCTGTGTGTAAACGGAAGACAGACGCCACAAACGTGTTGTCACTGAATAATACTGTCGGCTGCAACAGTGTTAAAACCAGTTAAAACAGTGTACAGAAGTGTGTATTTTGATTTGTGAAATTATTTTAATGTGATATGAAAGCAGAGGGATTTATGTTTCTAGAACTTTACCACAATTGAGAACCAATACACGTTTAGATTGAGTATTTGGCTGTTTTGGATTCCAGAGACAATATGCCCTTTAAACAGAACAGGTCCTTGGACTAAGGAGTAACGTTAGGCTCATTTAGCCCAATATTTGGCTTGGTTCAGTGTTGCTTGCCTCGAAGCGAACATAAAAGGCATTTAGTTCATCTGATAGGCTCGTGTCAATGCGCATCTTGTGACTGGGTTTCACTTTGTAATCCGTGATAGTTTGCAAACCCTGCCACATCTGACGAGCATCAGAGCTGGTGTGGTAGGATTTGATCTTAGTCCTGTGTTGACGTGTTGCCTGTTTGGTGGTTCATTGGAGGGTGTAGCAGGATTTCTTAAAAGTGTCCGGAATAGTGTCCTGCTCCTTGAAAACAGCAGCATTAGCTCAGTGCAGATGTTGCCTGGATTCCATGGCTTCTGGTTGGGATATGTACGTACGGTCATTGTGGGGACGACGTTGTTGGTGCACTTAATGAAGCCAGGGACTGATGTGGTAAACTTCTCAATGCCATCGGATGAATCCCGGAACATATTCCAGTCTGTGCTAGAAAAACAGCCCTGTAGCTTAGGACCACTTCCGTATTGAGTGCGTCACTGGTACTTACTGTTTTTTTTTGTTTTTTTTGTTGCTTGTAAGCAGGAATTAGGAGGATAGAGTTATGGTCAGATTTGCCAAATGGAGGGCGTGGGAGAGCTTTGTATGGAGTAACGGTGATCTAGAGATGTTTTCGCCTTTAGTTGCACAGGTGACATGCTGGTAGAAATTAGGTCAAATGGATTTTAGTTTTCCTGCATTAAAATCACCGGCCATTAGGAGTACCGCCTCTGGGTGAGCATTTTCTTGTTGGCTTATGGCCCTATACAGCTCATTGATTGCAGTCTTGATTGCAGTCTTAGCGCCAGCATGAGTTTGTGGTGGTAAATAGACAGCTACGAAAAATATAGAAAACTCTCTTTGTAAATAGTATGGTCTACAGCTTATCATGAGGTATTCTTGGCGAGCAGAACATTGAGACTTCCTTAATATTAGAGATCACGCACTAGAAAAACCAGCTCCAGTTATATTTTCCTTGTTCAGTCATGACTCAAACTACAGTTCTTCAGATCACGTTTATAGGGTAGTATCAAATGGGGATCGTCCAGTTTATTCTCCAGTGATTGCATGTTCGACAATAGAATGAAGTGTAGAGGCGGTTTATGCACTCGCTGACGTAGTCTCATCATATTCCGCAATCCAGGCCTCTATAATGCCGCCTCTTCCTTTTTCGAGTGTCAGGGATTTGGGCCTGGTCCGGATGAGCATTATGTCCTTCGCTGTCAACTCTTTGAAGTAGAAATCCTCATCCAAATCGAGGTTAGTGATCGCTGTTCTGATGTCCGAAAGCATTTTTTCGGTAATAGGAAATGATGGCGGAAACATCATGTATAATTTTTTTTAAAGATCAGCTCAAAAAAGCCAAATGTAAAACGTCTGCTCTTCCCTCCAGCGCCATTCTAAAAAGGCGGAAGACAGAGGGGCATACTTTATGCTACTTACCTATCTGTGTTTCAGAACACCTGTCTGTAAACAGAAGATGGATGCAACAAAGGTGTTGTCACAAAAAAATACTGTTGGCTGTAACTGTTAACGGTGTACAGTAAGTGTTTATTTTAGATTTGTGAAATTATTTTGATGTGATATTAAAGAGAGCTTTACGTTTATAGAACTGTACCTCAATTGACAATCAACTCACGTTTAGATGGAGTATTTGGATGTGATATTAAAGAGAGCTTTACGTGTATAGAACTGTACCGCAATTGACAATCAACTCACGTTTAAATTGAGTATTTGGCTGTTTTGCTGCCAGAGCCGATTCGGCTCTGAACAGAACATGTAAGGTCCTTGGATTATAAGGAGTAAAGTTAGGCTCCTTTTGTCCATATTCGGCTAGTCTCAGTGGTTTGGAAAATGATGCAACATTACAAAATTTGAAATGGGTACATTATTTGTCATGGTCTGCAATGGAAGTGAAGATGCAAAACTATTAATTTACAACCATTTGCACTAACCACCGGATGTTATGTGATGGCTGTTTTGTGTCAACTTTTTATATACATTGTACATCACGTTCTTGTGAATTACTACGTAGGGGTGGAGGCGTGGTAGCGGAGGGAGGAGAGGAGTCAGGATCCTGTTGGTGGAGAACAACGCACGACACATTTGAACATTTTAACTAGAATTGTGTTTGGAACAGTTCATTTGTTAGTGAAAGGTGAATTGGTGGAAGAGCACCTACAGCGTTAAAATTCTGTACATTTTACTTTAATCGAGCTACAGGACAACTACGGGGCTGAGGATATGAGTATGGCCGCACTTCCCGAGGTCCGTGGACTTCAGACTGATGAGGTAAATATTTAGCTAACGCTACCTAACTAGCTAGCTAATTAACCAACTGGCTACGTGGGCAGACAAAATCCGTTATATCCAAGTGTTTAGCTAAATTGTCATTACATTTCTTTGGGTATTGTCAACCAAGCTGTTAGAGTTGGACAGTCAAGTCCCAACATACCAATATCCATTTTATCGAAGCAACGTTAGCCAGCTAGCTAGCTAGTTAGCATGTGTAACAGTTGATGGTCACTGAGTACGTCATCAGCTATCTGGTAGCTGTCATCGTTGTATAGGCCTACTGTTGATTAATTAACACACATTTTTTTGACCACCTATAGATAATACAATATATTAATTGAATTATCAACTAACCATGTCAGTTGGCTATAAACTCAGAGAGCATTGCCCAAATGAGTCATGTGAGTTATTATCACGTCATTAATGTGGCCTAAATTGATCTTGAATGTTTGAGATCAAATAAGTATCACGTGGAAAACCACACGTTATATTCCTGTGAGTCATTTACAGTAAGTGACATTTATGTAGTTAACATCATTTAAACTGATATTTACAGTGTTGCATTTGGGAAGTGTTCAGACCCCTTGACTTTTTCAACATTTTGTTACTTTACAGCCTTATTCTAAAATGGATGAGAAAATAAATAAAACTCAGCAATCTACACACAATAACCCAAAATGACAAAGCGAAAACAGGTTATTAGATTTTTTTTCAAATGTATTAAAATAAAAAAACAGAAACCTTATTTACAAAAGTATTCAGACCCTTTGAGGTCGGTATTTTCGGTAGAGCTCAGAGTCAGCAATGTGTTGCAGCACAGATCTGGGGAAGAGTACCAAAAAATGTCTGCAGCAATTGAAGGTCCCCAAGAACACAGTGGCCTCCATCATTCTTAAATGGAAGAAGTTTGGAACCATCAAGAGTTGTCCTAGAGCTAGCCACCCTGCCAAACTGAGCAATTGGGGGAGAAGGGCCTTGGTCAGGGAGGTGACCAAGAACCAAATGTTCACTCTGACTGAGCGCTAGAGTTCCTCTGTGGAGATGGGGAGAACTATCTAGAAGAACAACCATCTCTGCAGCACTCTACAAATCAGGCTTTTATGTTAGTGGCCAGACGGAAGCCACTCCTCAGTAAAAGGCACATGATAGTTTGCCAAATGGCACCTAAAGGAATCTGACTATGAGAAACAAGATTCTCTGGTCTGATGAAAACAAGATTGAACTGTTTGGCCTAAATGCCAAGCGTTACGTCTGGAGAACCTGGCACCATCCCTACGGTGAAGCACGGTGGTGACAGCATGCTGTGGGGATGTTTTTCAGCGGCAGGGACTTGGAGACTAGTCAGGATCGAGGGAAAGATGAACAGAGCAAAGTACAGTGAGATCCTTGAAAACCTGCTCAGGACCTCAGACTGGGGCAAAGGTTCACCTTCCAACAGGACAAAGACCCTAAGCACACAGCCAAGATATCGCAGGAGTGGCTTCAGGATAAGTCTCTGAATGTCCTTGAGTGGCCCAACCAGAGCCCGGACTTAAACCCGATCTAACATCTCTGGAGAGACCTAAAAATAGCTGTGCAGTGACGCTCTCCATCCAACCTCGCAGTGCTCGAGAGGATCTGAAGAGAAGAATGGGAGAAACTCCCCAAAAACAGGTGTGCCAAGCTTGTAGGGTCATACCCAAGAAGACTCGAGTCTGTAATCGCTGCCAGTGATGCTTCAACAAAGTCCTGAGTAAAGGGTCTGAATACTTATGTAAATGTGATATTTCAGTTTAAAATTTTTAATACATTAGCAAGCATTTCTAAAAACCTGCTTTTGCTTTGACATAATGGGGTATTTTGTGTAGATTGGTGAGGGGAAAAAACGATTTAATATTTTAGAATAAGGCTGTAACGTAACAAAATGTGGATAAAGTCACTTTGCACTGTAAGCAGCAACTAATGTGATTTATGTCCTTATTGTGTTTTTTTCCAGAATGAGGCTAGAATTCTGAGAGTGAAAGTCATAGCTGGAATTGGTTTGGCCAAGAAAGATATCCTTGGAGCCAGGTCAGTCTTGATTTTGAGGAAAATATGTCTTCAAATGGATAATCCAATCTATCAGTATCACTTTAACAAATTCAGAAGATTGTTTTTTAATGGTATTATAGCGAATGGTGGGATAGAGAAGTTAACCTCATATTAGCGAGGATAGCTTCACTGCCCCCTCCGAACGCAAAATCACGTCCCTGTGTTTTGACCACTCGTACCTCCTGTCCCGCCTTACATTCTGATGCAATCCCAATTCTGACACCAATTTAACGAACAGCGGTACAGGGAAGCGAACCCGGGTCATTGGTGTGAAATGCAAAAACCCTATGGATTGCACCCATAGGGTCAACCCACTTGGTTGGAATTGTAACCAGGCTCATATTAGCGAGGATTGCTTCAGTATCTTTGTATAATTCTGGTGTCTCATGTTACCAAAATACGGTGTCCTATCTTTGGTACACTCCCTTTTTAGGAAACTCATGCTTTTGGCCATGTTATACCATAAAATACTAAATTCTGATTCTACATGATCCTTAGTGTGGACTGTGGAACCTTCCTAACTTATTGGACTCCTAAATCATCTATTACAATTCTGTGTGCTATTTTGCCAAAAACACAAGAGTCTAGAGTTTATAAGCAGGTCTATTGCCCCAATCATTTTACACATCTACCCACTTCATTATAAACAGCAAACTGATTATCAGTTTGTACTGTAAACACTTGGTAATGAACCCATGTGTGTGGAACTTTTTTTATTTAGTCAACATTGTGGACCTAGTGGTGTGCATGCGCATACTATACTATATGGTTGTTGAAGGCACTGTGCATTTAGAAATACAAACTTATTTGCCTAATACTTATTGAATATTATTAATCAAACTTGAGTGCAAAAACCTGAGACTTGCAAAATCATCTTCAAACTGTGCTGTTCCACAGACAGATAATGGTTGCTGTGGTCCTGTTTTGCATTGTTGAATGGAAAGTTCAGCACCATAGCAGTGGGTTGAAAGACGGCCTTGAAGAAACCTTGTGTACCCACTTCAAAATATGATATTCTTATTCATATCAAGTAGGCTTATGTCATCTTCCATGCGTTCCTTAAATTGTTAAATTTTTCCTTAAATTCTCTTTAGACCGTAATGTAACTGTCCTGTGCAACCTTAAGATGGCGCTATAATCAGGAGTTCTGTGCCCTTGCATACAGTAGATGCTCCAGAATCTCCAGACTCCTTTCCCCTAAAAAGCCCACCATTTCCCCTCAAGGCAGTGCTGTCGAATAAACACTTTTTTTTCTTCACATGTCCATTGTAAAAGATCAGTCGTTTATTTTCAGTGCAACTAGTTATGGTTCCGATGACATCATTGGTTTGTGCTCCATATGGCCTGTGGGATAATGTTACATGCTGAGATGTTCCCTCGTTTGATCTTTGGGCACACCAAGGGACAGATGGACAACAAGTTGAGCGTTGTCTTTTTATTTTCTATCACAGTGATCCATATACAAGAGTGTCCCTTTATGACCCTGTCAATGGAGAACTAACAAGTCTTCAGACTAAAACAATTAAAAAGGTGAGTAACTGCGCTAGCTGAATAAGTACAGAGCATTTATTTGTTTGTTTTGTAAGTATCCTATTTACATTTTAAATGCATTGTCATTTCCAGACATTGGATCCGAAGTGGAATGAGGAATTCTTTTTCAGGGTAAGTCAAATGTATGGTAAAAAGAGCATTGTGAATGTGTGTGTAGTTTCTGTTTTACCCAGGGCTCTGAGAACATTTAAGACTCAACCTTTCTAAAAATAAAAAAAATCTCTCTCTTTATCTCATCTCTTTTTGCTGCATGCCTCCATGTAGTATGGACAATTAACTGGAGCCTTATTTCCTAGCCCTAACGGCTCAGTAATATGTTCCCTATTAGTGTTTGAAACTGCTCCAGATTCTCACTGGGAGGTTTAACATTTCACAAACAGTAAGTTAAAAGTCAGAACGCGAAACATGTTATGTTCATGTCTGCAGACATGGGTGTTTTTTGAAGAAAATAAAAATCACAATGTTCATGGGTGTCTGTACATAATGAGCACCAACAGGAAGTCCTCCACTGTGTTGGGCATTGTGATTGGTCACTAAAACCCACACAGCATCCTGTGACTATTGTTGCCCCTTGTTCCTATCTTGGGCATGTAAACACAGCTTGATTGAATGTTGAACTGAAGGTGTGAAACAGAGCCTCTGTGAGTCAGCTGGTGTTGACGTGAGTCTTTGCTCTGAGGTTTTTGTGTGGAGAGCTGCATATAGCAAGGTCCTTCTGTCCTGATTGTTTTTCATTAGGTTGATCCTCTACGGTGGAGGAACAGACATCAATATTCACAACTCTTTTTTAGTAGCTATGGGGGCACAGATATGAATTTGAAATGTTAGTGTTCAAGGGCACAATTCAAAAAGCTGGAACTTTTGCTGACGGAGGTTGAATTAGTTATTTCAACAAAAATACTTTGAAAAGAGTAGGTTGTTTGGGTGGTGGATTCCTAAAGCCTATTGTGGTTGCAAAACTGTAATCTTGTTGGAGAAAACCACATCTTCTGCATGTGGAGAAAAAGCAGAGCGCTGGGTAACTTCTACCTGCATCTGGATGTACCACATAGCAGGAGACTTGGCCCATCTCGCCAGGAGACCGAGGGAGATATTTGAAATGTTTTAATTTCTCTGGCCCTGGACATTGGGCAGGAAGCTTTTGTGTGTGTGTATATATAGTTGCACACATTCACTAAAATATCCACTATGTTTAAGCCTTAGACACTCATTAGCCATGTCTAGAAATTATGGCAGTGTTGCACAATGTCTCATTGCCCTGGACAATGATTCAACACTCTCCCAGTCATCTGAAATGTAAAAAACAATCATGTCACCATGCCAGTTGAGATTTCTCCATCTCCTACAGTCTATTCAGGGCTTTCTCCATCATGGTTTCTTGGTACAGTAAATCAGTACCTTAGTGTTACAACAGCTGTATACGTCTAACAGCTCCCTGCACTTTGTAGTACTTGTCCCTATTGTGAATATTATTATGTTTATACCTGCCCTGGAACTCTATATAGAACCTTCTTGATAAAATAACGTGTCCAACCAATGTCAAAATATATTTTTAAACACCTGATTCCCTAGCCCATCTCTTATCTTTATCCTTTGATTGTTCTTTTGAAGTTAATCATATAAAGTAAACAAGTTATATTTGACGAACGCACTCATTCTACAGGCGTTGCGGCCTATTTTTGCCCACCTTACCAACGTGGCAGTGTCAATAATGGCTTCATTTAGCAAGAGGGCCCGTTTTAACAGAAACACGTTTCATTTTCCAGTGGTCATGAAATGCCTGGGGGCAGTGACTTTAGTTACAATGCCCCTGTGCGCCCCTTCCCAGCTCTGCCAGATGGTTTTCTGACGTATTTTACTTATAGATCATTCTCTCTGTGTTAAGCATTGAGAGGAAATACACCTATGTTTTGAAAATATTTGAGAAATATTTGTACAAAAAAATGGTATTGTTCTGTGTTAAATTTAATTTACCTTTATTTAACTAGGCAAGTCAGTTAAGAACAAATTCTTATTTTCAATGACGGCCTAGGAACAGTGGGTTAACTGCCTGTTCAGGGGCAGAACGACAGATTTGTACCTTGTCAGCTCGAGGGTTTGAACTTGCAACCTTCCGGTTACTAGACCAACGCTCTAGCCCCCCTGGGCCGGCAGGGTAGCCAAATGGGATGGGTTTTGTAATTAAAGCTGGGTGTCAGCAGATGGAGGATCCAATTAGCTTTCATTAGTCCAGTCAGCGATGGATTGAAACAGTAGCCATGTTTGGTGCGAAACCTACCAGTTTTCAAGGACCTGTTTGTGCTTTGTCTTAGCCCTGTGGTATTCTGGCTGGTTGGCTATCTTTGCTTGTGAGTGGAGCTTGATTTTAGCTTTGACAGCTGACATTGGTCACCGGCCATTTGTGGTGCTGAGGACTGTGCTATTGGGGAGTGGGCTTCCTCCAAATATCAATCAATCAAATGTATTTATAAGCCCTTCTTACATCAGCTGATGTCACAAAGTGCTGTACAGAAACCCAGCCTAAAACCCCAAACAGCAAGCAATGCAGGTGTACAATCGTGGCCAAAAGTTTTGAGAATGACACAAATATTAATTTTCACAAAGTCTGCTGCCTCAGTTAGTATGATGGCAATTTGCATATACTCCAGAATGTTATGAAGAGTGATCAGATGAATTGCAAAGTCCCTCTTTGCCATGCAAATGAACTGAATCCCCCAAAAACATTTCCACTGCATTTCAGCCCTGCCACAAAAGGACCAGCTGACATCATGTCAGTGATTCTCTCGTTAACACAGGTATGAATGTTGACGAGGACAAGGCTGGAGATCACTCTATCATGCTGATTGAGTTTGAATAACAGACTGGAAGCTTCAAAAGGAGGGTGGTGCTTGGAATCATTGTTCTTCCTCTGTCAACCATGGTTACCTGCAAGGAAGCACGTGCCGTCATCATTGCTTTGCACAAAAAGGGCTTCACAGGCAAGGATATTGCTGCCAGTAAGATTGCACCTAATTCAACCATTTATCTGATCATCAAGAGCTTCAAGGAGAGCAGTTCAATTGTTGTGAAGAAGGCTTCAGGGCGCCCAAGGAAATCCAGCAAGCGCCAGGACCGTCTCCTAAAGTTGAAGGTACAGATTTGGACTGCTGAGGACTGGGGTAAAGTCATTTTCTCTGATGAATCCCCTTTCCGATTGTTTGAGGCATCCGGAAAAAAGCTTGTCCGGAGAAGACCAGGTCAGCGCTACCATCAGTCCTGTGTCATGCCAACAGTAAAGCATCCTGAGACCTTTTGTGTGTGGGGTTGCTTCTCAGCCAAGGGAGTGGGCTCACTCACAATTTTGCAACTTCTCCCAACCATCCAGGAACAGTTTGGTGACAAACAATGCCTTTTCCAGCATGATTGAGCACCTTGCCATAAGGCAAAAGTGATAACTAAGTGGCTCGGGGAACAAAACATAGATATTTTGGGTCCATGGCCAGGAAACTCCCCAGAGCTTAATCCCATTGAGAACTTGTGGTCAATCCTCAAGAGGCAGGTGGACAAACAAAAACCCACAAATTATGACAAACTCCAAGCATTGATTATGCAAGAATGGGCTGCCATCAGTCAGGATGTGGCCCATCAGTTAATTGACAGCATGCCCAGGCAGATTGCAGAGGTCTTGAAAAAGAAGGGTCAACACTGCAAATATTGACTCTTTGCAT
The DNA here is from genome assembly GCF_034236695.1 of Oncorhynchus nerka. Classification (NCBI taxonomy): domain Eukaryota; kingdom Metazoa; phylum Chordata; class Actinopteri; order Salmoniformes; family Salmonidae; genus Oncorhynchus; species Oncorhynchus nerka. The sequence goes on from NC_088423.1 coordinate 73,300,533, forward strand.
CAACTTCATGTAATTGTCAATAAGTCTTTGACACTTATGAAATGCCTGTAATTATACTTCAGTATTCCATAGTAACATCTGACAATATCTAAAGACACTGAAGCAGCAAACTTTGTGGAAATTAATATTTGTGTCATTCTCAAAACTTTTGGCCACGACTAGAAGCACGGTGGCTAGAAAAAACAACCTAGATAGGCCAGAACCTAGGAAGAAACCTAGAGAGGAACCAGGCTATGAGGGGTGGCCAGTCCTCTTCTGGCTGTGCCGGGTGGAGATTATAACAGAACATTGGCAAGATGTTCAAATGTTCATAGATGACAAGCAGGGTCATATAATAATAATCACAGTGGTTGTCAAGGGTGCAACAGGTCAGCACCTCAGGAGTGAATGTCAGTTGGCTTGTCAGAGCCGAACATTGAGAGTATCTCTACCGCTCCTGCTGTCTCTAGATAGTTGAAAACAGCAGGTCTGGGACAGGTAGCATGCCCGGTGAACAGGTCCATAGCCGCAGGCAGAACAGTTGAAACTGGAGCAGCAGCACGGCCAGGTGGACGGGGGACAGCAAGGAGTCATCACGCCAGGTAGTCCTGAGGCATGGTCCTAGTGCTCAGGTCCTCTGAGAAAGAGAGAATTAGAGAGAGCATACTTAAATTCACACAGGACACCGGACAAGACAGGAGAAATAATCCAGATATAACAGACTGACCCTAGCCACCCGACACAAACTACTGCAGCATAAATACTGGAGGCTGAGACAGGAGGGGTCGGGAGACACTGTGGCCCCGTCCGACAATACCCCCGGACAGGGCCAAACAAGCAGGCTATAACCCCACCCATTTTGCCATTGCACAGCCCCCACACCACTAGAGGGATATCTTCAACCACCAACTTACCATCCTGAGACAAGGTCGAGTATAGGCCACAAAAGATCTCCGCCACGGCCCAACCCAAGGGGAGGGTGGCGCCAACCCGGACAGGGAGATCACGTCAGTGTCTCAACCCACTCAAGCGACGCACCCCTCCTAGGGATGGCATGGAAGGGCACCAGTAAGCCAGTGACTCAGCCCCTGTAATAGGGTTAGAGGCAGAGAATCCCAGTGGAGAGAGGGGAACCGGCCAGGCAGAGACAGCAAGGGCGGTTCGTTGCTCCAGTGCCTTTCTGTTCACCTTTACACTCCTGGGCCAGACTACACCCAATCATAGGACCTACTGAAGAGATGAGTCTTCAGTAAAGACTTAAAGGTTGAGACAGAGTCTGCGTCTCTCACATGGTTAGGCAGACCATTCCATAAAAATTGAGCTCTATAGGAGAAACCCCTGCCTTCAGCTGTTTGCTTAGAAATTCTAGGGAGAGTAAGGAGTTGGTATGTACGGCAGGACCAAATCGGAAGATAGGTAGGAGCAAGCCCATGTAATGCTTTGTAGGTTAGCAGTAAAACCTTGAAATCAGCCAGTGTAGAGAGGCTATCACTGGAGTAATAGCAGCCGTTTTTAGCACTAGTTTCTGATTTTTGCAATGTTACGTAGATGGAAAAAAATCTGTCCTTGAAACAGTCTTGATATGTTCGTCAAAAGAGAGATCAGGGTCCAGAGAAACGCCAAGGTCCTTCAGGTTTATTTGAGACGACTGTACAACCATCAAGATTAATTGTCAGATTCAACAGAAGATCTCTTAAATAGAAATCAGAAGCTTGAAGCTTGCCTGAGTTTATCCGCATAGACAACTCATGTTTTACAGACCCCTCATAACATGGCTGGGCTCGTTCTTACTCAAATCTGGTCATGACTCAATCATGACTCAATGCATAAACACTCAACTTATTTACAGTAGGAAGTGCTCGGGATGTTTTCGCAAGTACAAATATAATGTCTGGTCCTCCTTAGCCATTTTAAAAATAATTCATATAAAAAAGAAGCTCCATATGCTGTCTGGTCCGCTGAGCAATGGCCCACCTTTCCCATTGTCCTATTGTACCTTCATTTTGTCTAGACCAGGTATTTTCAAACAGGTGTATGTGATGTGCAATGCCGTCGGGGGACTGCATTGTACATACATATTTTCCAATGGGGCTATACATTTGGGTGAGTTTTTTTTCTCTCGCCTGAGTAGCCTCGTTTCACTGCCCCCCAAAAAAATTGCCTATCCAGTGTTCATAACAACACAATGTCAAATACAGGTAGCCAAGTCAAATAATTAACATCCATTAACTGTTACTCTCTCACGGGAATTCCATGAACTGTCCGTATGTAGCCAAACGTAGCTGCTGCTCATTCCGTTTGCTCGAAAATTTATGAATGGTAAAAAAAAAAAAAAGTAGACATAGACACATTTTATTTGACCTTTATTTAACTAGGCAAGTCAGTTAAGAACATATTCTTATTCTCAATGACGGCCTAGGAACAGTGGGTTAATTGCCTTGTTCAGGGACAGTACGTCAGATTTTTACATTGTCAGCTCAGGGATTTGATCTTGCAACCTTTCGGTTACAAGTCCAACGCTGTAACCACTAGGCTACCTGCTGCCCCACATAACAGCTCTGCCACTACCAGCAGTACTACACCTGCACCTGTCAACGACACAAGTTGTTCTGCTTCCATGAGCACATCCAATGCTAGCATCAGTAATTCTAAATTTGTTGTTAGCCCAGCTATTATGGACACTGACAGTTGTGAATCTGATGCAGCCGAAGAGCTACTGCCCCCCTTACCCGGGAATGCACCGAACAGACAGGGACGTTGGACCATCGAATAGATGGCAAATATGATAAGAACTACATTGATTTGGGGTTCACTTATATTGGGAGTAATGCCTGTTATACAGTGGGGCAAAAAAGTATTTAGTCAGCCACCAATTGTGCAAGTTCTCCCACTTAAAAAGATGAGATAGGCCTGTAATTTTCATCATAGGTACACTTCAACTATGACAGACAAAATGGAAAAAAATATCAAGAAAATCACATTGTAGGATTTTTAATAAATTTATTTGCAAATTATGGTGGAAAATAAGTATTTGGTCAATAACAAAAGTTTATCTCAATACTTTGTTATATACCCTTTGGCAATGACATAGGTCAAATTTGTTCTGTAAGTCTTCACAAGGTTTTCACACACTGTTGCTGGTATTTTGGCCCATTCCTCCTTGCAGATCTCCTCTAGAGCAGTGATGTTTTGGGGCTGTTGCTGGGCAACACGGACTTTCAACTCCCTCCAAAGATTTTCTATGGGGTTGAGATCTGGAGACTGGCTAGGCCACTCCAGGACCTTGAAATGCTTCTTACGAAGCCACTCCTTTGTTGCCCGGGCGGTGTGTTTGGGATCATTGTCATGCTGAAAGTCCCAGCCACGTTTCATCTTCAATGCCCTTGCTGATGGAAGGAGGTTTTCACTCAAAATCTCACAATACATGGCCCCATTCATTCTTTCCTTTACACGGATCAGTCGTCCTGGTCCCTTTGCAGAAAAACAGCCCGAAAGCATGATGTTTCCACCCCCATGCTTCACAGTAGGTATGGTGTTCTTTGGATGCATCTCAGTATTCTTTGTCCTCCAAACACGACGAGTTGAGTTTTTACCAAAAAGTTCTATTTTGGTTTCATCTGACCATATGACATTCTCCCAATCTTCTTCTGGATCATCCAAATGCTTTCTAGCAAAATTCAGACGGACCTGGACATGTACTTGCTTAAGCAGGGGGACACGTCTGGCACTGCAGGATTTGAGTCCCTGGCGGCGTAGTGTGTTACTGATGGTAGGCTTTGTTACTTTGGTCCCAGCTCTCTGCAGGTCATTCACTAGGTCGCCCCCGTGTGGTTCTGGGATTTTTGCTCACCGTTCTTGTGATCATTTTGACCCCACGGGGTGAGATCTTGCGTGGAGCCCCAGATCGAGGGAGATTATCAGGGGTCTTGTATGTCTTCCATTTCCTAATAATTGCTCCCACAGATGATTTCTTCAAACCAATCTGCTTACCTATTGCAGATTCAGTCTTCCCAGCCTGGTGCAGGTCTACAATTTTGTTTCTGGTGTCCTTTGACAGCTCTTTGGTCTTGGCCATAGAGTGTGACTGTTTGAGGTTGTGGACAGGTGTCTTTTATACTGATAAGTTCAAACAGGTGCCATTAATACAGGTAACGAGTGGAGGACAGAGGAGCCTCTTAAAGAAGAAGTTACAGGTCTGTGAGAGCCAGAAATCTTGCTTGTTTGTAGGTGACCAAATACTTATTTTCCACCATAATTTGCAAATAAATTCATTAAAAATCCTACAATGTGATTTTCTGGATTTTTCTTCTTCTAATTTTGTCTGTCATGGTTGAAGTGTACCTATGACGAAATTACAGGCCTCTCATCTTTTTAAGTGGGAGAACAATTGGTGGCTGACTAAATACTTTTTTGCCCCACTGTATGTGCAAAAGTACTATCTGACAGCTCGATGAAACCTTCACTCTTGCGCAGACATTTAGAAACAAAATATTCAAATTTGAAAAATAAGCCACAGGAGTTTTTTGAACAAGATTTAAGATGACTATAAAAGCAACAGATACCATTAATAAGAAGGGTCAAGAAGCATCTTACATGGTGAGCTACCGAGTGGCTAGGACAGGCAAGCCCCATACGAGTATGGAGGACTTTATTCTTCCTGCTGCTACGGATATGGCTGGGACAATGCTGGGGGAAAAGGCAAAATAAAACTATAGAGGCAATGCCTTTATCAAACAACACTGTTTCACAAGACATCAGTGACATGGCATGAGATGTTTTGAAACAATTACTGCTTCGCATACAAGCCAGTGAATTCTATGTGTTACAGCTGGATGAGTCAACAGGCGTGGCGGGCCTGGCACAGCTCCTGCTATATGTCCGTTACGTTTATCGCGGGTCAATTAAGGAAGACCACCTCTTCTACTAACCACTGGAAACCAGCACAACAGGAAATTATATTTTTAAAGTACTGGACAGCTTTGTGACATCAAATAGACTTTGGTGGTCAAGATGTGTTGGTATCTGTACTAATGGCGCAAAAGCCATTACAGGGAAACATAGTGGAGTGTGCAAGCAGTTGCTCCCGACACCACTTGGGTACACTGCAGCATACACCAAGAGGCTCTTGCTGCCAAAGGAATGCCTGACCGCTTGAAAGATGATTTGGACACTACAGTGAAAATGGTTAACTTGGTTAAAGCAAGGCCCCATAACTATTTTCTGCACTATGCAATGATATGGGCAGCGACCATATAACGCTTTTACAACATATAAAGTGGGCTGGTTATCAAGGGGCAAACGATTTGTTGTGATTGACAGAAACTGGGGTTCTTCTGACTATACCATGTTGGGGAAATTAAGTAGGGTTGTTGTTGATTTAATTTGTTGATGTTCTTTGACCCATTTATTGATGTCGATCTTTTCTCTTTCAGGTTCATCCCAGGAAGCATCGGCTGTTGCTGGAGGTGTTCGATGAGAATCGTCTGGTAAGTCATTACGATATTCTTTCAGTATGTCCAGGCCTGTGGTTTTGACACTGCCACCACCGCTGCTGACTCACTTTACTGGAAGTGGAAATGATCTTGAAGGCAGAGACATAGTGATTGTTATTATAATCCTGTACATATGTTTTACCGTTTAGCACTTTATGCATCTAGTCCCCCTATTTGGAGGTTCATAAGTATTTGGACAAATTCACCTATGTGTATTAAACTAATCCGAGGCTAAGTATTTGGTCCCATATTCCTAGCACGCAATGGTAAAATCAAGCTTGTGACTCTACAAGCTTGTTGGATGCATTTGCAGTTTGTTTTGGTTGTGTTTCAGGTTATGTTGTTCCCAATGAATGGTAAGTAATGTGTTGTCATTTTGAAGTCACTTTTATTGTAAATAAGAATAGATTATGTTTCTGAACACTTCTACATCAACCCCTTACACTCGTGGAAATTGGCCTATATGGATAGGGCCAAATTGAAATGAAGAACAATGAAAAGCATTTGCATGACCATGTTAGCAATTGAAAGAGAACACTTTTGAGATTATGGGGAAATTATCAAGCCAAAGGTGAGGACACAACAGTTCACCTGACACAAGACTGAATCCAAACATTACACTTTTGATTTTATGTGCATTTTACATTTACTGTACATTTTTCACAGCCTTTTTCAAAATCGAAAATCTGAAAATACTCTGGATACATTCAGTAACATAATAAGAATATTCATTGGCATTTTGGAGTAAGTGCAATATATAAAAAAATTATTACAAGGGTTGAGTGAGAGGTCAGAGTGGTGTTTCCAAGTGGCTCACACCACTCCAGTGTGCACAGTTCCTAAGTCACTTCAAGTCACTTCAATGCACTTTTATGATATAGTTGAAGGAACCCTTAACTATAAGGTCCTTTTTTGAGCTCTCCTGGATTTGCCATTGAGGAACTGAAGCAAGCCCACTTATAGTTTTTTCTGTGGAACACAGCCCTGTGTCCCAACCATCATACAATACTGTTGTATACGCAATCAAAAAACTTTCCATTTATAAATTGCAATTTGGGACAGAGGGCATCATTTGAAGGCTGATTCTATTGCCAACATGGCTAGCTAAGTTATAAAATGTGATCTTAGTGTTAGGCTTTCAAAAGGCACTTCAGAAGTTGAATGCATTTAAGTGCGTGTTCTGCTGCAAATTTTCTTCACAATACGACAAACACTCTCATTGTGTCCAGGACAACCCAGGGTATAACGCATGTCATCCTGTAACAGTGGATCAAACATAATGATCATAAACGTTGATAATGTAAATGACATGAGTTTTCAGATATGGACATGTGAAGTGCACATTTGGACTGTTGAGTGTGTGGTTTGCTTCTATAACATCAACGTGGTATTCATTATGATCCTCAAGGGTTCAACTTTCAGAACACATCGACTCCTGATTTACAGCATTATCCTCACTCAGACAACAAATGTGCAAAAGTAGACCAATTACTGGGGGGGACGGGGGCATCTTCTTGTCTCGTGCAGCTCTGTGAACTGTAAAAGCTGAGCTCTGACGTCATGTCTAGCATGTTACTGTACAGCCACTGGTTTCCAATTTTGGTGCTTGTCAATGACAAAATCTGCCATTTTCAACATGTGGAAAGGGTTATTCTGGATGAATGAATCGTGAATGAGAAAGTTACAAAGGCATAAATATAATACCACCCCTCCCCCCAAAGTATGTATTGGGGGTATGATGTTTGGGCCTCTAACGTTCTCACTCATCATTATTCATGATTCATTCATGATTATCCATAATCATGGTAGCATCCACATTAGTACTGAAGTGTTCGGAAACATATTCTATTCTTATTTACAATGAAAGTGACTCCAGAATGACACACTACATTGTTTACCATTAATTTCTATTGGGAACAACAATCTGAAACACAACCAAAACAAATTACAAATGCATCCAACAAGTTTGAAGAGTCACAAGTGTGATGTAGTCATTGCGTGCTAGGAATATGGGAACATATATTACACTTTTCACTAATTTAATACAGAAGTGAATTTGTCCAAATACTTGACACCTTAAAATGGGGGGACAAGATATATGAAGTGCTTTAATTTCTAAACGGTAAAATGGATATGTATGAAAATAACCTCAAATGAAAGGTGACATTTTGTGCTCTCGCCTCAAATTAAACATTTGAGCTCAAATCCAAAATGCTGGAGTATAGAGCCAAATGAAAAGTTTCAGCTTCACTGTCCAAATAAGTACGTAGGGGAGTGTGGTGAGTTATCACTTGATTCATTCTGACAATGGTTAGAATAACTTTTACTCCACGAATAGGCCTAGTTTATATTCAAGTACGCCAACACTGAGTAGGCCTACCTGTTTGTATTGCTACCTTCCAGGTGTATTTGGCTTTCATTTGGTTATTTCTGGTCTCTAATTGTCACATCGACATATTTTGAATGACCCAGTTACCTCTATTTCATGAGGTCTACTGAGCAGCATCAAGCAGTGAATGCCAGTTGTACGTATGACCTACAATACATAAAGGCTGGTATGTTTGTGTGCATGTTGCTGCCTCGGTCACATTTAGTCTAGATCTAGGTTGTTAACACTGGTGTTTTGTCCAAAAGTACAGACCTATGTTTTGACTTGTGATGAATACTATTATACCTTTTATAGCAATTTGTCTCCATTAAATCCAGGTATTGGAAATAGAATATCCCCTTGGGTCTTATTAAGAGTGAAAGGTAGGCTATTTGGTTCTGAATACATTAAACTAACTCAAGTATGACCATGCAGTGATTTGTTTTTGTAGTGTTATGGTTTGCCAACGGCCACATAGCTGAACTGCTGACTAAGACCCAGGATAGTCTCCCTTTTAGTTCTAAGTGTGTAAAATTGTGCATACATGGGGCCTCGTCCAAACTTTAGACACGCCATGTAGGCCTGACTCAGACTTTCAGACTTTGTAAATTATTATTCATTGACATCAATAGATTTGCGCATATCTTAACATACTGTACATGTATACAATATATCAGTGTTGATACTAGAGGTCGACCGATTAATCGGAATGGTCGATTAATTAGGACCGATTTCAAGTTTTCATAACAATCTGAAATTGGTAGTTTTGGACACCGATTTGGCTGTTTTTTTTTGTGTTTTTTTATTTTACACCTTTATTTAATCTTGATTTAACTAGGCAAGTCAGTTAAGAACACATTCTTGTTTTCAATGACAGCCTAGGAACGGTGGGTTAACTGCCTCGTTCAGGGGCAGAACGACAGATTCTTACCTTGTCAGCTCGGGGGGGAATTCAATCTTGCAACCTTACAGTTAACTAGTCCAACACTAACCACCTGCCTCTCATTGCACTCCACGAGGAGACTGCCTGTTACGCGAATGCAGTAAGCCAAGGTAAGTTGCGAGCTAGCATTAAACTTATCTTATAAAAAACAATCAATCCATCAATCATAATCACTTATCTACACATGGTTGATATTACTAGTTTATCTAGTGTGTCCTGTGTTGCATATAATCGATGCGGTGCATATCGTTGCTCCAATGTGTACCTAACCATAAAATCAATACACAGAAGTATATATTTTTAAACCTGCTTATTTAGCTAAAAGAAATCCAGGTTAGCAGGCAATATTAACCAGGGGAAATTGTCAGTGTATATGCAACAGTTTGGGCCACCTAATTTGTCAGAATTTTACGTAATTATGACAGAACATTGAAGGTTGTGCAATGTAAACAGGAGTATTTAGACTTATGGATGCCACCCGTTAGGTAAAATAAGTAACGGTTCCGTATTTCACTGAAAGAATAAACGTCTTGTTTTCGAGGTGATAGTTTGTGGATTCGACCATATTAATGACCTATGGCTCGTATTTCTGTGTGTTATCATGTTATGACTAAGTCTATGATTTGATAGAGCAGTCTGACTGAGCGATGGTAGGCACCAGCAAGCTCATAAGCATTCATTCAAACAGCACTCTTGTGCGTTTGCCAGCAGCTTTTTGACTTCAAGTCTATCAACTCCCGAGATTAGGCTCGTGTAACCAATGTGAAATGGGTGCGTGAAATGGGTGCGCGCTAATAGCGTTTCAAACGTCACTCGCTCTTGGAGTTGGAGTGGTTGTTACCCTTGCTCTGCATGGGTAACGGTGCTTCGAGGGTGGCTGTTGTCGATGTGTTCCTGGTTCGAGCCCAGGTAGGAGCGGGGAGAGGGACGGAAGCTATACTGTTACACTGGCAATACTAAAGTGCCTATAAGAACATCCAATAGTCAAAAGTTAATGAAATACAAATGGTATAGAGAGAAATAGTCCTATAATTCCTATAATAACTACAACCTAAAACTTCTTACCTTGGAATATTGAAGACTCATGTTAAAAGGAACCACCAGCTTTCATATGTTCTCATGTTCTGAGCAAGGAACGTAAACGTTAGCTTTCCTACATGGCACATATTGCACTTTTACTTTCTTCTCCAACACTTTGTTTTTGCATTATTTATACCAAATTGAACATGTTTCATTATTTATTTGAGGCTAAATTGATTTTATTGATGTATTATATTAAGTTAAAATAAATGTTAATTCAGTATTGTTGTAATTGTCATTATTACAATTAAATTTTAAAAATGGCCAATTAATCGGTAGCGGCTTTTTTGAGCCCTCCAATAATCGGTATCGGCGTTGAAAAATCATAATCGGTCGACCTCTAGTTGATACTTTAGTGGCTCTTGATACCCCCATGCCCATCACGGGTTGTTGTGGGAATAGTCACTATGTGGTGCGACGTGGGCGCCCTGACTGCGTCAGTCTCAACTGGTGAGTCATTATCACATCCAGCCTGTGCCACTTTCATAGCATTACAGTATGGAACTGACCTACTGCAGGCCAGGCTGACAGTAATGCCCCAGAATAGCCCCAGCCTCACACAATAGCTTTTAGTTGATATGGAGTGAAATGTCAATGACCGCATATTAAATTAAACCAACTACTGGCTGTTATATGAGGTGTCGAATGACAGGTGATGCCGCATATATCCCTTTGTGTTTCAAAGCTGCTTTATACATGAAATTAAGCTCTCTATAGTTGCCTAGTTTTGTGCCGAGCTACTGTAGGAGTGAAGTTTGTTTGTAATAGGTATGAATGTTTAAACGTTAAAATGAAGTTGGGATCTATCATTTTAAGAAAAATCGCCAGCCGATAAGCTTTTTTTCTTTTCTTTTTCCCACAAAATTCAAATCACAGTGCAGTTACCACAAAACATATTACTTTCTGTAGACAGTAGGCTATAAAGGCCTGGGGAAAGTTAGGAAGAGTCTAACTTTATGCATTTTTATTGTTTTAACGGAAAGTTACATGTTTTTCATTTGTCACATCCCTAGTTTGTAGATAATTTTTTATTACATTTTCCAGCCCTTTGTTCTTTTTCAGTTCTTCGTTTTTGTACAGTGCCATCAGCTGAAGCTTTCATGTCTTTATCCGCGCTTCAAAGTGCTGCCGAGGGACTCAAGCATTCAGTTATTGCAGTTTAACTACCAGTATCTTCCCTACATATTTCCCCGGCCACGGTGGTTTCCCAGTATGGATGCTATTCGTTTTTCTGCACCTTACATGTGGAACAATCTCAAACACCCTGAAATTGGGGGAATTGGTGCCTCTAGGGCTTTTCAGACTGCTGTTAGGGGACCCTTCATTAATTAACTCATTTGTATTTTATGATTGCATTGTGTGTATGGTTTTGTGTGTATGATTGTGTGGATTCGTTTTTTATGATGAACGTGTATATTGTGCTTTTTTGTATAGATATGTATATTTTTATCTACAGGGCTCATCTGTCAAAATAGTGATACAAAAAAGTGTGTGTGTATTAGGACACCCATTCCTCAGTTTCATATAGAATTATGCTGAAACTCATTCCTCTTGATTTCTTGTAATTCAATACCAGTGGGTAAAAATATGTGTGGGGGCACAGCGCAGGAGAAACATTAGAAGCATAGCTGCTGCTGGGAGCCAGTAGCGCCAGAGTCTTGAGTGAGTGGCCTGAAACAGAAATGAACAGTTCTCCAGTCTGAGATGCCGAAGAGACTCCTGTGTTCTTGTTTCTAGTGAAGCAACCAGGAGGAGTGGGGCTTTTGGAAGAGGCAGGGGGGTGTCGGACACGGTCTGTCTATATTTCAGAAGGCACAGTTGCAACAAGGCTGAGGTTTGGCTGGAATGGGAGTACTGCCCTTTAAAGCCTTGGTGCAGCTCTCTGTGACTGGGTTGTGTTCAGTTCCATAAAGAGGCAGACCACTGGGGTTACTTCAGTCTGAGGGGCTTGTGCGTTTGGGTCGTGGCTCCACAGAAGAGTGCCTGACCTCCCCTGACTACTAGCCTTACAGAGCAGCCCTAAGAGGAATGTAGATTGTCACCAGAGCTATTTTGGCTATGTGCACCCGCTAATGATTGTAATCACAGAGCAGAACGGGACTCTGAGAAGTTTTTTCTCCCCAGCAGTTCTCTTGCCATACCACTCTCACTACTGTCTCCCAGAGATTAGAGCGTTAGACGAATGGCACGTCAGCTCCGCTTGCACTTTGCGTCGAGAAGAAGCAACACGGATCCTCTGTCAGAGAGCCTGAGCAGCCATGGTGAGGAGAGCGGTCTCTGTGTGTCAACCCGCAGCCCCGCAGAGATCCTAGCGCACAGCTCTGTCCAAATGAAGGTGATTCCAGGGAAGCTAGCCTTGGCTTTGCCTCCCCTGTCCCCGGAATACGGTAATTTACAGCGCTACTCATCCGTATTTATACCCAAGGTGAACACCGTCAGCAAGAAGAGTACTCTGCAGATCTCCCTGCAGCCCCGTGGCAAGCTGAATGGAGAGCTGGAGAACAGCACTGAGGGCGGGGAGCCAGGGGTCTGCGAGGTGGGAGCAGGCAGTGGCTCAGACGGGGTATCCTGTAGCAGCAGCACGGCCAGTGACGCAGGCTACTGCAGCAGCAGCAGCATCTTTGAGCCAGAGTTCCCAGATCAGCGTAGGGCATCCCATGAGAGAAGTCTGCCCCGTAGGAAAGCCAGGGTCCCCCTGAGACGCTGCTCCTCCCTGGTTATATTTCCAAGGAGCCCCTGTAATACACCACCAGCCTCCCCGGTCAGCCCTGTGGCACTACCCGCCTTGCCTCTAGCCAGGGGCTCCTACCAGACTTCTCACCAGCTCCAGTTGTCCCCCAGTGAGCCCCCGCAGGAGGACGAGACGGGGACCTCAAAAGCGTCCATCGCCACGGCGATGAACGGCCTACGACTCTCTAAAGGCAGCTTTCCGTCAACTGAGTTCAGAGACGCCAGGCCCATGGTGCATTTTAACATTCCCCTTCCAGATAAACCTAAAGACAAAATGGAGGAGTGTGAGAAGACTGACCACTCGGCTACCTTAGACAGACCGTGTCGCGACAAGGCCGACCTATCGGCAAATTTAGACCAACACTCCAGTGTGCTACTGCACTTTGCCCACCAGCGACCAATGTCTGGGAAGGCATCTAGAAACAGAACAACAGTCAATGTTGAATGTCCTGAATCTCCAACCCAGGCCCCTCAGTCGGAGGGTGAATGTTGCCCTCGCCACATTAAGCTGTTTCGCAGCACTTCTGCTTGCTTTCTCCCCTCAACTAAACTTTCAGAGAGGAGCCACATTTCCGGTCTCGCAGACAATGGAAATGGACAGGAAATGCCTGAGGAAAACCATTGTCATCACGCCTTACAAAGGAGCTTTTCTCTGGAAGTCCCCTACCATAATACTGGTATTTCATGTCATGTTTCCAACCAAAAACTATCTAACTCTCCACATGTGCACATCCATGTGTCCCACGGCTCTGGGGCAAGGGTCTCTAGCCCTGTCATTGATGTAAACACTAACCACAAAGGGGATCACATACAAAAGAGCCCTGCAAGAAAGACCACGGTGAGTTTTTTCCTTCACTGGGTGGGGTAGGATAGGAGCTTAGCAAGGCTGAGAATAGAGAGAAATTAGGCCAATGCTTTGGCCAAATGTAGTAGAACGGGTGGTACATTTATTGGTTAAATTATAGAATTTATGTTTTCAACTGTGTAGTGTGAGTGTGGCTCATTGTGGTTGGTCTGTATTTGAACCATTTCACTTCTAACCTCAATAAATAGAGATTGTGGTATTCACTAAGTGGGGTATTTATGTTGTACTTGTTATGTTCGTCACCCATAAGATTGCGTATCTGAAGTGCTCCATTAGATTCAATTTTAAATATGTTGTGCTGTTTAGTAAAGCAGTAAACCTACTCTCTAAGAGAGATGGCTAAGAGTTTGTGTGTAACTTTCAGTGATGTCCATTTGATAATGCTACCTCCTTAATTGCTCAGTGCTCAGTCTGTACCCTACATGTTTCTCTGTTTACTCAGCCTTTGGGCTCCCTGCGAGCAAGCAGGAGCAAAGTTCAGTAACTGAGAAGACAGCTACAGCTAAGTCATGCGATTAACAAGCCCAATGTGGACAAAAATTCAAAGGTATTCAGTTGTATAACAGTAAACCATTAACATACTTGCACCCAGCAAAATGCTAAAAGAGAAAGAAAAGAAAGCCTCCCTCTTGCAATACTTGTCTGCGGCGGCCTTGTGAGTGTTTCTGTACACACGTGCTTTGGTTAAGAGGGGTTCTCTGTTTTTATTATTCTATTAATGCTTTGAGTAATCAGTTTAAGTATTTACCCCTGACTAAATTTAGTTGTGGGAAAAGCAGGGCCCCCCGTCTCGCTATAAATAAAGCTCCTCTGAAATATTCCCCCCGACTCCAGATAGTCTGTCCCGCTGTTGCCCTGGCCAGCCCTATGAATTCAAATTGAACAACGTGATACTAGAGTAGCGCTCATTTATGCCAGCCGTCCGCAGGCCTGGGGATCATGTTATGTAGGTAGAGGGTGTTTGGAGACAGAGTCTTTTACAGTAAAAGGATGGTGTGTTCCCTTCCTCGCGGGTCCCCCTGCTAGACCGTGTTTGTAAAGCATCATGTGTCAGTCCTTCTCCCCCTCTATCACTCATGTTCCCTTGCTCCCTCTCCCTCTTTGCATTTAGCAGCTTGTCAAGTAAGACCTGCACCAGCAATTAGCCAAAGCTGCTATCTTTATAACAGCTGAACTCTTATATAAATCTCATTTAGGACATGAGAGACCCTCCGCTGCATACCTCTTGCTTAAGCCCAGCAGGTCATAAGCATCTGCGCTCCTGTTTTATGACTTATTTTAATCCAGTGATAGCCTCCTAGTGAAGCTCCTCTGGAAACATAATCTGAATAACAGTTGCAAGACATGTTTATTACATTTATTCCACAGGACACTTTTGTTGACATTTTTGACTGGTATATTCTACTTTTATTAGCTCCAATCAGTACTGTTGCCAGGAAATGGCTTGTGCTATTTAAAGAGGGCTGACTGATACCATATGTTCCTGTATTTTGACACTGTTAGTCTCAAAGTAAGAGTTCTCTCTGATGTAGGGAAAACTAGATACTCAAAACGCTGGTGTATGTGGAGCCTGTCAGTGGAGCGTGAAGAGAAGGTAGACAAAAGCGTGCTGCCAGAATTAGCCACGCGGTGAGAGCTTTGGAGTCCGAGGCGAGCCACTGTGGCTAGATCTCCTCCCTCCTTACTTACTTTCTCTCTGTCTCTCTCTGTCTTTCCCACTCTCTTCTTCCCTCTGCCTCTCTGTGTTCCTTGCCTATTTCTTGTGAGCTGACCAGATGCCTTTTGGACATTGACAAGGCTAAGCACCGTCTTGATATGAGCCCTGATACCTCACTGAGCCTGATAAGTGACCATTTCTCCTGATCAGTCGATACACCTTAACCCCTATTTGGCTGTTTAAAGGGCAAAAGAGTAGCAGCCCCAGAATCATGATCAGCAGCTCAGTGTTGTGGCCAAACACAGAGGATAAACAAGACACAAAGCATGAGAATGAGATGAATGACAGTCTCATAATGTAAACATTGAATCTCCCTAATCATGACGATCAGTCCCCAGGCAGTGAAGTTCAACAGAGCTCAAAGGTCATGCTCGTTTTTTGCATCACATCTGAGTGTTGTCCTGGATGATGCAAGAATGACCTGCTTTTCCTTCCAAGGTCGTGTAAAGATACTGTACAGTAGCAGAGCTGTTGGCAAACACTGTTTTCCAAGACCAAGCTGGTTGACTACAGTAATCAGACTATCGATAATGAATAACAGGTGACCGAATGCGTTGTTCCCTCTAATTTTTGCAGCACTGAGCAAATTTAAGGTCTGCTGAGAGCAAACTTCAATGTTGTGAAAATTCTGTGCAACTTCCTTTGTGAACACTGAGGTTGTAGACCCTTTAATTTACTATTTTAATAGTGACCAGGTAGGCTACTGTGACTATTTCATAATAATCTAGCCCTACCAGAGTGGCCTACCATAAAAAAAATATGAAGAAGATTCATCACATAACATTTTAACATGGAAATAGCGGTTCTATCATTCAGCCTACAGAAGCGGCCAATGTGTAGTGTTCAATGTAGGCCTACATTCCTTGAGACTTTGGAAAAAAAACATGCAAGCTTGGCATTAACCTGTTTATCCACTTGTCCTTCAGATGAGGTGACTGAACATTTTGTTTGATGCAAGAAACCACTTTACAAAATAAAATATATTATTATCCCCATACCGTTATTAGAGAATCAGACAAATTATGCTACCCTCTGCCTATTGGCTACTTAGCTTATTCAAGCCTTTTTTTAAATACAACACTGGCCATTTAGGACCAAAAAAAAAAAACTTTCCCTAACTCGCTTTTCAAAGATGGCTAGAAATGTTCACATTTTCTGCTCTTGTAGGAAGCAATCACTCCCACATTTCTGACTACAAATTAGCTATAAATTGGCTAATAAATCACTAACTAGCAAAGAATATGACCAAATGTACACACGTGGCTACATGCAGCTCTCGCTTTGATCTCAAAACAAGTGCATAATAATCGTTCATGCTGTAAAACAGTCCAGTTCAAAGTGAATGGCACAAATCCGTATATGGCAATGGTTGATTTGCATATAGGTCTACTGCAGCTCTGATTTGGTTATGCACGTAGTGTGCAGGCCTGAGTCCTGCCTGCCAATGCAATAGAAATCCTACCCCGATGTGCTCTGCCAACAAAATCTCTTGCGTAGTTAGTTTTGCATAATAATTATTGCGTAATTCATTTTATTTTGTTATGTTGCATTGAAAGTGGCTATTGCATTGATTCAAAATGCACGCAGAGACGTACAAATGCTATCCATGAGTTCATCTGACTCTGAGGAAGTGGATAAAGGGCTTCATTGCTAGAATCCTGATGTTTCCCTTTAACTAGATATAATTTTTTCCAGATAGGGTCCCCAGCATTTTCTGATGTCAATTTGGGGTTGTGTGCAGTGCCATTTATTTGGAACACCTTGTCTAATAGAACTATGTGTATAATGTGCCAATGAATACATTTACAACTAAATCATCCATGAGGGCTGATGGCACGTGCTGTAAAGGTGACTGTATCATGGAAAATTATTATCTATCTTGGCTAGTCGTGTGTGTGTGTGTGTGTGTGTGTGTGTGTGTGACATACCTTTTGCACTTGAGACGTAGGTAGGTGTGTGTGTGTGACTCATACCTTTTGCACTTGAGAGGTAGGTAGGTGTGTGTGCGTGCGAGCCGGCAAACATGCCGATACATTGTAACCACTCCCTTTTTTGTTGGACTGACTCATGAATGACTACTGTACATGACTCCCCATTACAATCTCTTATATCCTTCCGCAGACACGTGATGACTTTCTGGGGCAGGTGGACGTGCCATTACACCAGATACCGGTGAGTCAAGTGCAAGGAAATTGTTTATTTAGCACTTGCATAATGTATGTGGAAACAATTTTCCTAAATCAACATGTTTCCAATCCCACGTCTAAAGGAGTAGGCTATTCTGTGCTGTTCCATGTTCTCCTTTAGATATAATTTGTTGGAGATCTGTACACTTTACCCATGAACTCTTCATAGGCGCACTCATGTAAACATACCCCTAAACATACCCCTCATGTTCCACAACGTTGTCCATAGTTATGGAAATACAGTCCTCCATGTTTGTTACTTTTTCCTACCTTTAGATGGCATTTACAGTAGACCTTACTGTACATCTGTCCAATGTCTATACAGGACTTGTTTACTGTTCATATATTATACAGTTACTGCATGCGTAGATGTTATACAGCAAATATCTTTATAGAGCATTTCAACTGGTTTTTAAATACTTTTATTTTTGTTTTTTTTTTCAGACAGAAAATCCTAACATTGAAAGGCCATACACATTCAAGGATTTTCTACTTCACCCGAGAAGGTTGGCATTATTTCATGATTATTCAAGCTGCTTATCCTTCCTGGTTTAACATGGATTTACTTTGTGACATTTTTATCACATTCAGCCTCTTGGCATTGCATAAATTAATTTGAATAATATCTTGAGTTCCATTCCAGTGAGTTTGCCTAACATTCAATAATCTTATTTCCTGAGGTGTATAAATTAAGCTCAAATAACATGAGGTACATATTGATTTTACCTCGGACAAAGCTCAATTTCATGTTTGAGTCCGTCACAATGATAAATTTTTCGAATTACATTTATTGTGTATTTGATACACCTAAGTGGCTCACATTACTCTCACTGTTTTCCATGTCATTTTTTTTGTAAAGTGTTTACTTTTTGTTTTGATGTAGTCACAAATCCAGGGTCAAGGGTCATCTCCGTCTGAAGATGACCTACCTACCCAAAAACAACTCAGAGGATGCTGCAGAACAGACTGAAGACATGGATGTAAGCCCGCCACCCACCCAACCCTATCTCCTGCCCTCTGTCCCCCCTGACCCCCTGATATTGAATATTCCCACGCCGTCACCCCCTCCTCCTCTGATTAGACTGTGTCTAATCTACGTGCCTTGGCTATTGCTCAGTCGGCGTGCTTCAGTATATACATGTAACAGCATATTGGTGCTCAGAGCCAGGAGAAAAGTCACTAGGCTTGTTTTACCAATGTCAAGCCAAGATGGCTGATTGCCTGCCATCTCCCTCCTGATGTAGTTTTGATAAAACCAGCCTGTCATCATTCTTGAACATGCTTAATGTAAGCAGTGGCTAGGAACACCATGTCCAAAAGGCCAATCTATATTTGTCTCACCATGGGTCACTTCAATAAATTACAAGTCCCTATGATTGCCACTGAATTTTCTGAGTAGTGGCCAAGACCTTGTTTGACTTGAACAAACGTATGTAGAGGATTTGGGCAATGTTGACATCTGCATGTGCCATGTTGTGTAACAGTTGTTTTTGTTGTGCAGCCTAGCTGGGAGTTTCTAGAGGGCCAGGACATGTCCGGTCCCAGGCATAACCACCTGCTGCCTGCAATGCCCCCTGGCTGGGAGGAGAGGCAGGACAACCTGGGCAGGACCTACTATGTCAACCACGAAACCAGGACGACACAGTGGCACAGGCCCATAGTACAGTAAGTCTGGGGTTCTCCTGTCATGTCCTTTATTCTGACAGCTTGAACTTAATCTAGCACTATTTCAACACAATGGTAGTATTGGAATACACTAACACCTGGTTGTTCAAGAGATGAAAAGTTGACTGTGAGTATGTATGTGTGTTTCCCTGTGTAGAGACAGCCAGGTGGAGGCAGAGCAAAGGCAGAACATCCACATGGAGGCCCAGCACGCCTTCACCGCCCGCAGGCAGATCTCCGACCAAGAGGACTCCAACGACAGACACGAGTCTCCTGAGGTAACTTTCAAGTCCATCGAAGTTCAATTAATGTATTGAAAAATTCACATTAAAGTTTAATGACACTTTAAATTCATAAATGGAATTACAGTTATTCTCCTGAATTGGATATTGAAATGGAGACGAGACTCTATTATATCCTTTTGCGGTCTCTGGTACGATTATGAAACAACTGTACGTGGTGTGCAGTCCAACTATACGACCTATCTAGGGTATATAGGCCCGGACCTAAACTCAGCAAAAAAAGAAAAGTCCCTTTTTCAGGACCCTGTCTTTCAAAGATAATTCGTAAAAATCCAAATAACGTCACAGATCTTCATTGTAAAGTGTTTAAACACAGTTTCCCATGCTTGTTCAATGAACCACAAACAATTAATGAACATGCACCTGTGGAATGGCCATTAAAACACTAACAGCTTACAAATTAAGGTCACAGTTATGAAAACTTAGGACACTAAAGAGATCTTTATACTGACTCTGAAAAACACCAAAAGAAAGATGCCCAGGGTCCCTGCTCATCTGCGTGAACGTGCCTTAGGCATAATGCAAAGAGGCATGAGGACTGTAGATGTGGCCAGGGCAATAAATTGCAATGTCTGTACTGTGAGACGCCTAAGACAGAGCTACAGGGAGACCGGACGGACAGTTGTTCGTCCTCGCAATGGCAGACCACGTGTAACAACACCTGCACAGGATCGGTACATCCAAACATCACACCTGCGGGACAGGTACAGGATGGCAACAACATCTGCCCGAGTTACACCAGGAAAGCAGAATCACTCCATCAGTGCTCAGACTGTCCGCAATAGGCTGAGAGAGGCTGGACTGAGGGCTTGTAGGCCTGTTGTAAGGCAGGTCCTCACCGGCAACAACGTCGCCTGTGGGCACAAACCCATCGTCGCTGGACCAGGCAGGACTGTCGAAAAGGTGCTTTACACTGACGAGTCACAGTTTTGTCTCACCCGGGGTGATGGTCGGATTCGTGTTAATCGTCGAAGGAATGAGCGTTTACACTGAGGCCTGTACTCTGGAGTGTGATCGAGGTGGAGGGTCCATCATGGTCTGGGGCGGTGTATCACAGCATCATCGGACTGAGTTTGTTGTCATTGCAGGCAATCTCAACACTGTGCGTTACAGGGAAGACATCCTCCCTCCAGCATGACAATGCCACCAACCATACTGCTCATTCTGTGCATGATCTCGTGCAAGACAGGAATGTCAGTGTTCTGCCATGGACAGCGAAGAGCCTGGATCTCAATCCCATTGAGCATGTCTGGGACCTGTTGGATCGGAGGGTGAGGGCTAGGACCATTCCCCCCAGATATGTCCGGGAACTTGCATGTGTCTTGGTGGAAGAGTGGGGTAACATTTCACATGCCGAACTGGCAAATCTGGTGCAGTCCATGAGGGGGAGATGCACTGCAGTTCTTATTGCAGCTGGTGGCCACACCAGATACTGACTGTTACTTTAGATTTTGACCCCGCCTTTGTTTAGGGACACATTATTCCATTTCTGTTAGTCACATGTCTGTGGAACATGTTCAGTTTGTCTCAATTGTTGAATCTTGTTAGGTTCATACAAATATTTACACGTTTGCTGAAAATAAACGCAGTTGACAGTGAGGATGTTTCTTTTTTTGCTGAGTTTATAAGGACAATATCTTACGACCATGTGTTCTGGTCCTAGCCCCTCTCTTTAGAGGCTGCTAACCGAGCAAATTACTAAATGTCAGGAAGGCCCTTAACAAGATCAAGTTCAGGATCAGGGTGTTCCTCAAAGTCCCCCAAAAAAGTTGCACTACTGAAGTCATATCACATGTCAGTTTTGTGTAATAACGTCACTCCGTGCCAGAACAAGCAGGCCAGTTTTCTTAGCTTATAGCCAGATAAGAAGACAGTGACGTAACACTATCAAGACATCCTTCAGAACAGATGGTAAACTCTTCATTTGTCTTGTTTCCTGTCTGCTCCAGAGCTGGGAAATCATGACAGAGGATGAGTCCACCTTGTACAACAGCCAGCGCTCCCCCCCTCCACCCCACTCCCCCTGGAGTTTCACTCCTTCTGTGATGAGCTCAGTCGCCTCCAGGCCTCGGGTGCCACATCCGGCAACCGACGTACCTCCCTCCAGGTGAATAATTTACTGGCCGGCGCTGACCGGGCTCCCGTTATTAATCAACCGACACCCAAAGCCTCCTGGGGATACGCGTCCTCCACAGTTCCAAGAAGGGACTGAAACACACGTTATAGCTTGTGTTATAACAACACAGCTATAATCAGTCCCTCCAGGATTTCGCTGGGATTTTTTTGTGATATGCAAAAAATTATTGATTTTGCGACGTCAATTCTAACATTTTACATGGCAATATGCAAAGTTTTTCTGTGTGGCTTGATTGAACCATATTATGCAGTATATGTGCACTGCTGATTGGTTGGAGTTGGAAGTCCTTGCATAATATTGTTGATTTAAAAAAACATTTAAAATGCAATTGCGTAATCTTGGAGGGACTGTAATATTTTAGTGTAAGACGGGTATTAGTGCCTGTCTAGAGCTGGAGAATATGTGCCTATTAACACGTGTATGGGTAATGACTGTGGTTTCTGTCGTCTTGCTCTCTTCAGCTGCAGGGCCCTTCCAGTCATTCAAGTCACTCCAGTCGCAGAGGCAGTGCCCAGACTCTGACCGTAGAGGAACACCCTGTTCATCCTGTGGTGTGTTGCATTCCCTGAATCCCCTCCGCCCTCACACACACACGCACACACACCGAAGCACAACACTCCTGTATTTGTGGGATAGGGTCATCTGAGCTCAGGTTTAGCATGTAAGTGTGGCTTCCATAGTTTTCCGAGATGATGCAAGGACAGTGAGAATGCAGTCATCAGGTTTGAGCATGTAGCTCAGTGATTCAGAGGAAGTTATTGTTCTATTCACTTGAGGTATTGTTGTATGGATTGTTTGATGCCTCTCTCTCTCTTTATGTTGTTCAATAGTTGTTAGCAACCTCAGCGGGGCTCCCTCCAGGCTGGGAGGAGAAGCAGGATAGTAAGAGCAGACCCTACTACGTTAATCACAACAGCAGGATAACCACTTGGACACGGCCACTCATCCAGGTAGGCTGCATTCCTCCTTCTTTTGCTCTCACTCTCTCTCAAACCACAGTGCACTGAAGAAGTATTCAAAGTCATGTGAAAAGCCAATCAGGACCTACTTGTGTAGTTCCAGTGCCTACGGAAAGTATTTAGACCCCTTGACTTTTTCCACATTTTGGTAGGTTACAGCCTTATTCTAAAAATGATTCAATTGTTTTTTCCCCTCATCATTCACAATATCCCATAATGACAAAGCAAAAACAGGTTTTTAGAAACTTTTGCTAATTTTATTAAAAAAATACATTTACATAAGTATTCAGTCCCTTACTCAGTACTTTGTTGAAGCACTGTTACGAATCCCTTTTGGCCCGACAGTCTAGGGGGGATGGTAATGAGACCCGTAACATAACTCATGCAAATTATAATTGTGACAAAGTAAAAGTGTGCACGAAATAACCACGACAACAGAAATCTACCGTCAAACTCTAGGTTTATTTATAAACACACGGTAATGGGGGGAGCAGGAAAAGGGGCTGAGCTGGACCCAAGGAAAGAAACAATAAGTATTCAAAAACACCCCTAAGCTAGACTAGCCTACTTTAACAACAGCTAACTAACTAACCAAAAATACAGTGGGTGGTCCGCCCAGTTCTAACTAGTGTATTTAACAAAGTTCACCTACGGGTAGTGTATGCCCATGGGCGACTTGTCTTGGTTTCCCCTTTTCCCACCAGCAACAAACAAACACCATAACCAAAAACAATACTCACAGGTGATGACAAAGTGCTATGAGGTGCTTAAACAAAAGAGAGGTTAAGACACAAAGCGAGAGTGAAACACAGAGACCTACAGACATGGCATTTACAGAGAGATTGCTAGAGATTGAGCTAGAGATTGAGCTAGAGATCAAACAAATGATGGGGTTTTTAAACCATGGGGAAGGAACTGTGATAGGGTAGGAAATAGGAGGAGGTGTGTCTTCTGATTGATGATTGATTGTTGACTGATTGGGGGAGTGATGATTTTCACCTGTGAGGGGAGAAGGAGAGAAAAGAAACACACACAGGATACACACACACAGGATAACTGTATCCGTAACAAGCACCTTTGGCAGTGATTACAGCATCGAGTACTCTTGGGTATGACGCTACAAGCTTGGCACACATGTATTTGGGGAATTTCTCCCATTATTCTCTGCAGATGCTCTCAAGCTCTGTGGGGTTGGATGGAGAGCGTTGCTGCACAGCTATTTTCAGGTCTCCAAATATGTTTGATCGGGTTGAAGTTCCTGTTCCACTCAAGGACATTCAGAGACTTGTCCCGAAGCCCTGCGTTGTCTTGCCTGTGTGCTTAGGGTCGTTGTCATGTTGGAAGGTGAACCTTCACCCCAGTCTGAGGTCCTGAGCGCTCTGGAGCAGGTTTTCATCAAGGATCTCTCTGTGCTTTTCTCCGTTTATCTTTGCCTCGATCTTGACTAGTTTCCCAGTCCTTGCTGCTGAAACACATCCCACAGCATGACTGGCCACCACGCTTCACCGTAGGGATGGTGCCAGGTTTCCTCCAGATGTTATGCTTGGCGTTCAGGCCAAACAATTCAATCTTGGTTTCATCAGACCAGAGAATCATGTTTTTCATGGTCTGAGTCCTTTAGGTGCCTTCTGGCAAACTACAAGCGGGCTGTCATGTGCCTTTTACTGAGGAGTGGCTTCCGTCTGGCCACTCTACCATAAAGGCCTGATTGGTGGAGTGCTGCAGAGATTGTTGTCCTTCTGGAAGTTTCTCCCATCTCCACAGAGGGACTCTAGAGCTCTGTCAGAGTGACTATCAAGGCCCTTCTCCCCGGTTGCTCAATTTGGCAGGGCAGCCAGCTCTAGGAAGAGTCTTGGTTGTTACAAACATCTTCCATTTAAGAATGATGGAGACCCAGTCGAGTCACGCGAGCGGTGTCGATAGACCCTATTCTGCAGATAAAATACTGCGCATCAGTAGCCGCAGGACTAACCTCCCAACAGACTTTACAATGGGCTTTTACACCCGGCCAACATCAAGTACTTCGCAGGCTCTTATAGGAGACTTAAACCCTTTACCCGTCTGTATTACTAGCGTCACCACCAGCCGGGCGTCGGCCACTGTGTTCTTGTGGACCTTCAAATCTGCAGAAATGTTTTGGTGCCCTTACCCAGATCTGTGCCTCAATACAATCCTGTCTTGGAGCTCTACAGACAATTCCTTCGACCTCATGGCTTGGTTTTTGCTTTGACATGCACTGTCAACTGTGGGACCTTTTTATATGGACAGGTGTGTGCCTTTTCAAATCATGTCCAATCAATTGAATTTACCACATGTGGACTCCAATACAGTTGTAGAAACATCTCCAGGATGATCAATGGAAATGTGATGCACCTGAGTTCAATTTCGAATCTCATAGCAAAGGGTCTGAATACTTATGTAAATAAGGTATTTCGGTTTTCACTTTGTAGTTATGGGGCTATTGCTGAGGATAATTTTGAATTTAATCAATTATCAATTTTAGACTACGGCTGTAACGTAACGTGGAAAAAGTCAAGGGGTCTGAATACTTTCCGAAAACACTGTAGATAATGTTGATATAGGATCCAGTCCACCCTCCTATTGAGTATACCAATAGTGTTAATCTTCATCTCTCCTTCCATGTTCCAGATAACCTCAGAGGCAGCAGCCCAGGCTCTTCTATCCCAGAACGCCACTGTGTACCAGCCCCCCATGCTCCCTCCTGAGGGCTCCCCCCAGCACTCCCCCGGCTCACAGAGGGAGTGTGGCTTCATGCCGGCGGGCTGGGAGGTCCGCAATGCCCCAAACGGAAAACCCTTCTTCATCGACCACAACACTAAGACCACTTCCTGGGTGAGAGAGCAAGCACCTGCATACCGCCATTCTTAAAAGGACATGCAGTACCAGTCAAAAGTTTGGATACACTTACTCATTCAAGGGTTTTTTCTTTATTTGTACTATTTTCTACATTGTAGAGTAATAATGAAGACATCAAAACTATGAAATAACACACATGGAATCATGTAGTAACCAAAAAAGTGTAAAACAATTCAAAATATATTTTATATTTGAGATTCTTCAAAGTAGCTACCCTTTGCCATGATGACAGCTTTGCACACTCTTGGCATTCTCACAACCAGCTTCATGAGGAATGCTTTTCCAACAGTCTTGAAGCAGTTCCCACATATGCTGAGCACTTGTTGGCTACATTTCCTTCACTCTGCGGTCCAACTCATCCCAAACCATCTCAATTGGGTTGAGGTCAGGTGATTGTGGAGGCCAGGTCATCTGATGCAGCACTCCATCACTCTCGTTCTTGGTCAAATAGCCCATACACAGCCTGGAGGTGTGCTTTGGGTCATTGTCCTGTTGAAAAACAAATGTTGATCCCACTAAGTGCAAACCAGATGGGATGGCGTATCTCTGTAGAATGCTGTGGTAACATGCTGGTTAAGTGTGCCTTGAATTCTCAATATATCACTGACAGTGTCACCAGCAAAGCACCCCCACACCATCACTCCACCTCCATGCTTCACGGTGGGAACCACACATGCAGAGATCATCCGTTCATCTATTCTGCGTCTCACAAAGACACGGAGGTTGGAACCAAAAATCGCACATTTCGACTCATCAGACCAAATGACAGATTTCCATTGCTCGTGTTTCTTGGCCCAAGTAAGTCTCTTCTTGTTATTGGTGTCCTTGAGTAGTGGTTTCTTTGCAGCAATTCGAACATGAAGGCCTGATTCACGCAGTCTCCTCTGAACAGTTGATGTTGAGATGTGTCTGTTACTTGAACTCTGAAGCATTTATTTGTGAGGCTGGTAACTCTAATGACCTCATCCTCTGCAGCAGAGGTAACTCTGGGTCTTCCTTTCCTTTGGTGGTCCTCATGAGGACCGCCAATTCTCATCATAGCGCTTGATGTTTTTTTCCGACTGCACTTGAAGAAACTTTCAAAGTTCTTTTAAAGTTCTTTACCTTCGTGTCTTAAAGTAATGAGGGAGTGTTGTTTCTCTTTGCTTATTTGAGCTGTTCTTGCCATAATATGGACTTTGTCTTTTGCCAAGTAAGGCTATCTTCTGTAACCATCCCAACCTTGTCTCAACACAACTGATTGGCTCAAACGCATTAAGAAGTTAAGAAATTCCACAAATTAACTTTTAACAAGACACATCTGTTAATTCAAATGCATTCCAGGTGACTACCTCATGAATCAGGTTTGAGAGAATGCCAAGAGTGTGCAAAGCTGTCATCAAGGCAAAGGGTGGCTGCTTTGAAGAATCTCAAATATTCAATATATTTTGATTTGTTTACACTTTTTTGGTTACTACATGATTCCATATGTGTTATTTCATAGTTTTGATGTCTTCACTATTACTCTACAATGTAGAAAATAGTACAAATAAAGAAAAAACCTTGAATGAGTAAGTGTGTCCAAACTTTTGACTGGTACTGCATGTCCTTCTAAAGTTTTTCTTGATCAGGTCACATGATCAAGAAATACACCCAGGCCCTACCTATAGGGTCTAGTCACGCATCATCATGGCCAGAATGTCCACTGGACAATACTGCAATTTTCACTGCTCCTTCCTGTTTGTGTGACTTATTTCCTGTTTATCTGGCTGTGAACAGGAAGACCCCAGATTGAAGATTCCTGTGCACATGAGGAGGAGACCTTCGCTAGACCCAACTGACCTCGGGCCAATGCCGGTAAGCTTTACAATGATATCATACCCAATAATAGCATTCTAAGAAGGCAATTAGCAGCCCAATATGATGAGCCTCTTAAAGTTGAAAATTGCAGAGTGAATGGTTGATTTTTAAGGGGGGAAATGATGGTGGGAGTAATGTTTGTGCTATCCCTTATCTTAGCCTGGCTGGGAGGAGAGGGTCCACAGTGATGGGAGGATATTCTACATAGATCACAGTATGTATGACATGTATTAAAATGTATTAAAATTAGTGAAAAATGCATACGCCGACTACCAATGCTGAATAAATCTGATGTATTTTCAGATACGAAGAACACACAATGGGATGATCCCAGATTGCAGAATTCAGCCATAACTGGACCAGTAAGTACAGATTATATATTTTAAAAGCTATAACTAGAGATTTTTATTTATTAGATTCCGATTGGGTCATATTGCATTCCTCATAAATTACTCTTTCTCTTTTTGGAGTCAGGTTCTCCAGGTTGGCCATAAAACCGCGTAATTCATCATGTGTTCATAATTGAATTTCCGGTCATTGGATCTCCCATCCTTGTCTATTTTAGGCTGTGCCTTACTCCAGAGACTATAAACAGAAGTATGAATACTTCCGGAAGAAGATGAAGAAACCAGTAAGCATTGTTTTTATTTCACAATTAGGCCAGATATACAGCACATTCAAACTGTAAAAGCCTATCTTGTCTTTCTTTCAATCATCCTCACAATATCTTCTATGACATTTAGTCTAGCTACATCCCCTGACCTGATGTCAACTCAGCTCTTCAGTAGAAAGTCCACTCACTCAGCCTGCTCTATCTCCAATTCCAGGCTGACATCCCCAATCGCTTTGAGATGAAGCTCAGGCGGAACGCCGTGCTAGAGGACTCCTACAGACGAATCCTGTCAATCAAGAGGGCCGACTTCCTGAAGGCTCGGCTGTGGGTGGAGTTTGAGGGAGAGAAGGGCTTGGATTACGGTGGCGTGGCCAGGGAGTGGTTCTTCCTCATCTCCAAGGAGATGTTCAACCCCTATTATGGGCTGTTTGAGTATTCTGCCACGTGAGTCTATTTGAATGTGTTAGAATTCCATTTTCAGGCAAGGAAAAATGGAACATGCCCTCAATGGGGCTTGTTAGTGAATAACATCTCTGACAGCATTATGAATCACTTTAATGAGGGGATATGTTCTGGAATGGATCAGAGAAGGATTTGGATGACTTTAGAGCTGTTTTAAGTTTCTCCTCTGCCTGTTCTGTGTCAGGGACAACTACACTCTGCAGATCAACCCCAACTCAGGCCTCTGCAATGAGGACCACCTGTCCTACTTCAAGTTCATTGGCCGTGTGGCAGGCATGGCTGTCTACCATGGCAAGCTGCTGGATGGTGAGTGTCACTGCTGGGGATTTTGCTCATGAACTTTGTGTTTGGTAACATATCATTAATTTGTATAATCGTAGTGTTACACAAGTTTGTGTGTAGAGAAACTAAGAGCGGAGGACAGCTCTATGCTTGGGCCACAAGGATTAGGTGTGTGTTGAACAGATCCTGACATGTAATTTTTTTCTAGCCTTCTTCATCAGGCCTTTCTATAAGATGATGTTGCAGAAGCCCATTACTCTACAGGACATGGAATCTGTGGTAGGTGCCTAATACTATCTAGATTACTCTCACATCTTCCCATCACCTAATCAGATAGTAGAGACATGATAAATCAGAGAGCTAAAACAGCAGTGTTTCACCATTAGAGGTAATGGTGTTTGTGTTTTGTTATTTCAGGACAGTGAGTACTTCAACTCCCTGAAGTGGATATTGGAGAATGACCCGATAGACCTGGATCTGAGGTTCACCATAGACGAAGAGCTCTTTGGACAGGTGGGACCTGCTTCCTATTTGTTGTTTGGCACAAGTATGTTCTATCTTGTGCCTATTGAGTGAAGTGGATAAAGTCGATGCTAGGTGGTACTCTGGTATCAGTCATGCTGACATGACATTTCCTCCTCTTTAGACACACCAGCATGAGCTGAAGCCAGGAGGATCTGAAATAGTCGTCACCGATGACAACAAGAAGGAATACATCCAGTAAGCACCAGAGCCCTCTCCTGGTAGAAAGAGAAAACACGCCTCATACTCACTGCCATGTAGTGCTGTTCAGCTGGTTACCTGTTGGTGACCCACAAGTCACGTATTTGGCCTTAGAAGGGTTTGCTAATGGACAGTGAAACCACCACCCACCACATAATGTCAGCATCATTAGATAAATTTGAAATTATTTTCAAATGATTTTGAATGCTTCCATTTCAAAGTAAACCTTTTCTTTGTCAGTCTTGTCATGCAGTGGAGGTTCGTGAACAGGATACTGAAGCAGATGACCGCATTCAAGGAGGTAAACACTAGGTTTTATTGAGATGTTTTGATTGAGTTGTGATAAGATTGAAAGAAATGGTTGACCTATTGCTTGTTCCTCTCTCTTGTCTTAGGGATTCTATGAGTTGATACCCCAGGATCTCATCAAGATATTTGACGAGAATGAGCTGGAGGTGGGTGTCATTCCTATCACTCTGAAATGTATGCATGACTGAGAGCCTGTCTTTCCAGATCGTTGAGTGATGTTCTATCTTGTTTTTGTCTCTCTCTTTAGCTCCTGATGTGTGGCCTGGGAGACGTGGATGTGAACGACTGGAGGGAGAACACCAAGTACAAGAATGGCTACTGTCCCAACCAGCCTGTCATCCTGTGGTTCTGGAAGGTAAGAGGATACTCTACCACTAGAACAGAAGCCTCTGGATTCTAGAATGCTTTTGTTAGGGATGCAGGATTGATCGGTGACCATATCGGTATCGGACGATAATTGGTAAAAAAAAATATTATGTCTATCTGTCTGATGTGGAGACAAAGGACAATGATGGAGACCGTGGTCTGTGGCGTTTTTTTAAAGTGGGTAGGGCAATGTGAAGAAAAGGTCTTCCTATGAATTTGGCTTTAGCGTCCAAATGGTTTGAGCTATTAGCTATTATTAGCCCATTCCTGAAAGCGAAAACTCCCAGGAACGCGTTGGATATCGCTAAATATCTGATATCGGCCCAGAATTTCCACATTGGTGCAGTCTTAGTTTTTTTCCCAACTATTTGAATGATATTTTGTCATTCTCAGACTGTTCTGCTGATGGATGCAGAGAAGCGTATCCGCCTGTTGCAGTTTGTGACTGGCACCTCCCGGGTCCCAATGAATGGCTTTGCAGAGCTCTATGGTGAGTCCTCTTCTCTACTTCTCTGTATTAAGACTCATTTGTATAATACAGGGTACATTCTGGTTATGTTTTTAACCATTTTGTCATTACATAGATTGATATGAACTTTGAAACATGGATTCTGAGTTGTAACCAGAGCTGTTTGTATAAGATTCTCACCTCCTAATCTTGTTTTATGTTGTGAAATCGCAGGGTCTAACGGACCACAGCTGTTTACCATTGAGCAGTGGGGAACACGAGACAAACTACCCAGAGCCCACACATGGTGAGTAACTAACAATACAGCAGTTTGGCTAATAGTCCTACCTGGTTACTGCAACAAATGTGCATTTGAATTTGGTTCTGTTTTACCGTCTTCAGCTTCAACCGGCTGGACCTGCCTCCCTATGAGTCGTTTGAGGAGCTGAGGGAGAAGCTACACATCGCCATAGAGAATGCACAAGGCTTTGACGGAGTAGATTAGGGGAAAGTGTGGCCTATGGCGCAGATGTTAAAAGGGCAGTTACTGCCAGTGAACTGAGGGCTAGCACCAAGTTTTGTGCTGTAGTTCTGTTTAATGCTGATAAAACACCTAATATTCAGGTCCAGACCTGACAACCGCCTGAGAAGATGGAGAACAATCACAGACAGCAAGGTCTTTGGTGCTCCTCTCTCCTGCACAGTGGAAGGGATGGATGATGAGTGAAAATCACTTCTTAAATCACTCTTGGTCTATGAAGTTTACAAATAGTTTTTTTGTGTCTCGTAAATATGTATGTATACTTAAACCAGATCTATATACAATTTATCAAATGCATTATAGCATACAGATATTATTGTTCATCTATGATAAACATTCTATCATGAGGAGATTGACATTGGACTTCGATATACATTACCGTATATACACTGGTGTCGAAAGAGTTCAACAGGGATGCTGGCCCATGACTCCAATGCTTCCCACAGTTGTGTCAAGTTGGCTGGATGTATTTTGAGTGGTGGACCACGGGAAACTTAAGTGTGAAAAACCATGCAGTGTTGCAGTTCTTGACATAAACCGGTGCGCCTGACGCCTACTACCATACCACTTTCAAAGGCACTTCAATCTTTTGTTTTGCCCATTTACCCTCTGAATGGCAGACACAAGCCTTGTCTCGAGGCTTAAAAATCCTTCTTTAACCTGTCTCCTCCTCCTTCTACACTGATTGAAGTGGATTTAACAAGTGACATCCATAAGGGATCATAGTTTTCAGCTGGATTCACCTGGTCAGTCTATGTAATGGAAAGAGCAGGTGTTTTCTTCCTGTTTTGTACAATCAGTGTATGTGTACGCAATTGACAGTGAATGCACTTTTTTATAGCTTACTGAGGAAATCAGACTCCACATTAGACTCCATTGAAAAACCATGTTGCCATTGCTTTCTCATTCTTGCACACACACTTGTAAAATATTTCCTCTGCTGTTTTTTTATTCAGTGATGGATGTATTATTTTTTTATTACGCTATTCCAGGGCTCTCAACCCTGTTCCTGGAGCGCTACCCTTCTGTAGGTTTTCACCTCCAACCCCAGTTGTAACTAATTAACATAATCAGGAGCACTAGATTAAGGTTGGACTGAACCTACAGGACAGTAGGTCTCCAGAAACAGGGTTGGAGAGCCCTGCTCTATTCATGGGTGTTATAGAGCAGTATAATACTCTATTTTTAGGAGTACATGTATTTTTTTCAAATTGCTCTATGTAATAACTCTGTTGAATTAATATCAAGAAATTGATATGGTCAATTCTCAAAGATTTCTGCGAATGTCTTTTTGCCTTTGATTTTCTTGAGGGAATTGACTGTACATATGCAGTGGTGTGCTCTATCAAGAATGTATTGTATGAATGGTAGAAAACATATGTTTACACGCTGGTATGTTTACAGATTGTTGATGAAGGAAAATATGATGGGCTTTTTAATTTCTCTTAAATCAAAATGTTATACTTGTGCTTTTATAAGGTAAAGCACTTTGTTAAAATGGTTATAAAAGTCTTAATGTCTTGATCTGTCTTGATCTGCCAAACTACCAATTTCAGAATGCATACGTTGAGTATGATTTCATGCTAAAATCCTCTGCTTTTAAGTGCACATTTGACTTGAGTACATTTTACTTGCCAAGGAAGAAAAAAGTGCATTCTTTCCTTTCACTAGTAAATAAGACTTACATTACAAATGAAGGCATTGTAATTTATCATAGAATTTGATCATCCAAATCGTTTGACATGTTCTTATCCTTTAGTTGAATGGATATATTGTTAACATCCAATACTCTATCATTCATTATTTTAAGAGATACTTAATTTATATATTATGTCAGAACTGTCATTCTGACAACTGTAAGTGGATTTTCTATCAATGTTTTAATGAAATAAAACTTCTGTATCTTGATGAAAACATGTTTTGATTACATTACAAGTAAATGGCAGCATATTTAGAAAAATAAATACATGGAAAATGCCACCTAATGTTCTCCTTTCATATTATACTGAACAAGAATATAAACACAACATGTAAAATGTTGGTCCCATGACTGAAATTAAAGATCCCAGAAATGTGCCATACACACAAAAAGCATATTTCTCTCAAATGTTGGGTACAAATGAGTTTACATCCCTGTTAATGAGCATTTCTCCTTTGCCAAGGTAATCCAGCCACCTGACAGGTGTGGCATATCAAGAAGCTGATTAAACAGCTTGATAATTACATAGGTGCACCTTGTGCTTGGGAAAATTAAAGGCCACTCTAAAATGTGCAGTTTTGTCACAACACAATGCCACAGATTTTGAGGGATTTCAAGTTTTGAGGGAGAGTGTAATTGGCATGCTGACTAGGAATGTCCACCAGAGTTGTTGCCAGAGAATGTAATGTTAATTTCTCTACCATAAGCCCCCTCCGTCATTTTAGAGAATTTGGCAGTAGATCCAACCGGCCTCACAGCCGCAAACCGCGAATAACCCATGCCAGCCCAGGACTTCCACATCCGGCTTCTTTACCTGCGGGATCATCTGAGACGAGTCACACGGACAGTTGATGGAACTGAGGAGTATGTATGTCTGTAATAAAGGCCTTTTGTGGGGGAAAATTTGTTCGGATTGGGTGGGCCTATGCCCACCCATGGCTGCGCCCCTGCCCAGTCGTGAAATCCATTGATTAGGGCCTAATGAATTTATTTCAATTGACAGATTTCCTTAAATGAGCTGTAACTCAGTAAAATCGTGCGTTTATATTTTTGTAGAAGCACGGTGGCTAGGAAAAACTCCCTAGAAAGGCCAAAACCTAGGAAGAAACCTAGAAAGGAACCAGGCTATGAGGGGTGGCCAGTCCTCTTCTGGCTGTACCGGGTGGAGATTATAACAACATGGCCAAGATGTTCAAATGTTCATCAATGACTAGCATGGTCAAATAATAATAATCACAGTAGTTCTAGAGGATGCAGCAAGTCAGCACCTCAGGAGTAAATGTCAGTTGGCTTTTCATAGCTGATCATTAAGAGTATCTCTACCGCTCCTGCTGTCTCCAGAGAGTTGAAAAAAGCAGGTCTGGGACAGGTAGCACGTCCGGTGAACAGGTCAGGATTCCATAGCCGCAGGCAGAACAGTTGAAACTCGAGCAGCAGCACGGCCAGGTGGACTGGGGACAGCAAGGAGTCATCATGCCAGGTAGTCCTGAGGCATGGTTCTAGGGCTCAGGTCCTCCGAGAGAATTAGAGAGAGCATACTTAAATTCACACCGGATAAGACAGGAGAAATACTCCAGATATAACAAACTGACCCTAGCCCCCCGACACATAAACTACTGCTGAGACAGGAGGGGTCAGGAGACACTGTGGCCCCATCCGATGATACCCCCGGACAGGGCCAAACAGGAAGGATATAACCCCACCCACTTTGCCAAAGCACAGCCCCCACACCACTAGAGGGATATCTTTAACCACCAACTTACCATCCTGAGACAAGGCTGAGTATAGCCCATAAAAATCTCCGCCACGGCACAACCCAAGGGGGGCACCAACCCGGACAGGAAGATCACGTCAGTGACTCAATCCACTCAAGTGACGCACCCATCATAGGGACGGCATGAAAGAGCACCAGTAAGCCAGTGACTCAGCCCCTCTAATAGGGTTAGAGGCAGAGAATCCTAGTGGAGAGAGGGGAACAGGCAGAGACAGCAAGGGCGGTTCGTTGCACCAGAGCCTTTCCGTTCACCTTCACACTCCTGAACCAGACTACACTCAATCATATGACCCACTGAAGAGATGAGTCTTCAGTAAAGACTTAAAGGTTGAGACTGAGTCTGCGTCTCTCACATGGGTAGTAGGCAGACCATTCCATAAAAATTGAGCTCTATTGGAGAAAGCCCTGCCTCCAGCTGTTTGCTAAGAAATTCTAGGGACAATTAGGAGGCCTGTGTCTTGTGACCGTAGCGTACGTGTAGGTATGTATGGCAGGACCAAATCAGAAAGAGAGGTAGGAGCAAGCCCATGTAATGCTTTGTAGGTCAGCAGTAAAACCTTGAAATCAGCCCTTACCTTTACAGGAAGCCAGTGTAGGGAGGCTAGCACTGGAGTAATATGATCAAATTTTTGGGTTCTCGTCAGGATTCTAGCAGCCGTATTTAGCACTAACTGAAGTTTATTTAGTGCTTTATCCGGGTAGCCGGAAAGTAA
Source organism: Oncorhynchus nerka (assembly GCF_034236695.1). Taxonomy (NCBI): domain Eukaryota; kingdom Metazoa; phylum Chordata; class Actinopteri; order Salmoniformes; family Salmonidae; genus Oncorhynchus; species Oncorhynchus nerka. The sequence goes on from NC_088423.1 coordinate 73,335,602, forward strand.
AGCATTGTAGTAGTCTAACCTAGAAGTAACAAAAGCATGGATACATTTTTCTGCATCATTTTTGGACAGAAAGTTTCAGATTTTTGCAATGTTACATAGATGGAAAAAAGTTGTCCTTGAAACAGTCTTGATATGTTAGTCAAAAGAGAGATCAGGATCCAGAGTAACGCCAAGGTCCTTTACAGTTTTATTTGAGACGACTGTACAAACATCAAGATTAATTGTCAGATTCAACAGAAGAGCTCTTTGTTTCTTGGGACCTAGAACGAGCATCTCTGTTTTGTCCGGGTTTCAAAGTAGAAAGTTTGCAGCCATCCACGTCCTTATGTCTGAAACACAGGCTTCTAGCGAGGGCAATTTTGGGGCTTCACCATGTTTCATTGAAATGTACAGCTGCGTGTCATCCATATAGCAGAGAAAGTTAACATTATGTTTCCGAATGACATCCTCAGGAGGTAAAATATATAGTGAAAACAATAGTGGTCCTGAAACGGAACCTTTAAAGAGACATGCAGCTCTTTACTATTCACTATGTGGTCATGGGCTCTAAGTCAACTGTGCAATAAGCACTTTTTAAATATATATATATATATATATACCTTTAAAAATAGATTTTTCCCGTCGTCACCGGGATACAGAGGTTTTGCTTGACCACAATGAACACTGCCTACATATTGGCTGTGTTCGAGCGCATCAAATCAGTGATGTAGTGTTAGTCAATTCGGACTGATTCTAACCCTAACTTCAATGCACACATCCCAGTTCAACCCTCAACCACAACCCTAACTCTAACCCTAACTTCATGCACATATCCCAGTTCAACCCTCAACCACAACCCTAACCGTAGCTTCATGTCCACCATCCAGATCAACCCTCAACCAAAACCCTAACTCTAACCCTGGCTTCATGTCCACATCCCCAAATAAGTGGATGAAAGGCTTCCCCTCTAAAGCATGCAGGGCCCATTCATATGATTCAGCTTACCCACAACTGTCCTATTTTCCCCCAATCCCCAAAGTGCTGGCTAAAGACCAACCCCCCAGGCCGAAGGGTCAGGTGGTAGGTCACACACAATTCAGGCCAGCCTTTTGGATGCTGCTGGGGTCAGTGAGGATGGGTGTGTATGTGAGCAGGATGGCACTGGGTTTGTCCAATAGCAGAAGACCATGGAGGTGCCGGATACTCCTCAGCCCCCTTTTAACCTATTGATCTGGCCCCAGAGCTCGACCTCCATCCATGTGCAGCCCTATCTTCACTCCACCCCCTAACAGTGTCGTGTTGGCAGGTGCTCAAAACCAATTTATAATCGAACATCCTCGAGACCCCTCATGAGGGGTCACCATAAATGAGGCTGCATATTCACTTTCACATGTCATGTAAGAGCAGAAGCCATAAGGTTAGCCTGGGTCACAAACAAACATCTTTCTAATACAATGATTCGTCAGGAGGGTACTGTAGTATATCTCTACGCAGCCTACTGGATGTTCAGTTATTGTGATGGATCACATAGTTGTAGTATTATTACATAAGAGGATCATAGTGTGTCCACATTGATTGTTCAAACAATATTAGGCTAAGTGATTTTAGAGTTATTACAGTCATAAGGCACTATACATTGTAAATCATGTTCGTTCAAAATTAGCAGATCTTAAATTAGATTTTTTTTTCAAATTATTAATCATAAGTCCTTGCACTTGCATTTTAACTTCAAATATTTCACGAGTTCAGTTATATTTCCTAAAATAGTTTTGTTTCACCACTTTTACACCTTAGCTTTCATCCATTTTCTCTTTAAGTGCACACCTTGATCCTTGACTGTGAGAATCAGCTTTTGGTTTGGTTATATTTTGGGCTGGGGACACTCAAGGACACAACAGCTGGGCCTCGGCCCTGCTGCTGAATGAGAGTCCGGAGCAGGGAGGAAGGTCAACCTCACTCCATAATAAAACATGGACACTGGATCAATATCTGCATTTTCTGCATTTACGCAGCAGTTGTCCTGCTCCTACCAATGCTTCCTGGTAATTGCTGAGCCTAGTTCTCAGTGGTGGAGAGAGTGCCTCATTTCCATAAACAGTTTTTTCTCCTCCAGAGTGACCATTTGCAGTGCAGTTGTCCTGTTTGACATGGAGTGACTTTTACCGGCCCATGTTGAAACAAAACACAAATGTATCTATCTTTAACCCATATGCCTTAAAAAAAGGTCTATGTGACTGAAACATTTTCATTTGTCAATTATGTTTAATTACGCAAGTATACACAATGAGTTCTTCTACCAGTTCTCTATATCCATGTCGTCACTTTCAAAGTGGGAACGTTGGTCAAATTCCTCAACACCTTCTTTCCGTTCATCAATTGTCCCTGAGTTGTCTTAAAACGCATCATACTGGTGTTGGAATACAGCCGTGTCCTTGAGAGCCATTAAAAATAAATGCATGGTGTAAATAGTATATGGCATTGGCAACTGATAGTGTGTAAGGCCAATATGTCAAGAGCTTTTAAAAGTTTTAAGATGTCTGTAAGTGTCTGAGCATTATGCAATGGAGGTTGCTATTTTAATGACACTCAGAGTTATGTTGTGGGATATCTCACTAAGAAAGTTACTGAATTATTGAGACTAACTGGGAAGTGTTATGATGCTCTGTCAACCTCAACCCTTATTATAGGTAATTGTCACTAACCTCTTTATTTTCCTCTTCCACTTTTCATCTTCTTCTGTCAGTTTGTTCTCTAACTGTGGCTATTAGCAGTCTTAACTGCAACTCCTTTGTGTTAGAATACAGACTCGTCATTGAGGGGCATTAAAAATAAATGCATGCTTGGAAGACAACATGATAACCAGTGGTGGAAAAAGTACCCAATTGTCATACTTGAGTAAAAGTAAAGATACCTTAATAGAAAATTACTCAAGTAAAAGTGAAAGTCATCCGGTAAAATACTACTTGAGTAAAAGTCTAAGTATTTGTTTTTAGATATACATAAGTATGAAAGTAAATGGAATTGCTAAAATATACTTACTATCAAAAGTAAAAGTACCAATAATTTCAAATTCTTTGTATTAAGCAAACCAAATGGCCCATTTTTTTCCCTTTTTTCTGGTAGCTAGGGGGACACTCCAAAACTCAGACATCATTTACAAACGAAGCACTTGTGTTTAGTAAGTCCACCAGATGAGGCAGTATGATGATCAGTTATGTTCCCTTGATAAGTGTGTGAATTGGACCATTTTCCTGTCCTGCTAAGAATTCCAAATGTAACAAGTACTATTTGGGTGTCAGAGAAAATGTATAGAGTAAAAAGTACATCATTTTCTTTAGGAATGTAGTGAAGTAAAAGTAGTCCAAAATATAAATAGTGAAGTAAAGTACGGATATCCCCAAAAATGACTTAAGTAGTACTTTAAAGTACTGGTGATAACTCACCTTGTCAGGTGTAAAATATGTTATATGCTTTGTTGGACCAATATCCTTTTGGCTCTACAGTATCTGAAATTAAATGCAATACCTTGGTTAGAGTGGGAATCTACAGTCCAGCTAGCTGGTAGAGGATGGTTCTGAGTAAATCTGAATGGACTTTTAAATAGACAATTGTTGGAACAGCCTTGGGATAACCTAATATGAATAAATATATGCACACACACGTAAACATTAGGCACAGAATATAACACATTGCCCTGGTTCTTTTTACAGAAAGCATGATAAATTATTTATTGCATATCCAAACTATCCACATGAACTACAACTCCAAAGCCATTTCCACACAAACACACTTTTCCCGAGGAACTGATGCTTCCCAGGATTTAAATTCTCAGTAAACAGTAGACCATAGTCACACCTTGCACTTTAACAACTGTGAGTTTCGTGTTGGGTTTACTCTAGTCATCATCATTCAGCACTGCACTCAGGGCATGATAGCTGTGCATAATGCTCCCCAGATCTATGAGGGCATGTGGATCATATTCTCTCAATGATACTCAATCATGTTCCATGGTTGAAACTCTATATCCTTGTTTATTTAGGTATGTCTATGTCTAGGTGAATTATCATTCTAATTCCCAAGCCTCTTAGTTATCATTGAATTATCATTGATCCTGATGAGTCATCAAAGTAAAGGTCTGCTCCATGTTTTCAAAAGGCATAAGGGAAATTAACAAACCATATGCATTAATCACACAGGTGTGTTGTATGCATTAACTTTCGTGTATTAACTTTACACTATTACCAGTAACACCTGACCAAAGTATACCTGCTATGGCACTCATAAAAAAATAGTGATTAAGATGTTGGCCTGTGTATTGATTTGCCGACTGATGGTGGCGGAGGAACTCTCCCCATACGTTTCCCCTCAACCGTAGAACGCAGCACTGGGTGGGGTGATGTCCATTTGCCCCCGAGAAAAAGTAATCCCTGCTGCGATCAGAAGCGCAGTCACTTTCCTCTTGGATTAGCACGTAGTTTGACTGGAGGTGGTGGCTGCGAGAGTTAGTATGCGAGAACTATTTGAATAAATGGAGTCTTTTAAAAGGAAGTTATATCAGCGCTTGCTGTTTTTTGCGTTTTTTCTTCCAATCTCAGGTAAGAAAGTTAATATTTTGTTTGAGTTTATTTCAAATTGAAATTATAGCGACTGGTTTAGTGGTGGGAAAATGCCGAACTGGACATTGGAAGTGTGTCGGTACTCATAACGTTACTACCTAGTCTAATGGGGGTTGCTATTTACACTGATAAAGAAGAAGTTAGTTGACGTGTTCTGTATTAACGAATATTCAACATTGAAGAGTTTAGCCTTAGTTGCGAGTTCTATAGATGAATGGACGCACTGCCACTGGCCGGAGTTTAGGGGGCAATGAAATGGCCACGCTGACCACTGACTGCTTCGAGTATTGCCCGATGTAGGCTATACATTTAGATAAACACAGAACCTATACACGTTTATGCTTGGTTTTTGCTTGTATCTCGAGTTACATGATAACCCGGGTTTCTGCATGAAATTGTGTACGTGCAGCACAACACAGCAATCAGATACACGTGGATTGTACAACATCGTGAGCCCTGGTTTGAGATATTGATCAAAGCAAAAAACATATAGGTTTGCCATGTTATGTTTATTCAGTACATACAAATTAATTATTATATCAATAGAAAAACTGGCTACTGATTTTATTTCCATAAATAATCCACTTTGAAGTTTGATGCAGACAATTAACATAGGCAATTAACAATGAATATAATGTGGTGTAAATTAGGACATTAAGACGTGTGAAGCCATCACATTTGATTTGGAAAATTATAAAGGCTTTTGCTTCCTGTCTGGATTGTTACTTGTTTACAGCTGGCGGTCTTATCATTGAAAGGGGAGCTACTTATGAATTTCATGCTGGGGAGTGCAGTAAAACATTTGTGACTGAATGGAGCCATGAAATCAGTGACTTCACTGCTTTATGAGACACGAGTAATAGGATTCAATTGGAGCAGAAAGAAATGAAATAGGAGTAACCTGCTGTTGGATGGGCTCCAAGCCCCTGCCTGTAGGCACTATGATGTTAACATGATTTCAAGTGTAGATCCTACCAAAGCAATATGCCTGTGGACAAAATAGAATAGTTGTAGGTCCTGGCCTAGAATTGTCGCTAATTTCATCACTTTGAGTCTTCTCCCACTCCGGCCAGGCACTGACTCTGTTCTCTTCTCTTCCCCACAGGTGTTTTGTGTTTTAGTGAGTTATTTTTTATCAAAGAGCCCCACGATGTTACTGTTATGCGGAAGGATCCCATTATATTGGACTGTCAGGCGCACGGAGAGTCGCCTATTTCCATCAGGTGGCTTAAAAATGGAGTAAAAGTTGCAGAGAATGACCGCGTCTACATTCTCTCCAACGGCTCCCTTTCTATTCCGGAGGTGGAGAGCAGGAGAGGAGACAAATCAGATGAAGGGTTTTACCAGTGCCTCGCTCAGAACAAGTATGGAGCCATCCTGAGCCAGAAAGTCTGTCTTACAATTGCAAGTAAGTATCATACTGGAGTTGTGTATCAGCACCACATGGAATAATGGAGAGGTTATGCAGGACCTCCAACCTTTGGGCCACAGAAGATGTACATCATTGGTCATGTTTGTGCCTGGTCATGGGGAACTTCATAAACACAGTAGAAAAATAGACAACAGTTTACATTGGATGTACATTGTACACTTACTTACATAAGATAAGTAACATAAACTGTCTACATTCTCTTTCGAATCTATTAGTTACTGTGTAGTTACTTATAATTACAATTTCATGTAACTGCATGGGATCTGTGTGACTTATTTTAATGTGTTTAATGCTTTGAAAGGTTAACCAAGCCTTAGTCTGAGGATGTTATGTCATAGCATGTCATAATAACATTTACTTGATGAACAATGGAACCCCTGAGTCACAATTGTGTTTTCATCTTAAAAGCATGGTAAACATATCCACTTTAGAGGTGAGCTTAGTACAAGCCCCACACTATCAGCACAAGTTCTTAACTTCTTAGCAGGTATACAACTGAACAAAAGGTTTCATGTACACTCTTAGAAAAAAGGCTGTGCCCATAGGATAACCCTTTTGGGTTCCATGTAGAACCCTCTGTGGAAAGTGTTTTATATATGGAATCCAAAAGGATCTACCTGGAAACAAAAAAGTTTCTTCAAAGGGTTCTCCTATGGGGACAGCTGAATAACCCTTTTAGATTCAAGATAGCACCTTATTTTCTAAGACTGAAGAACAACAATCTCTGTGATGATTAAACAGAGTGAGAGATCTTGCTTGTAGTTATCTGCTAAAATGTTTAAATCTGACATAGTCATTTGGGAGTAGATGGAGACTTTACACTCTTAACAGGCATAAAATAGGCTTTTCCCGTTCCCAGGAAAAAGGGGTCTTTCTCTCATCACCAGCAGGGCGCTATAATTTTCTATGTAGTCTGGTGCGTCTAATCTCTCTTCTTTCTTCGCCAGTGTAATGCCCAATGTTGGGTATTCCGGTTATCTAATCCACCTAATAGCTGAGGAAGGGAAGGCATTGGAGGCTTCAGTGGTGGCATTGGGGGGAAGGGGGGTTACAGCCTTCAAAGTTTGAGGCCTGCAGCCAAAAAGATACTCCGGGTGGAAGATAATATGTCCATTGGTGTGCAAATGAGGGAGCTGCAGGTTTGAAAGGTTAGGAGCTGTCCAGGATGCCGGTTACACCAGTGTTAAAGAGCAGATGACCCCTATTCACTGGACTGGGCTTTCATGTCGTTGCTCCATGATCACTGGGAATTGTTCTTTTGGAGTGCTTTTTTCTCTCCCAATAGCATGTATGTGAGCCTGCTGCCTATTCTTTTAAAGGGCTAGTGGAGCAGCTTTATCCAGAGCTGCTCTTTAGGGACCCTGTTCCCTGGTGTCACCACCCCCCAGGCCATGTTCCTTGCTGTGCTTCTTTTGCACAAAGGAATTTACTTTTTTCCCCCCTCCCTTGCATTCGCTTTCACAGGGAAACCTGAGCTTTTACGTGGCGCTTAAGACATGCACTCGTCCAAGAATATTGTGATGGTTACTAATTCTAACTGTACATGGAAAAGTTAGGTCCTGATCCATGGAAAATTGGGCAGGATTGTTGTGAAATTATTTAGTTGTGAAATTGTTACAATTATTTACCACTGTGAGGTCATGATTCCTGAAGAGCCCACTGGTTGGAATACTATTCTTTAGGAGCACATCTCCTGTCTGATATGATCCTGACAATCCACTGGCAAGTAGATGTTGAGAGACAAGAATGTGTCAGTCCTGGTTCAGTTCCCTAAGCTGCATTCTATTGAAGACCTCTAAAACAAACAGATACCATTGATAAAATGTTTGCTTTCCAGATAGGCCTAGATTTATATGTAAAAGAGAAAAGTTACTATTTTTGGGCCTTTACAAGCACTTTTGAAATGACTCACAGGATAATCTCTCTTGGACAGATCTACGTAAACATAAGCGGTACCATAGCATCCGTTGGGAAGGAAGCTCCTCGTTCTGGCTCCGCTGCTCATTCTAGCATATCTTGATCCCTTCACTTAACATGTATAGACCCAAAACTTAATTGAGCACCTGACCAATTACGCAATACTTTTGTTCTGGCTTAACCGAGATTACTATCAGGACAATTGAGTGCAGTACAACCTCAATCTTTTTTTGTTTTGGAAGATGCCACACAGACTTGTAGATGCTACACCAATAAAATACAGAGTTAATGAGCCTTGATTTGCATGAGGTCCATGAAAACAGTGACTGCCTTAAAGCCACTAAAACTACTCTGACCCTCTCACATGCTATACAGCAAGTTTCAGTCCGGTATTACTGTGGCCTGAGTCCTTGCTGTGATTTTTACAGGACGCTGTGTGTTTGTAGTTTTATTAATTGAGAGGGTTTGCTCTTTTATATTATGAATTTAAGAGGTGATAAAGGCTGCCAGCGGAGTTTATAGGCTTGTTTTAAAGGGACACTTAGACCTGCTTGACGGTCTATCTGGAAGCTCATAAAATTTGCACGTACCTGAGAAATGCTCAGTGGTAGAAAACAAAGGTGGCAGTGGGGGTTGTTGAGAATCACACACACACATACAGTACACACACACACAATTTTGAATTTGCCGTTCCCTCATACCACAACCTTTCCTTGAGTGTCTAAATGGCCAAACTTTATTGCATGGCCAGCCAGTGAGGCAGAGGCTAGTGGTCTCCTCACTATGGTTTTCGGCTCTGCTACTCTGAAGAATTAATGAAAAGCTTTTCAATCTGGCCTTCTTTGTCCACCTTGCCCCCAACTGCCCCCTAACTAAAATTAGTTATTTGGGGGGCATTTGTTTGTCCAGAGATCAATGGTTAGGACAGCTGGGCCTATTCACTTCTGGAAGGGTAATTATGAGAATGGCACTGCAGAGTTTTATTAAACTTTTTAAATTTTGTTTTTGGAAATCTAAAATCAAATGTGATTATCCGAACTTCAATTATGCTTTTTCAATAAATTATTTTTAAGTTGATAAAGTGACTTTTTGTAAATGATATGACTTTCCGACATGGCCTATTTTTTAATTTTTTTTTATCCTTAGGTCTTAAGATGCTTTTTATTGATGTTACTGTGCCCTAGGTGGCGTTTATGACATTTACATTTACATTTACATTTAAGTCATTTAGCAGACGCTCTTATCCAGAGCGACTTACAAATTGGTGCGTTCACCTTAAGACATCCAGTGGAACAGCCACTTTACAATAGTGTATCTAAATCTTTTAAGGGGGGGTGAGAAGGATTACTTTATCCTATCCTAGGTATTCCTGAAAGAGGTGGGGTTTCAGGTGTCTCCGGAAGGTGGTGATTGACTCCGCTGTCCTGGCGTCGTGAGGGAGTTTGTTCCACCATTGGGGGGCCAGAGCAGCGAACAGTTTTGACTGGGCTGCGCGGGAACTGTACTTCCTCAGTGGTAGGGAGGCGAGCAGGCCAGAGGTGGATGAACGCAATGCCCTTGTTTGGGTGTAGGGCCTGATCAGAGCCTGGAGGTACTGAGGTGCCGTTCCCTCACAGCTCCGTAGGCAAGCACCATGGTCTTGTAGCGGATGCGAGCTTCAACTGGAAGCCAGTGGAGAGAGCGGAGGAGCGGGGTGACGTGAGAGAACTTGGGAAGGTTGAACACCAGATGGGCTGCGGCGTTCTGGATGAGTTGTAGGGGTTTAATGGCACAGGCAGGGAGCCCAGCCAACAGCGAGTTGCAGTAATCCAGACGGGAGATGACAAGTGCCTGGATTAGGACCTGCGCCGCTTCCTGTGTGAGGCAGGGTCGTACTCTGCGGATGTTGTAGAGCATGAACCTACAAGAACGGGCCACCGCCTTGATGTTAGTTGAGAACGACAGGGTGTTGTCAGGATCACGCCAAGGTTCTTAGCGCTCTGGGAGGAGGACACAATGGAGTTGTCAACCGTGATGGCGAGATCATGGAACGGGCAGTCCTTCCCGGGAGGAAGAGCAGCTCCGTCTTGCCGAGGTTCAGCTTGAGGTGGTGATCCGTCATCCACACTGATATGTCTGCCAGACATGCAGAGATGCGATTCGCCACCTGGTCATCAGAAGGGGGAAAGGAGAAGATTAATTGTGTGTCGTCTGCATAGCAATGATAGGAGAGACCATGTGAGGTTATGACAGAGCCAAGTGACTTGGTGTATAGCGAGAATAGGAGAGGGCCTAGAACAGAGCCCTGGGGGACGCCTGTGGTGAGAGCGCGTGGTGAGGAGACAGATTCTCGCCACGCCACCTGGTAGGAGCGACCTGTCAGGTAGGACACAATCCAAGCGTGGGCCGCGCCGGAGATGCCCAACTCGGAGAGGGTGGAGAGGAGGATCTGATGGTTCACAGTATCGAAGGCAGCCGATAGGTCTAGAAGGATGAGAGCAGAGGAGAGAGAGTTAGCTTTAGCAGTGCGGAGGGCCTCCGTGATACAGAGAAGAGCAGTCTCAGTTGAATGACTAGTCTTGAAACCTGACTGATTTGGATCAAGAAGGTCATTCTGAGAGAGATAGCGGGAGAGCTGGCCAAGGACGGCACGTTCGAGAGTTTTGGAGAGAAAAGAAAGAAGGGATACTGGTCTGTAGTTGTTGACATCCCTGACGCCCCTGTTTGCATTGAAAAAACACTCCTCATTGAATGATGTGAAAAGATTTCAGAGTGAGCGTTACTGTGGCTCTGAGCTTTTCATGTGTTGCATCCTTCACCAGGAAGATTGATAGTACAACATGTGGGGACCTTTTGTATCTTATGCCCAGAGGCTCTTCTCACCTCTGGCCTAAATAGATATCCCTCACTATCAGTCATGCTGCCAAGTCCTTTCTGACTCTGGCCTTTAGAAAGACTGTGGCATTATTTAACAAAAAATAACACAAAATGTGGTTAATTGTTTTATGTTATAAATGTGGGAAGACCATCCCTAACACCATCTTAGGCTAGTTCTCTTTTCAGATCTGGTTTCTACTCTTTCAAAATCCCTTTGTCCTCGGAGCAGATGCGCCCACTTTGAAGCCGGGACTTCCTTTTTTACCTGGTATTTTTCTGAACAAGTAAATGTTACAGTGTCAGAGTCAGAGATAATGATTTAAGTCGACCATTACAGGCAGGAAATGGAGGGTTTGAGAAACGTTAAATGCCAGTTGCCCTGAGGGAAACGATGAGAGGGGATTGTGTCTTGATGAACGGCCATGTGACTTGGTAGCTAACCACGTGAGTGCTGTCAATAGGCCTCCTCAGATTGATGGGGTTGTCCGTAGAGACAGTCTCATGTGTATGATCCCTCCAGGCATCCTAAACCATGTTTCCAGAGGTTCACAGGGCATTACGCAATACACAGACATTGTAAAACCATATCCATGTCCTTGTCCATATCCTTATCCATCGGTTCCGATGCAAGGTCTTACTGTAAGTGTGCTGGGATGTTTTTAATTTATTCGAAAATTAGCTCCCAGTTGTGTTTTTTCGAGGTTACAAAACCAGTGTAGAGAATATAGCTCGCTCATTGGTGTCATAAGAGAGAATAGATAGGAGGCATAAAATATATAACAAATCACACACATCCCTGATGAAAAAAACCCAGCATAGACCAGCATAGGTTGGTTTAGCACAGGTGCTGGTTTTGCTGTGTTTTTGTGGTGACCAGCTTTACCTGTATTTTTGCAGGTGGCCAGCCTTCACTGTATTTTTGCTGGTGACCTGCATAAATTGGTCACCAGCAGAACCAGCATCAAGTCACATTATATTGGCTTGCAAAGTGATGTTTCATTCCTAATGGAATCCAGCCAGAGTGCGGATAACCAACAATTGGAACGTTTCTTCACCCACAATATGCATTCAGAATAACTGCCAAGGTTAGCAAGAAGAAGAAATTAAACTACCCAAATAATAAACTGGGACAACCATTTCAGTAATGGGTGCAATAAATCCAACTAACAGATTGGATTAATTTAGAAAAATGTATGTTATTTATCTTTGTTTAACATAAGATTAATTAATCAATCAATGTACATGCAAAAAACACAACAAACAATTCTAAAAATCACCTGCAATAGAGCATGCTGGGAAATGTGATAATGATGGGCGTGGTCAGACCAGCTTAACCAGCTTGGTCACCAATATACTAGCAATACCAACATAAGCTGCTATGTGTCCAAAACACAGTGAAGGCTGGTCACCAGTGTCTAAAATATCAAAACCTGGTCTAGCAAAACCAGCTAGACCATGCTGGCCAACCAGCATAACCAGCTAGAACATGCTGGTCAAACCAGCTTGACCAACATCTGACCAGCATGGACCAGCAAATACCAGCATGGACAAGCTTGAAATGTATGCTGGTCTATGCTGTATTTTTCAGCAGGGATTTGGGACCAGTTTTGACTACCCCGATAAATGCAAGTATGTTGTGCAAAGATACTTGGCCTCTGGAGTAAGCATACAGAATACAGGTTTTAAAAACGGAGTACATGGTAACCTCATATTGTGGTCGACAATAAAGCACCCAAATCACTATTCCACAGCAGACTTTGTGACTCCAACAAAATGGTTGTTTGACCCCACCAGCTCTCTCCGTGTGTGACCACAGCCCCAGTGTTTATTTTGGTTGCTAAGGAATGTATAAGACCTGCAAAGACTTGGCAGCATTAGGACCACAATAAAGGAAAAGCAAACCTAAAGGCACAGTAATGGATTGAAGTGAATGTTTGAAATAATTATTTAAGAGAAATAAGTCTCGGAGCCTGGATTAGTTTTTCCCTCATCAGCATCTGTGGGACAGGAATGGTTTCCTTGGACCGAAGTTCCAGAGGTCCAAGGTGTCTTTAGATTGCCCAATAGATGTTAGGTACTGAGAGTACTCACAATTTAAATCCTCCCTGCAACAATGCTAGACATTCTTTCTCATTTATCAATTACTTCAACAGTCCACTATCAGTGTTGACCCAAACTACAGGTATGTCTACCCAAAAAAGGTGTTATGCTTTCAAGATTTACTCCATTGGCATCATCTCCTATTGGATTTTGAGCACAAAGCCACATTTTGTGGTGACTTGTTTTCATTTTAGAGAAACAAAGCATGACACTATAATTGATTCAGAGGGGTTGGGTTAAATGCGGAAGACACATTTCAGTTGAATGCATTTGGTTGTACAACTGACTAGGTATCCCCCTTTCCCTTAATTAAGTAGAAGACTGTACTGATTTGAAATTGACTGTTTAAAACCAGCACTCTGATGAAGAGATTAGACACAATGAAAACACTGTCTCTGGTGGGTGAAGGGCTGATGTTGAATGATTGGAGAACTTTGACACCAGATAAGAGATGGGAGGAGGGGGCAAGTGTCCCTGTCCTAACCCCACTCCCCCACTAGCCAGGGGACTGAGAGGTCACAGTGCTCATGGGATATGTGCTTTGTTTGGCCTGGGCCAATGACCATTGGGCTGTTCTGCAGGCTCTATGGAGCTTCCTCCAGTAGCCTGCTTCCTGGCCCAGCCCAGCTCGCCCGGCCAATGATTGATTTGTGGGGCTTTTCAGCATTGCATTCTTCCCCTCAGTTGCCAGGCTGAGCATTCTTTTTCAGGAACCCTTATTATTTATTAAAGGGGGGAAAGACAAACGTGGTGTGGGGTCATTGCACATTATGAAGGAACTCATCACTCAAGAGTTTCTTGGGTTCTGTTCCATTGGAGGCATTTAATTTGAAACTCATTAAATAGCCTCCTTTAAAGCAACATAAGGAAACAAAGCAAAGGATTGATTTGTCAACTAGCTCCTTTTGTTTCCACTCAGAGTTAAGGTTAGGAGGGAGAGAGACTAGCCTGGGCTATTCTTGTTACATAGTGTGGAATACCTAGAACTCATTCTGATGTGTGACGCATTCCAATGTACAGAAAAGACCCAAGCACTACGTGACTCAGTCCCTCTTGACAGAAAGAGACCTGGCTGTTCCTCTTATCTTTATTTTCTGGGATTCTCAGTTCTTTGCCACCTTTTGACCTTTCATAAAATGTGGGCAGCAAACCAAGGTCCATTTACATGAAACCTCAACAGTTTGATATTTACTGCTTGCTTCCTAAACTGTTTCCTCTCTTAGGCCATTCATGTGTCATTTGCATATGAAGTCAGGAAATGAGCGGTCCTCCCCACCCACTCACCCTGATCCCTTCACTGCCCAGCTCTGTCCACAACCCACTGTCCCTCATTTGAATGAATTGCACAAATCAATATCACCATGTCAAACATTTGTCATAGTAATTATCACTGAATTGAATGTTTTTTGTGTGTTTTTTTGTTGTTGAATTTGACCCATTTTTCTCCCCAATTTTGTGGTATCCAATTGTTTAGTAGCTACTATCTTGTCTCATCGCTACAACTCCCGTACAGGCTCGGAGATGAAGGTTGAAAGACGAAGGTTGAAAGTCATGCGTCCTCCTATACACAACCCAACCAAGCCGCACTGCTTCTTAACACAGCGCGCATCCCAACCCGGAAGCCAGCCGCACCAATGTGTCAGAGGAAACACCTGACAACCTTGGTTAGCGCGCACTGCGCCCGGCTGGCCACAGGAGTCACTGGTGCGCGATGAGACAAGTATATCCCTACCGGCCAAACCCTCCCTAAACCGGACGACGCTAGGCCAATTGTACGTCTATCTAACCCAGAGTCTCTGGTGGCACAGCTGGCGCTGCAGTACAGCGCCCTTAACCACTGCGCCACCCGGGAGGCCCTTGAATTGAATGTTTCTAGAAATTGGTTGAAATGAAAACCAAATGCTTAACAGCTTTAGTTGTGTTATGGCTCTTGATGAGCCCTCTGACAGGTCTGATGACGTTGAATGCTAAAGTGGTCACTTATGACTCATAAGGGTGGGGGGAATCAACTCCTTTATACTTTCATTGATTATGAGTAGGGCCTAGAGGGTTTCCTGACCACATGACCTGACCAGGACCAACTCCAGTCCCTACCTAGTCATGCGTAGTGAAGCTGCAAGCCTCGCCCAGGTCATCTGCCAGATTAGGGCCAGTGTTTCCACTCAATTGCTCTGCAGATCGCTTTAGACAAAGCTGCCAGAGCAGATCCCCGACCAGCCACTCTGGATCTGGCCTCAGTGCTCATCCACCTTGTTCCAATCAGGAGCGAGGAGAAGCCACACATGTAGCCAGGGCCTTGAAGTAGATAGAAAGGTCCAGTTCTGTCCCCTGCTTGACCACTTACTGTGTTTGTCTACTGCTAGGAACCTAGAGGCCTGGAGGAAATTAGTGCTGCAGAGCAGAGCTCAGAGCAGAGCTCAGCAGCAGCCATTGACCTGTCGACAGACGCCCTGCCTAAACTCTGAGCTCCTCTGCCCCTGCAAAAAAACAACAACATAGGAATGTTTCTGAGTTACAGCTCAGAGAACAACAAAGTGAACCCCTGACCACAGAGGGATGTATCTGAATGCACACATACTGACTCTGCACACTATAAACATTTGCTTTATGGTTTGCTTTACTGTGAAGATATTCTTTGCTTTTTATTATTAGTGGATTATTCATGCTCATTGGGCAACCTCTCCATACAGCACATATAGAACACATTCTTCTCACCTCATTATGAGCATTTTTTTAACCTCCATAGTAGAGTGAGGTAGAATTTGTGCCTGCAGTGTGATCCTTCAAGCTATAGTAATTAGGAGCGCATATAACTGCTCTGAATATTGGATTCCCATTTGTTAAAGAGCATGTCCTCGGGTGGGGTGGGATGGGGAGATTTGGGTTGATAAAGCACCCCTGTACTGTGGAGGAACCAGGGGGAAGGGGGACAGAGCTGGCCCCTGAAGTTTCTAAGGGAACCTTTGTCCGGGCTTGACCTGTCCACTGACCTGCGGTTTACTGAGCTTCTGGCTTCAGCAGGCCTCTGGAAAACAAAGAGATTGGCCAGCTGGGAGTCAGGGCACGGAATAATTATATAGTTTAGTTCGGACATTGGTGAAGGTGTTTTCAGTGGTCACTCACTGATTTTTTTGTTGCTGTCAAACTTGTTTCTGTTTCTTAGAATAAGGGTGCAGTCTGTATTCTGAAAAACCTCAGAGGAGGTTTAAATGGTCATTACTAATAATGGAACACCCATCATTATGTTTTGTGTTAGAGATTTGATTTATCGTGAATCCCCACTTTGTTCATGATCAATAGTAACATTTTTTTTTCCTACTCGGCACCAGCATCCACCATCATCTCCCATCTGCCCAGTGACTAAATGAAGAAAAGCATTATGCAAAGCGTTGTTCTACTGTGCCAGTATGGGATGGCAGTGGACAGGGTTTAAGAGAAAGAGCATGTTAGCGGGGGCATTTCATATCTGTAGGAAGGCAGAGTACCCTCCCAGTTTTAGGAGGCTCTGAGTGATTGGTTGGCAGTTTGCAGAGAGCCAGCAGGGGAGCGTTAGCGTTGCAGCAGTGCTGGGGTGGCCTTGCAGGGCTCTGCCTTGATGGGCGGTGTGCTGGACAAGATTTGTAGAGGTTGGAGGTCAGAGGTGGGGTCACTGCAAGGGGCAGATGGCCAGATCCTCTTTTTTGTGCCGCCTGGCGCAGGCATTCACCCCATCATTAGAAACATCTGGGCAAAACATCCGGCTAAACAATAAATTATTTTACATTTAAGCTAGGTGGGTTTGGTAGTTATATATTCTCCAGGTGGTTGAATGAAATCATTAAGTAACAGAAACACATTGTGAAAGGTAGAGAATAGTCACCTTTTCATTTATGGAGGCCTTGCTCAATAACTGGATACCCAAGGCTCCAGGGGAGAGGTGCATATGATGAGCATTTGTGTGTTTAATGTGTTTCAAAAGTAATCTGGAAGGTGACTGGAAGAAGTAAATGGTAAATGGGCACACAGAGATAATTGAAGGTATAATCTAGTCATTGTAGTGTGAGCCTCATCTGCTTTAATATTTCATCCTAAGAGCATTAGGTGCTGCCTCTGGCGACCATCATCACTCAAAGGAGATGGTCAATCGCATATTTTGAGCAGCCATGGCAGTGACCACAGCTCGACAAGCCCTAGCAGAATAGATTTTAGACTGAGGCTTAGTACGCAATCCATAACCAATAAGGATCTCTCTGTTTGTCAATCCAGCATTTTTTGACTGTTCAGAGAGACAGAGTATCTGGGAAGCTCATTGTCTCAAGCCCCCAGGCCCCGGGCTACTGGGATGGATGCCTCCATGTTGCATTGCTGCTGTTGTGCAACACTTAGGAATGAGTTTGATGTTGATTAGAGGTTCCACATTCTGTTCCTCCGTGGGAGTGTGTTGCTGAGGGATGGACCCCTGTATCCGTTCTATGATGCTCCCAATCCAATGCCTGCCTGCACTTCTCTCCACAGCAAATATTCCTCTGCAGAGGGCTGCACTGGGCCTGATGCACAAGAGACCTTACAGCTCAGAACTAATTCAATTAAAAATGCCCAAAGCAAAGTGGCCAGGGGCTCAGTGAAAGGATCAGTCCCCTTGTCTTCAAAATAACTTCACAACAAAGAAATGGGCATCTACAGCAACTTGTGGCACACAACTCATTAGAGAAGTTAGCATTTCATTTGAAAGTCTGCAGTCTAATACTAGAAGTAAAGTGCTCTGCAAATTAAAGTTCAATGCAAAGTGGTGCAGCTCTCTAAAACTGGTCAGGGTAAACAATGTAGGTTATGGATCCTAAATGAATTTGGTTCATTCTAGCTTTGCTCATGAACAGTACATGCTCTGTTCGTGGCCAGTGGGAAAAAACGAGGATGTCTTTACCTTGAAATGTCCGAGGTTAAGCTGCGTTTAGGAGGGACAGAATTCCCCTTGCCTACTTCCTGAAGACGACACGGAGTAGTTGTCAGAGTGCAGTGCGCTGATCAGGATTCACAGAGAGCCCAGTCTGGCAGTTAGGGCTTTCCCGCTATTCAGCACCACGACACCTGGAAACCCAGGTTACGTCCAGCTATCCATATCGGCCGTTATAGAGGCCAGGACACAATCCAGTGTGTTTATGACGGGGTGGAGTTTACCTTTAGGCAAGGTTTCTCGAGAGCAGTGCTTGAGATTTACGTTGCTTTTAAGTAGTACTCTGAGAAAGGTTTGTTAAGGATACAGCTAGAAGTGCACCACCTGTGCTGTGTGCTGATTGTCAGTGAAATTTGATGAGTGGTAATAGTTCAATTATTCAGACTTAAGGTGCAAGAAGATGTTGATTGGGGTCCTCTCTGAAGTCAGTGGCAACAGCTGTTCAATCAGAAACGATAAACCTTGCACCTATCTTTGCACGGCTCCTCGTATGTTTTCTTCATCTGTTGGCTCTCCCCCACCCCTGGATTTTCTCGCCTGTCAAGCCTGCTGTGTTTGATGTGCGTTCAAGATTTTTTGTGTGCAGAATGTAGAGAAGAGAGGTCATTTCTGTGATAAAGTTAGTGGGGGAGCCTCCGAAGGTAAACACTGGGGAGAGTATATCATTGTTTCACTGGGCTAGCGAGATAACTGAGCCTAGGGAGGGGGGAGAGAGTTGGATAGAGAGAGAGAGAGCCCAGGAGAGGTACTCTGATGCCCCTCTCCCCTCCCCTCAGACTGCCTCTTCATCTGTGAGTGCTGATGGCTCCTCGCCCCTGCAGCATAAACAGCATCGGATGTGTGCAGAGGTCAAAGAGCACTGCAGTCTGTTTGTTAATCCATTACTTAAGTGGTGCACATTGCATTCTGAACATGCAGCTGTTTTGAATCTGAAGACACATGTCACGTGTATCTTTGAATTATCTGATTCCTTTTTCTCTGAGTAGTAAAATGGGTGAAGAGGATTTTGTTTTGTGGTACTTGTTTTGGGTATTTCTGATGTAGTCTTCTTTATATAGTCCTTCACTGATGTAGCCTAGTCCGTTGGTTGCGCTGGGTCCCAGTTGGGCCAGGAGTGGTTTGATTTGTTTATGATAATTAAGTTGATGTTATCCAGACCTGGGGCTTTTTGGTAAAGATTTTATTTATCTCAATCCTTCCAAAAATGTGATTTAAATTGAGGTCTGTATCAAGAGCAGCAGTACCATCATTTATTTTAATAAAGTAACTGTCCAGTGTTTCCAGATTTATATGAAATAAGACGTATTATTAATTACAAAATTAGTGAAATAGTTTTCTTTCCTAAAATTGTAATTATGTGTGTTACAATACAGATTTTGTGTGTTAGAATGGTGTGGGCGTGGGACACACTCTTTTCACGCCACTTCGATACAAAGTGATTTTCGTAGCAGGTTTGGAGAGCATTTTCACTAACCCTAACCTTAACCCTTTCCTAACCTTAACCTCAGTCTCCTAATTGGCTATGTTAATTCTCCTAATCTGCTGCGTAAATGCTCCTAACCTGCTACGAAAAAGTCACTTCGGTATCGAAGGCGCGGGCGTACCCCAATAACAGCGTAGACTGCTGATTGGCCATCTCATCCTCCTCAGGAGGATGACATCATACTCCATGATGAAATAGCAAGCATTTTTGAAACGGTCTGTTTGAGATACAAATTTGATGTGGGGTTTTTTAAGTGTTTTTTCTCCATTTATGCTTTGGCCAGTATAGGATCGTGAGTCAACACCATTATTTGGGTATAACTTAACATATTATTAACTTTTAAAAGTAATATTTTCACTGGACAGTAACTTTAACAAACTATTGACCCGAGGCTTCTTTAGTTGAGAAGGGGGATGGGAGTGGATAGCAGTGGATTACCTTAATGGCTTTTTACATTTTTTTTATTTCTTATTTCTTAAAACCCAATCCAAGCAGGCTGTTGCCGGACCTCTCCACCAATCATCACCGTCCGGCTGCACTCAGCGGGGCAACACTTTTAGATATATCTGTCATCAGGGGTTCTCTTTATCTCAGGAGGATAAAAGTATAAAATCAGTGGCAAATAATATATAGGTAACACTTGACTTAAAGGAAACAGTTATAATGATGTATTAATTACTATAAGCATATGAGACGTACTACCTAGAGGTAGGCCAAATTAGGAATTAGATGCTGTGAAGAGGTAGCACTTTTCCCAAAAGGACTGTGTGTCTGTGAGGGTTGGTTACATGTGATGTTGTCCTTTAATGCTACTGTTAGCATAGAGCAGTCCTTTTAGGTTCCCACTGGCTGGCCATTCATCTGGCCTGTCAAAGGCCTCACTTTCAGTATCATCTTTCACTGACTGATCTTCCCAAACTCTGCTGCTCCATGAGTGGGAAATGAATCAATGATCTCAAACAAAATGGATCAAGCTTCCCCTCCTCCTCCACATGGCCTCATAACCAGCTGTGGGCTTAATGACTCTGTGTTCAAATATAAATATTTTTACAGCAAGCGTATGAGGAATTTTATTTCAGTTAAAGTATTAGCAGTAGTCATTAGGTGGGTCGCTAAAATATTGTGTGCATGGCACACATTTGACTGATTGACCTCAGCTCATGTGCGTAGATGTGCATAGTAGAGAAGCTAATTAATAAGATGGGCCTAGCAGAGATTTCCTCTGCTCTCTGATCTCCTCAGGGTTTAATGTGATCCAGCCAGGATGAGCTGACAGGTACATGTAACATGCTGGTTTGTTTAGGTTAGTTAGGGCCTCGGGAACCCCGTCTGATATCCGATGTCTGGTGCTTGTATAACACCTAATTTGAGGGAGAACTGGAGCTTATGCATTTTCAAAGAGAAGGTGAGAGACAGGGCAATGTTTTGTAAGGAGAAAAAAACAACAGCTGATTTCAATAGTGGACTAACCAACATCTCAGGGCAAAGGGTCTTCCTGTGACTGTCTTGATTAGACGGCAATGCATCAACACATGAACTCTGTCTAGGCTGTAAGGAGAGGAGGTCAGGGAGAGAATTTGTCTTGGAGGGGTAAGGTTGGATGGATTGTGGGGCTCTTCAGATCTTGCTGTCAACAGCCCTTATGATTATTTTTGGCAAATGTTCAATCTCAGTGCTGATGTACAGCATTTAGGTTGATTTTAATAGGATAAAGCTTTCTTGTTGGGACATGGCAGCTCCTTGGCAAGTAGTTTCATGGACAATTATATGAATAAATGGGATGGCAGTTGGGGTAGTGATCATTTCGGTATAATTGTGCGCATAGATTTTCCTATTTTCACTGAAAATTCTAAGAATGAGGTTCAGCTTCACAGCACTAAAGTCTCACTATCAGGCAGATACTGAAGTGGGTTGGGCTTTGCTGGGTATGGCTTTAGTGAGATAGTAACCTGAAAGTGAAGTAATGTATATTTATAAGATATGCCTCGCAGATCAATATATTCCCTTATTTCCATAAATGTCATTGATTTCCATTTTAACTGAACAGTGCCCTTAAGTCCTAAGATACAGAGGCTTAGTTTGATAGAAAGACATGTAACTTTATCCACCAAGATGAGCTGCCGAGCAAGAGAGGATATTGGGCCATGAACATACATTTTTGCGATGATTGGTCTTATAGATCCGAATGGGGGAAAATAAAATACTAGAAAAACATAATTTCACAGTTCTTGCTTTCTAATGGCTGCATTGCTAGTAATCATAACTGTGCAAACATGTATTGTACATTAGAGAATGTGTCTACTGTTGAAGTACACAGTGTCTCACCATTTCTTGTTTTGTTCTGTAGGTATCTCCCCCTTTACATATCAGCCAACTTCCATTGTGGTGACAGAAGGATCAGTCACCCGTTTCACCTGCAAAGTCACTGCAAGCCCTCCTCCCATCATCACCTGGGAGTTTAATCGGGTCACGTTACCGCTGGCAACTAATAGGTATGCATTCTCATTATTTCATTATCATGCCATGTCATTAACTTTATCTTTAGATGAGGTTTGAGATTATTGGAGAAGTCTATTACGACTTTAAACTGTACATGTCAGAGGGATAGAAATATCAGAGCTGTGTGCTCATCCACTAATGTCTATGATGTACTGATTGTCTTTGTGTTCTTGTCTCTCCCAGAATCACAGTCCTGCCCAGTGGCGTTTTGCAGATCCATGGGGTGGAAAAAGGGGATGCTGGGAACTATCGTTGTGTGGCAACCAACATCGCCAATCGTCGCCGGAGTACAGAGGCAACCCTCACTGTCACTCCAGGTGGGAGATAGTGGAGAAATAGCACTTTTTTCAGATTAAAACATAATATATTCACAAGCATTGCATCAAACGTTATAAGCCCAATAAAAGCCAAGTTATATTTATGTTGAGTAGTGAAGTGGGCACCCTGGTCAAATCCTGTCTCCCCTCCACAGCTCCAAGCCCCAAACTGCCTCAGAGGCCTCGTATCATCGCCGGGCCCCAGAATGCCACTGTGTCCCTGCACCAAAGTGCCATCCTGGAATGCATGGCTACAGGGAACCCCCGACCCCTCATCTCCTGGAGCCGAGCCGACAGCAAGTCCATCGACGTGTTCAACACCAAGGTGCTGGGCAATGGCAACCTCATCATCTCTGATGTCAAACCCCAACACGGAGGAGTGTACATGTGTAGAGCCACTACCCCTGGCACACGCAACTATACCATCGCCACAGCCAACATCACTGTGCTAGGTAAAAACATGTTAGTTGTCTGTGTAGAGGTCCTATAAGTGTCAGTTGTTATTACAGACATGATTGTTGGTGTTTGTTACATCTACGTTTCCCTTATCCAGCGCCTCCGTCCTTGGTGGAGTGGCCGGAGAGCCTGACCCGTCCGCGTGCGGGCACGGCCCGCTTTGTGTGCCAGGCTGAGGGGGTTCCCCTGCCCCACATCACTTGGCTGAAGAACGGAGAGAAGGTCCATTCCAACGGACGCATCAAGATGTACAACAGGTCTGAGCTCTAACACCAGATCGTAATATAGCTAATAACTCTCTGCTCCTGTTTGTCCCCCTCTAAATTCTTTATTTATATGATCATCCCATTGTTTTATAAATCCTTGCCTCCTAAACACCAACCATATTGTATGTTCTGCTGTATGTTAATTGAAACAGAATCCCTAATTCCTTTACCCCACAGGTAGGTGTCTTTGTTGATAGTTGCCCTTTCCCACAGAAGAAAGGAAGCTGAATAATTAAAAAACGTGCAAATGGTGTTTCAGTGGATTTCCCACTAATTTGCTTCCTCTGCTAGTACCACTGCCTTGGCTTGTTAATGGTTTCTGATTTGAAAGAGAATGATAGAGCTGGTAAGCAACGGGTTTAGTATTGGTAGGTGAAGCTGGAGGAGGGACAGAGGTCTAATAATGCCATGTGTGTTTTGTCCCACAGTAAATTGGTGATCAACCAGATCATCCCTGAGGATGATGCCATCTACCAGTGCCAGGTAGAGAATGAGCAGGGCTCTGTGCTGTCCATGGCCCGGCTCATAGTGGTGATGTCAGAGGACCGGCCCAGTGCGCCCAGAAACATCCGGGCTGACACTGTATCCAGCTCCGCCATCTTGCTGGCCTGGGAGAGACCACTGTACAACTCAGACAAAGTGATTGCCTACTCTGTGCACTACATGAAGGCTGAAGGTGAGACATGATGGCCAATTCAGGGGGAGCCTCTTCTATGTCTTGTACGTTTTCAAACAGAAACTATTTTTGATGTTGGCAGGATAAAGTTAATGTTGTATGTATTAGGGAATTCCATATTAATGGCCTTGGTAGCCCCAGGAGTTAACAGTTCACACTGTTTAGAGTCCTGAATGCTCTGCTTCCTCCTTGCCCCCAGAACAGAATGTGGAGGATTGGCCATCTGTTGTTAATAGTTGGTTGCTGGGCAGAGGTCAAGGAAAACGATGATTACTGCACCGAAGAAAGAACAGCAGCTTACTCTGTACAAACAGGACTGGCCTTCCATAGGCGATCTCAAGCCCTGTGCATTGGTTTTAAATGTGCAGGAACCCCCTACACTAGATGAGATGCTGGATAGACAGGAACCGATCACGAGAATACAAGGGCTGTACTGTAGTCACTAAACCTCAGTCATTGACTGCTGGACCTTTAGCTTTCCTGGGAACCTGTATTGTTGATGAAGAGGCACCAAGAGTCACATTCAAACAATGTAACAGTTCAGCACAAATGTTATCCAGTTCATTCAGGCACGGTTGTTCATCGCCGGCTATGGAATACCATTGTATAGGCCAAATGTACGAATTCCATGCAGCAAAAGAAACACCTGCTAGGCTATGTAAGGATAAGGACGTTAACGGAAGTAAGTTAGAAAATCTGCCCCTTTCTCCTTAAATAACTGGCGTCTGTAAAGGATTTGGTGCACTTGATTAAGATTACGTGAAACATTCTGTCCGGTCTCAGAGAATGGCTGGCTGTTGAGATTGACAGTAGTAGTAGCACCAATGCATTCTGCACCTGAGGTCTCAGACACAGAGCCTTGGCACTAAATGGAGGTTCTAATGAAAGGAGGAACTAATTAGTCTGTGTGTTGGAGTGTGCTAATCCAACAGAGGAGATTCTGTCAAGGCACTGGGACCGTGTGAGCTGGACTGGGAGGGAGGCTTTGTGTGTCTTTTCAGGGAGGTTTCCTGGGCCTTTCAGGCCCCCGGACAAGGCCTTTTCTGTTTACTCTCAAGGATCTTGTTTACCAGGTCAGAAATCAGGCTGGACGATTCAATATGTCCTGGCTACAAGTGAGTCTTTTGCGGGACCTTCCTAATCTGTGCTAATTAAACTGCTATTAGGCTCAGCCAGCAATGTGGGAAAATTGAATGCTGGAATTTGGCCCCAGCAATGTTGATGACATTGTCTATAAAAGGGGAAGGAACTAGTTTGATTGAGTTGACACTTTTTGTATATTGTCCATACTGAATGGACCAGAAGCCCACCGTTAGAGACAGATGTACATCGTCACTTTGTAAGAATCAGGCGCCTCAGACAAGGAGGTTCCTAAAGCTAAAGTGATTATGTTCTAATTGCTTTGTATACTGAGAGAAATCATTGAATGATGATTATGGAAAGTTATCAAAAGTTGTCTTTGTACTCAGAATGTACGCAAATCTTCATATACCCTTTTATGATTAGGTCCCCCTTTAGTGCCCTAAAGAGTTTGCATTGAAGAATCAGATCCCCTCTGAACTCCTTGCCTGTACATGCAGCTTACAGCTCTGTGGGTGGTAATTGATTAATTGATTAAATGTGTGCCCTTTTCTTCCCTGAAACCAGGCTTGAACAATGAGGAATATCAGGTTGTCATTGGCAACGACACAACCCGGTACATTATTGATGACCTGGAGTCAGCGCGGAACTACACCTTCTACATCGTGGCCTACATGCCCATGGGAGCAAGCCGCATGTCAGACCATGTGTTCCAGCACACCCTGGAGGATGGTGAGGCCTCGTCGTTTACATACACAAACATACAGTCCACCCTGGCCTTTATCAGGCTGTAACCCAGGGAAACAGAGGTAATGTGCAGCCAAACAGTCCCAGATGAATAGTAAAGAGAATGCTTCATATTGATCCTGTAGTCATTGTGTAAGGTCTTCTATCACTCTAATGGAGGACTCAGAGGATGTTTTCCAGTGTGTTTAATCTGTAATGAATAGGCTGTAGAGAGTGGGCAGTACTGTAGGTCCTGTAATGAATCTAGTGGGGCTGACCCCTGGCTGTCTAATTGGGGTCGTCTCTAAGTGGTGCGTCAGAGGAATAGAGGAGTCTAATAAGGAAGGATTAGATGGTGGACCACTCGGCTGGTTAAACATTAGTCAGGCTGATCTTTAGAGATCAGGAATGACCCTCTCTACTATAATCTAACTCCCCACAAGGGC